>NW_017306436.1:655337-677529 GCF_000935625.1 Nanorana parkeri | reverse complement strand
GGGTGAGTGGTCACTGTCACTGCATGAGTGGTCACTGCCACAAGACCAAGGATCGGGTGAGTATATATTTTTTTATTTTAGACACTATACCAAAATGAGCAGTTAACCCTTGCAGTGTGGGGGTAGCCCTACTGCAAGGGTTAGTGTTACAAATGCCTGGAGTTCTTCTTTAAGCTTTCATACCTTAAAAAACATTCAACCTTAAATAGAGTGGATAATCTTATGTAAAATATATACCGTATATACTCGAGTATAAGCCGACCTGAATATAAACCGAGGTACCTAATTTGACCAAAAAAAACTGGGAAAAAGTATTGACCCGAATATAAGCCGAGGGTGGGAAATGAGGCAGCTACTGGTAGATAGATACCAATAAAATTACATTAATATTTATTTAAAAGAAAAATAACCTAGCTCTGTAAGTGGAAAAGGGGGTACAGGGCTACATATCATGTACTACGGATCATTTAACCCATTCATATTAGCAGAGGATAATTGTAAATCTATTGTTCAGTGCACTCTATATGTAGTATATAGTACATGTACATATAGAGTGCCTGCAACAATACATTTACAATGATCCTCTGCTAACATGAATGTGTTAAATGATCCATAGTACAGGGCTACATACAGATCATTTAATCCATTCATGTTAGTATAATTGTAAATGTATTGTCTGCACTGTATTAGCAGTATATACTCTATATAGAGTATATACTGCTAATAGGTGGCCGGAGACTGGCAGTCTCCGGCCACCTAAATTAGGACCCGGAGACTGCCAGATGACCCCGCTCGGAGCGCCGCACACCGGAGCAGCAGTGACGCGACGCTCGGCGAGGTAAGTAAGAAGACGCGCTGGCGCTGACTCGAGTATGAGCCGAGGGGGGCACTTTTCACCCAAAAAAATGGGCTGAAAATCTCGGCTTATACTCGAGTATATACGGTACTCATAATACAAAGAATACCATACAAGGTATTTGTCAGTTTCTCCAACTGATAGCAAAACATTTTTTGGGAAACTACTGGATTACATGTATAGAACATTTTTTTTTTTTTAACAGTTTATCACAAACAACCCACATGGGGTTAATCAAATTTCAACACTAACTGGACTTACACAACAGCTGTTTTCACTGTTATATTTACCCTTGGTATAAGATTTTCATCTCCAACAGCTTGAGCAGAAATATCCTCGCCTAGGGGAAACATACATGTAATATTCTAACAAATATACTGTAAGTGCTACTAGGGAAAAAAAATGTATGATACGCTTATGTAAATGTATGTTTATATGCACTGCATATGTTATGTATGTTACAAATAACAAGAAGAAAATATTTGAATCCTGTAGTTTTATCTGTTCTTTAGTGAACACTCAACTGATATCATCAGCTTTGCTGTCTATGTCCCTTTTTTACAGAATCATAGAAGACTAATAGCACAAAAACACCAGCAGTGTTTCATCAAGTCAAATGTTAAAAATCCTAACTCTCTGGTTATCTCCCGCCTCGACAATTGCAACGCCTTTCTCACTGGCCTACTATCCCTTCTTTAGTCTATCATAAATGCTGCTGCCAGACTCATCCATCTTTCCAACCCCTTAGTGTCCACCACTCCTTTCTGCAGATCCTGGCTGCACTGGCTTACACTCGGCCAACTAATACAATTCAAAATACTAACAACAACATTCAAAGCCATCCACAACTCTGCCCTCAGCTAAATTGTCAGCTTCATCTAAGCCTTCCTTTCTGTTCCTTCCAAGATCTCCTGCTCTCTAGATCGCTCATCACTTCCACAACTACTCCAGAGACTCTGCACTGAAACTCCTTTCCCCAATCTTTCTATCTCTTAAGGTGCCCATACACCTTACGACCATCGCAAGACTTTTGTCTTGCGATGGTCGTATGCCTCTTGAAAGCCCGTACGATCTGCCCACCTTGGACGGGCAGATCGTACTTGCGATCATCGAAAGCCCGCCCCGCTAAGGTGCGCACACCGGCGAGAATCGAGCAGTGTATGGGCACCTTTACTCCTAACACCTGTAGACGAAACTGAAAACCTTGAAATCTATTCAGGAAAGCCTCTCCTGCCCTGACCTAACAACTGAACTTTTTCTTTCTCCAAGAACTCATACCCACGCCATTATTACCTTTAGTATCACTTGCCCTTTCTTTAGATTGTAAACTCTCATGGGCCCAACTAACCTTCTTGTATTGTATTGTAACTGTGCTATCTCCTTTTATATTGTAAAGCACCATGCACTATATCAATCTTGTATTATAATATTAATAATAATAATAATAACTGGAATTCTGATACAAACTCATACTTTATGAAAGATTGTCTGCAGCACTAAATGACAAATGGAACTGCACCAATGAATAAACCAATTTTTGTTGTTTACGTCATATTCCGTTGGACAAAAGCAGTGCCATGTTCTACAGGGAGCTTTTATCAGAGCTAGCAAGTACACTTAAGCTATTATAGTACCCTAATTACTCACATCTTTCCAGAGTTACATTTAGCTAAAGTCACGTGACTGCTATATGTGTAAAAAAAAAAACAACACTATCTAGCAAACAATAACATAACACATAAAAAAGGACCAAATAATTAGAAAAGCTAAAAAAAAAAGATAAAATGCAAAGTGGAAACTATCAGCAAAAATACAAGAAGCTACAATATTTTACAAAGAGTTTGCTTTTTATTTGCTTCCTGGAATGTTTCCCTTCAGAATCCTTAGACAACAGTTCATTAAGCTTGGAATACATAAAGCCCGTTAGGCATAATGTAGAACCAAAGAAGCAGCTTAGACCAGAAATGCCAGCAGCTAATGAAGTAGAGAAATGCGACAATGAAACTGTTCAGCTTTAAAGCAAAGATGTGAAGAACATACACAAAACCTATTTTTAAAAAGTCAGTCTGGTAAAACAAAAGTAATAAAGTGTCAAAACATTTTTATCAGTGATCCAAAAAATCTGCATGTGGCGATTTCAAATGTCCAGTTTCATAGCAGGTTTTTCTGGAAAAAACAGAAGGATTATTGCCATTCGCCCCTGCATGCATTCTAATAAGTCCAAAAAACGAGGGCTGCTCACTGCTTCATTGATATTCTCCCTCTAGGCTAAAGCACAATATGAAATTCAATGAAAACTCTCTTTCATTTGACAGCACCCTGCGAAAAATGCATCAAATTGCCGGTGCCCTGGCAAAATGATGTTCTTTGTGCAGGGAATGGCCATTAACAAATTACACAGAAGTCTAACTACCCATAATTAAATTACTCTGACAGAGTACAGGTTGTGCGGCATCTACAGTTTGCCCATTCTCCCAAAGCATGCTGGAGATTGATGTTTTAACCCTTTACATGCAAGTGAACAATTCATGATGCTCCTTTTAAAGAAGAACCTTCAATTTAAACATTTATTATGACACAATTATAGTGTGTAGTAAATAATAACAATAATAATAATAATAAAATAATACAAAGCATTTAATTATTTTTTTGAGATGTGGAGCAGATGATATAGCTAAATAGAGTGTGAATATTAGAAATTCTGCTTTGTCTTCATAAAGACTTTTACTAGGTAAATTGTACAGTTTTACAAGTTTGACTTATAAGGAAGGCAGTGCATTGATGTATACACGCATAGAGAGCACAATGTCAAACTTATCTAGCAAATCCTACATTGTTGGCCAATTAGTATGGTATGATCCTAGTTTGCGCTGCATACTGAAAACCCAGGAATAATGTTTTGTTTTTTTTCCTTATGTTGTTATAAGGTGTACAAAGAAATGAACATGTCAACATTTTTATATGGCAGTAAAAAAAGAAGGAAACTGTGCCCAACTAGCTAAGCATTAAATGCACATGTTTCAAGCAGCATATCAATAAAACAAATACACCATCCTGACGGAGAAAAAAAGGCACTGTATGTATAAGTCTGATGAATAAAAACCTGTTCCGAGGCCACAGCAGGTGTATCCCCTATTGTGCATTGATACTCCTTGTACAGTTTGCACTTTGGCTTTTTACTAGTGTTTTACAGTTGCCTTTATTAACATCATCACACATGTCATGCGGTTTTGTTCCTACATAAATTATTATTATTATTATACAGGATTTATATAGCGCCAAAAGTGTGCGCAGTGCTTTCCTTATATAAGGAAGACATTACAATCACAATGCAAGTGAAGACAAGATGGTAAGGAGGGCACTGCCCGTGTGGGCTTACAATCTAAAAGGGAGGGGCAAGTGATACACGAGGAGGGATTATGCATGTAAAATCCCTAAGGCTGGTCAGATAAACCCCAAAACATTAGAGAAAATCCCATTTTTATTTTAAGCATAGGCTTGGACAATGGTGCATACACTTTATAGTAAACCACACTTTTCAGAATTGAACGGAGTAAAAACAAGGCTGGGCTTATGTTAACACTCACTAAACAGGGATTGCCAATATCAGCCTGATATGGAGATGACCACAAAGGGGAGCATTTATCAATGTATATGAAATCATTACAATAAAAGACACCTGACACACAAATGCTTGTTCCTTGTCAGTGATTTATTAAAGAAGAACTCCAGGATTTTTTTATTGACCCTTGCAGTGGGGCTACCCTCACACTGAAAGGGTTAAGTGCAGAATTGTGTCGAGGTTAAAAAAAGTTATACTCACCCAAAGCTCCGAGCCAACTTGTTCTTAGACCGGTCCTTCCAGTGTCTCTCCTCCTCCTCTGCAGCGGTATAAGGTCCCATAAATCCCATCTATACACTGTATATAGATGTCAGGACACCGAGGAAGATTCCAATGATGCAGTGGAGGAGGAGACAGAATGGAGGGAGTGCTGTGACAGCTGGCCGGCTCTGAGCTTCGGGTGAGTATATCTGTGTTATTTTTAACCCTTGCAGTGCGGGGGTAACCCAACTGCAAGGGTAAAAGGTTCTCCTGGATTTCTTCTTTAAGTAGAAAAGTAAGGATAAGGACGACAGTGCTGGAGCATGCATATTTCATTATAAATTCAGCAACTTTTATTCTGTCATGTTCACTTTACAACACTGTGCACCCAGAACTGTGTATAAGCCTTTAAAATGTGCCCTAAGAGTCTAATTGTTGCAACAATTAACCCTTAACATTACAACATAAACATAACACTTTGCAAGCACTAAAATGCATGCTATAACTTTGTTAGAAAATTGTTAATGCATAGATACGATAAGATAGATAAGGCAATAATATGTTACGGTGTTACTGCTGATATTCTGCCCATATTGCTAATCAGAAAAGAAATAGCCAGCATTACACTATAATGTTTCTGTACACAAATAAAACAGAGGAAATATGCACTGAGAAGTCATAAAGAATTCTGGCATGTGCATTGGTTTGTGTTTATGATTTCATTTATTTTGGAATGACAAATGCACATAGCCAAGAAGTGCATATTCTAATTTTTTTTCTCATATAAAAACACTAGATGCACAACAAACTATATATACTGAGTGGACATATTAATATGACCACCCCATCAGTACTTCGTTGGGCTACCTCGTGACTCCACGAGATGTTGAAAGGTGATGCGAGGAATCTGACACTGCACTGCTGCCCTTCTGTTGTTATGTACCAGTCTTGCCACTCTCCGTTCTGCCCTAACACTGACTAGTCGCTGACGGCCACAATTCGCACGTTCAGACGTAGATTTTCAGGTGTCAGTCCAGTCTTTAAACACTTTAACAATGAGCCCCTCTTGAACATTTAACAAATTCTGCTGTTTTGCTGATACTCGCTCCATGGCTCGCGCCAACAATCATCCCACGTTCAAACGCTGTTAAATCGCATTGCTTACCCATATCTTCAGAAAAAAATCACTTCTACTGTCGTGGTAAACAACCTGCTTCCCTATTTATAATGGTCTGGCCCTCTAGCAACTTCAGCGCGAAATTATAGCTAATTTGACCTACAAACGTCAGGTGGTCATAATAAACTGGCCACTCAGTGTATGAAGTAAATGTATAAATAGGTGTTTGAATATAACTGTATAATAAAAATAGCTGATATTCAGGTCAATGGGCTTCACATTAAGTATATTATGTTCCAGTTTGTCATCCAGTGCCCATGTGAACTAAAATATTTTCATACTGATCAGAAGAGATATAGAAGCAATGCAAAAACAAAACAATTTAATAGTCTCATCCAGACTAGCCTTACCGTATGTAAAAATGACTTGCTATTTTGGACGTTCTTTGCTGATAAGTGGAGTGGGTATGGATCCCTGACTTTCCTGTCCCAACAGTTTTTTTTCACTCAGATATTGTTGAAGCAGGACAGAACACGCGTTTATTCAATGGCTGCATCTGCATGTCTGTTTGTTCTTTTTACAACAGTTATCTCTGTGCTTAAAATGCTATGGGTGTCAGCATCTGCCAATTAACAAATCTGACTAACAGCATGGATTTTATTAAGTGAATCTTGATGGATGCAGTGCCAGTGCAGCGCTTAGCCAGCGTGGCACATACTGATAAATTGTGACTTCCAGTGAGATATGCGTCATCCCTTTGTAAATAGCCACTGTCTGATGGTTGTGTGATGCAACTGGGGGGGCAGGGAGTACATATGCCCACCAGTCACCCTAATAAGAGAACCTGAGGTGACACAAGTGACAGAGGAACTGATTCCAAAGATAACATTGGGAACCAGAAAGAGAAAATGCAGGGAAGAAATGGAAGAGATAGTAAGCACTGGAGGTCCATTTCCTAGCTTGTGAGGTGCATCCTAAATTTATGTTCCAAATTTACTTCTGGACTTCTGAAATGAACAATGAAATGAGTATTCTGAAGAAAGGTTCTTGAAATACACTGAAGCTATAATGGGGTCTTATTTTACTTCTGAAACATGTAAATCAGCCCACTGGCAGGCAAGTAGAAGTCTTGGGCAGCCTTGTTAAATAGTTTTTTGGATTTATCAACAACAGTGCAAGTCCCTGAAAGAATGCCAACATAACAAAGTACTGATTAATTAGACGCTACAAAAGGTAATTGGATTACAGTCTTAGGTAGATAATGTGGCAGTGTTCTGCTCACACTGCCTGATGCCACTTTCCACAATACAATAATACCTTTGTGTGGAGGCTAAAGGAATCTCAGCACAAAGATGGTTGTTTAACAACAAACTTCAAACCTAAACTAAACCTATAAAGCATATTCAGCAGTAAATGATTGATTTTATTGATTATTTCTTATATATTTCCATACTTTTAGTCTATTGATTTTCATCATCTATCATTTGTGGTTGTTGTTTTGTGCTATATTTCTATTACACGATCATTGGAGCATCCACTGCACCGAGGCCCGTTTACCGGCATATCTGGGCTTCCCAGTCTTTGTAACATTTGCCATAATTATAATACTGCAAATGTTACACTCAATGCCTGTTACTCTTTTTGTCAATTGATGGTAAATCACAGGTTTTATGAACAAATTGCCCATTGTATCCTATGATTTGCCAATTGTATCCTATAGTTCACCCATTGTATTCTAGGGAGAACCTACCAGGCTTGCTTCTTTGTCTGTGCCTTCAGTCACACATGTTTACTGCACTTTTGCTGAACAGCAAATGAAGATATTAAAGTGATGCTAAGCTCAGGAGTTAAATCTTTAAAATGCAGTCAAGTACCTTAACTATTAACAAAAATGTATCTTATTTGTGCAGCTGTAGATCCTCAAATCATCTCTGAATTCATGCTGACATTCTTCATATTTCTTAGGGGTGGCTACTTTTGTTCCCCATTGTCCCGTGTGTGTGTGCGTTGCAAAGTAGCCATTCTTCCAGGCTCCAAGCTTGATACTTAAGGTACTTGAATACATTTTTAAGATGCAACTCCTGAGTTTAGTGTCACTTTAAGCCTAAAATGCCATCTGCATTTTGTTCCCTGATATGGATGTTTATAAGTTCCCAGATGTATAGGGTAAATGGCTGGCAAATAAATTAGTAAACTCTTAATACATATGCCTTTAAGTCATATACTGCTATGTGAAGTTGCATGTTAGCTCCAAGATGGAACTTTGAACTTACACAGGACTGATGACTATTTCCCTTCTCTTAGGTGACAGTGCTGGGTGCCCAAGTGGTTAATGGACAAACAAAGGAGATGTCACATGGGAGATTGGACAATGAGGTATATGCTTCCCCACACCCAAAAGTACTGGGTAGGTCACTTAATGTGTCCTGCTAATGAAACCCTGATAACCCACCTAAAGAGGCCCTATCACTATCCTAAAAAAGTGACAGCTGCGAGTATGCTAGGGCTGCTAACATCACATCCAAGATGGCGGCACCCACCAGCAGTCTCAGGACTTTTGGATATCCCTCCACTAGGGAGGCTGTTCCAGGTAAGTAACATACATAAAATATGTTAAGTGCACATATAATCTTATGGAAAGATTTTTGTTGAACTAGATGGTGTAACTACCAGGTCTCTTTTACTAACCCTGCTAATCTCTGCTAACCCACTTAACTCCCCTTGCTTACAGAACTCTCTAAGAGAGTGAAGGCCAAATGGCAGATTCACTTGAAATATTTCTTTTTTAAATACAAATATTATTTTTTTATTTTTCTGCTACTATAATATAAAAATATAAAATCACATTTTGGTAAAACTGCATATCAAATTAATCTAATAAACATCTATCTATCTATCTATTTATCCATCTGCTGGTCTGTTTGCCTGTCTGTGAAAAAAAGTATAAATTGGAACAGTGAAAAAACTGTCACTTGCTAAACTGTATAATAAATGTGCCTATTTGTGAACTAGCGAGGCAGTGTGCAGCAGTTGTTGAATTTTGATAAATGGCTCCATATTTTTTACAATGACTTTTTCTATATTTTATTGAGTAGAATCATGTAACTGACCTTGGCAATTTAGAAAAACAGTTTATAAGTCAAATAACTAAAAGCTAAATTTCTACAGTGATGTTTAGCTGTAATCACCCACTCATAGCATAGAGTTTCATAAAATGTTTTATTATATTTTATATGAATTTTGATTCTTTTGTTTAAAGCATCAGAAAAGTCAATGCCTGGCTGTGTGTCTAGAGAATAGGTTACCAATGCAGAAACAAGCAAGGACAGTAAGTGGTGATAGGTCTTATTCAGTAAATATTGTAGAAACTATATAACTGACAATTACTATGATTAAGTCATAATTCCTATACTTTCCTTTAGAGCTATGTACACAGATATAATGCATATCATTTTCAAATGTGTACACTTTCTGCTTGTAAATTAATACCCTTATATACTTCAATTTGTACATGTATTATTTACATGTAATATTGGGCTTGGCTTGATAAACTCAAGCTCATGTTGTCAGTGAGGGTACCTTGATGGTAAAATGATTACAAACTTCCTTATGCATTGCTACATGTGTGAACGTTGACATCAGTAAAAGTGGATAAATTAAGGGGTCTATTAGCATATCCTTACTTTAGGTGATCAACTAATTACTTAAATAACATTTTTTTTTTAAATATACTCTATTTAAAAAAATTGTAACAACTGTAAAAAAACATTTTCCAAATATATAAACCAGCTTCAACCAAAATGTGTTTTTTTGGATAGAAAGAGGGTTATCATCTTTTTAGTTTTATCCTACAGTTTTATACTGTGGTTCAGCCCATCTTACTCTATAGCTGGGTATGCATTTCTCCAGCAAATTTTTATGGATCATAATTTTTTTAAATGTAATTTACAGTAAGGTAGCCCTATTGTGTCACAGATGTGAGACTTGCAGCCATGAAGCAAACCTACCACCCTAGTAAATCAGGCCCTGAAAGTCTGTTCTACTCAACAGTACTATATTGCTACACTAGCCACTGGCACCCTGAAGTCAATAACATATAGGCATCATTCATACACAACGCAAGCAAAAGTGTATATTGCGTATATACGCGTCTATGCGCGTATATATGAACGTCTATGCACGTATATGCGTGCACTATATGCAATCCCAGAATGCATCACTCGTAATTAAATTTTAATGAGCTGTACGCAAGTACATACGCGTATATGTGCGTAAATACGCGTAAATACACAGAGATACGCTGCCCGGACGCATCTCTGTTCCATTCTGTTTTTGCGCCGTATGCACCATACGCGGCTGTGTGTATGGAGCCATTTATTTGCATATGTTGCATATGGTACAATGCGTACGCGCGTATACGCACGGCAGTGTGAATGAGGCCTAATACCAATTATAGGACAATTAACATCACATGAACATGTGTGGTGCCCTGTTGTCCACACCATACTTTCTACATTAGACATGTTGTAAATAAGTCAAATCAAAATTACTTGCATTTTACATGAAAACATTTTTCTACTGGATTAAACAAATTGTGTCGTCCCTAAATGGAATTATTTCAAGATATCATTCATGTTGTCCATCTTTTTAATACCTAAAATCATACCTAATGTCATAAGTGATAGATAATTACAAGCTTTCCTGTAGTAGTTTTATGTTTAAGAAAACAGAAAGCCTCCTGGGAGTTGATTGACTAAAGGCAAATAGGCTGTTCACTTTGCAACTGAATTTTCACTTTGCAAGGGAATGTTCCCCTAGCTTAGCAAATGAGGTGACAGTGCTGACTTTCATCATCCAATCATGCGCAAGCTTTTGTTTTTCCTTTTGTTTGCTGTGATTGGGTATTCTTTGCTAAGTGAATTTTCATCACATTCACTAAGCTGAGGGAAACTTCCATTGGAAAGTGAAAATTTTATTGAAAGGCAAACAGCCTATTGCCTGTAGTAAATCAACCTCCTGGTCTCAATACTTGTTCAAGTCAACTTACTAAAGGAGTACAGAATGTTTACACAGCTTATTAAAAATGGTGAAATTGTTAAAAAAGGATGTTTGTTAGCACATGATAACAAAAGTGAATGCGGCAAAGGTATAATTATCTACTCCTTTGGTAACTCAGCTCCACTAAGTGCAAAAGCTGAATGATCATTAAAGAAGGTAACTCACATTTTCGGAAGGAGGGGGATAGAATTCCTTCTATAATGGGTTGCCTTTAAATACAACAGCTGGTATGGGCACATCTTGTCATTACACATGCATTAAAAACCAGCTTTGCTGCCCAACAAATAAAAAATATTATCATTATTTTGTTCAATCTCATTTAGGAACCACTGACTGTTAACTGTTCAAGTTTAAAAAAAATATCATAATTTGCCTGTGGGTAAAGAAACAAGAGATGTTAAGCACAATGTTCTGTATCGAAATGGAGGTCATTAAAATGTTGCTGGAAACTATAATTAGCTGAGGCCAAAACAACTCATAATGGTAACATAACTTAAAATGAGCATGTTGTTAGAGCTAGAGCAGCATGCATATCATATACTGGATGCCATACTAAAATCTATGATCCAAAAACCTGCACAGAATGTGATGTCATGGTGCAGTGTTTAATTAAACCATTTTACTTAGTCATGCAGCAACGCTCGCTAATAATAAAAGGAAATAAAGTTAATCTGGTAACTTTTTATTTGTTTTGTTTCTATTCCCACTCACACATAATGAAAACTAACCGTTTAGGAGGAAACCAATAATAAAGCTACCAGCAATTTTTACCCAACATGTCCCTCTACCTTTAGAAAATGGAGCCATGGAATGTTTTTTCAGTTATCTGTTTATCTGGTGTTTAGGAAAGTAGCCATTTGGCTTCACTGTCATGACTTTGCAGTGGTGCTGGTAGAATCTGGCATCTGTGGCACATGCCTGAAAATGCAAAAGTCCTGGTCCTCCTCCACCAGCCACAACTCTTTTCAAATGAAGATACCAGTGGAGTTGGAAAGATAGTCTTCATTTAGGGCTTGTTCACACCATACGGTGACCTGCATTATTCTGCACAGATCAACGTAGGCTCAATGCTAGGACACAAAGAAAAACAATTATATTCTATATGCTATGTTCACACCGCTAAGCTAGGTTGAGGTAGGTTTGCAGTGCGTAAAAATGCAGATATGCTGCATTCACCTCATTTCACCGCATTTGGTGGTTCATAGAGAAGAATGAAAATGTCATTCTGTGACATTTAAAAAAAGTTAAAAAAGAGAAAAAAAAGGTAAACAGTGGGCCGTTTTAGCATGTGACCTGGTGTGAACAAGCCCTTAAACTGGTTTGTTTGTAATTTTTATAATGCTTAAACTGGAAACAGATATTATAAGGCATGTGTGGGCATGATCCCAGCTCAGAATATTTTTTTTTAATGAATGTCAATGTCTATGGAGTAAGTATGAAACTGAATCAGCACTAAACACCCCCTACTCTAGATTTAAAGTGTAAAAAAAATGCAATATATTGCAACCTACTAGTTTTGGACGTTTCTTTCTCTTCAGGCTTGCTTTATTTTATTTATCGGCTATATCTTTCTTTATACTTTATTTGTTATCTATAACAAAGACACAATGGCTTTGTTATATATTTTTGTATTTTGCCATTTTCAGCTTTTTGTCTGTCATATTACCCAAGGAAGGAACTTTAGAGGTATTTTAGTTAGCCACTAAATGGTATCAGTTTGACATCACTTTTGCCTTCTCTAGTTTGTGTTCAGGCATATGGAAAGAGGAGCATGCTGCAGATACTTCCATCGCTGGCTTATCAAGAAGAAATCATATGGACAAGTTTTCCCACTTCCCAATTCTTCCCTCCCCCCAGCATCCAAAGCTGTTTCGTCATTGACATCATCTTACAATCTGGCAAATTGGTTAGATTGCCATTTAATGTCTATAGACAACCTAGGTGCCTATTATAACATTAACTGTCTGGCCCTAGCAATGATTAGATTCATATAATAACAAAAAATTGTCAGCTAAACAATGATACAATCAGTTCAGTTTATGGATATGGGGCAGTACAGGTAGTTGTGATAAATAAGATCATTCATTGTATATAAAAAATGTAATTGCCCACTGTAGATAACTTCTGATAGCCACAGATGCAAAATATCCCCACTGGGCACAACACTAAAAAGACTATTGGGTTGATTTATAAAAGAAATAGAGACTTTTCACCTAGCATAACGAATTTTCACTTTTGAAAACTGTTGTTCACTTTTATAAGTGAATGTTCACTTAGATTAGTGCATAAGGTTAAGCTGTGTGGATTTTAATCATCCAATCATGTGCAAACAAAAAGTGTTTTTTAAATTCTCACGCACATGATTGTATATTCAAAGTAAAGTTTTAGCCTATTTACAACCTAATTAAGCAATTAATTTGCTAAGTGTTATTCTTTAAGCAAATCAACCCCAACTTATGACATTTATAATAAGTGCAGCTCTATATTTATAAAACACATTATTAAGTGTATTTTTTAAATGCAAGCAGCATTAAAGGAGAACTATGAGGTGAGTGATTTCTACTCATCCTCAAAGTTAGAGCCGACCTGTGACAAAGAAGATGTCACAGGTCGGCTCTATCGATCGGGAAGTGAGCAGAAACATGCTCCGATCTGCTCACTTCACGATCGTCTCCCTGCAGTGAGCAGCGACTGTCAGTCACCACTTCCCGCAGGGATTCTCCCCTCCCCTCTCTGATCCTCCAGCGCTGAGTGGAGAAATGAGTGGGGGAGGGCACTGCTGGCTCTACCTCTAGATAGGCAGAGCCCACTGTCGCTCACGCAGCTGGCTGGATCTGAACAGTATTGTCGGGATCCGTCCTGGCTGCGGTGCTCTCAGTATTGCCCGCGATATATACTGAGCTTTGGGTCACAGGAGGAGGTTAGTATATGTACTCCCGTGACCCTGAAGAGAACTAAGGGGAAAAACACTTACCCCATAGTTCTCTTTTAAGTAACTGAATTTGACTTGGTATGAACTAGGCAAACACTTGCCTGGGAGAGGAAAAACAACACAAGGAGCCAATCAGTTGTGGTCATGTGGAAGGAGCGAGGAGCAGAGAGATGAGAGTATCAGTCTGCTGCGTCTACTTTCACTGTCCATTCACAGGCTTGGGAAAGAACAGGATCTGTTAGTTTTACTGAACTGCAAGAGAGAAAAATTGGATTTCCTGCCCTGCCAGACAGCTGTGTAAATCTTAGAATTGGACAGACAGAAATACAAATCCTTTGGCAGGTAATACAGCTACCTTATATGTATTTCATATGTGTATTTAGCTGTTTGCCTTGAGCTTAGCTCTAACTGCTCTGCTTTACAATATAACATTGTAAAAAAAGATGACATTAAAGATATTCTTACATTCCCATATGTTAGCTATGGAGAGGGGCACGAGGTAGAACAATAAAATACTATGTACAGAGACTTTGTAAACGGCTAAGAGTCACAGCTAAGATAGTTCTGTCAAAAGTGGCATTAGCATTGCTGTTACAGAATGTCTTTAAGGCCTTCCTGCACCCATATCTATCAACATTTAACTTTACTGTATTTCTTAACTTACAGCCCCAAATCCATACTAGCATGCATCATTCAAATCCTTAAAAAGAAAAAAAATTCTGAGAAGCAAGCTGGCAGATGTGCCCTTGGGAATAGAAGCTGGCACATTTAAAATAATTTATTAGGCTGGAAACAGCATTGTGTTGAGGAGTAGCTGTCTTTTTGCTGTACTATTCCTACAATAACCCCTTGCTTTTTGAGCAAAGTCACAAAGGCATGGCAGGATGAAAATGGAGATGCTGTTTTTGTTGCTCCTGTTTAATGAAAGTGCCTATGCAGCTTTTTATATGGAAATACTGCCCGTCAGCAAAACATAGATTTGGTGACTCAAACAAAGCCCACATTACATTTGATTCACTGATCCTTTTCAAATCCTGTCCTGCCACTCAGTAGCAGCATACAATCTTCTTCAATACTGACAAACCATTTTTATGTGTATAAAAGAAACTCTACATTTACTTAGCTGCTAAAAGAATGGCAAGATATTATTTTACAAAACTGAACAGAGTATTATAAAGGAAATTAATATTAACATCTTGTACTTAGAGGGTAAATGGATCTGTATACCTAGACTCAGGGGTTAATGTACACAACGCTTTGATAAAATAGGTCAGAGCCAAATTACTATTGTATCAAGAATCCTGTACTCATAACAACCTCATTATATGGTTCTAACTAGCATATTAAATCAGAGATAACAAAGCAGTGCAAGGCTCAAGGCAGACAGCTGTCTGTGCTTCATGTCTACCTGCAGCAGAAAAAAATCCTGGGCAATTAAGAGTGTGCGCTCCATATGATCATTATCACATGGGCGCGTGGGGTGCATTGCATGGGATCTGTCCCTGACAGCCAGCAACCCTGTTCAACCTTCTCCAAAGCAGAAGGCATGGTAGAATCAGCATGGAAGCATACGTCACAATAACAATTTCAAGCTTGTGAAACTTATATGTTATTTATAACCTGGTTATATACCATTCACAAGCAAATTAAGACTGATGGCTACAGATGTTAGCAGACAGAATTAAATCAATAGTATTTAGGTGCACTTGTCACCTAGTCAAAACTGAGCTTTAGCCCATCTGTGGACTGAACAGATACTCAGGGAGTCAGCAGAAGCTCACATTATCAACCAAGGCAAATTATACATAGAAGTTTGTGCCTTAGTAGTGTAATGCATTCCTAGGGTCTTAATAGACTATACACTATTATTAAAGGCATAGTATATGAATAGTTATCTACAGATGACCAACATAATTGATGACCAAACAAAATGATCAACAAAAGTGTTACCCAACACTAAAGGTACAACCTCTCTGAGAATCTCTGTAAAAATATATACACAGGTATTATCTCTGTAAGTAAACACTGAAATTGTAAAAATGCCCTGGCTGTCAAATTTACCCAGCCAGACTACTGTATATGGAGTATATGGTTAGTTCCTAAATTAAGTGCTTGTTCTTTGGGTCATTATTCTTGGTTTTAAAAAATATTTTTCACCCGCCAGATAGGTCATTGCAATTAACTGCATACTTGGATCCACAATTCTTCATTCAGAAATCCAGGTCTCAGATAACATTATATCACAGAAACAACAACATTCTGCAGTGTCCTATGTGAAATCGGGTTTCAGCACATTAAAGGATAAGTACACTTCAAAACAAATATAACTCCTTCCTGCTAAGCTCCTGTGCCATGGTTGTGTCTGGGCAGTAGCTTCCCATAAACCTCTATGGGACCATCTCCTGAACTTCTCCAGCCTCAGGGCACAGCCCATACAAAGTATACAGGAAGCTACAGGGCAGGTGTGGCCATTGAGCTAAAGTTTGCTGGGAGGATGTAAACAAACATTGGAGGCTATCATTTTGAGTTTAGGATGCATCTAGAGAGGGGAAAGGTGGAGTATATATGCCCCTAGGAAGGGGAAATGGATCAGTGCATATTGTGTGATATCCTTAAAGGGAGTAGACTTTTGGTTTTGAATCGATTGCTGTTCCAACATTTACAGACTAAATTCAGTTATTTGGGCAAGCAAAAAAACTATTCAGAATGGGTTGTGTATAAATAAGTGTCTGGGAAACATTAATAAAAAGTTCACATTGACATTCCAGAAACTCACACCTAAGCCTACACTGAAATGTGGACTGCTCCTGCTAACCTCTTCTCCCAAACACACCTGTTCCCTAGCTGTCATGCAACCTCCTTGGCTTCAATACATTTAGAAATACTGTATGCAAATATGGCTTGTTTTTCTGACATTTCATTGGATGAAATTGTTCTCAGCAAAGTTCCTTTATTACCCGTGAACGGAAAACATTTCTACTTCTACTTTTACAATATTACGACAGAAGATCATATTAGTGAACCAAGCAAACTTGCCATATACAGTATAAAAATCAGTCACAATTTAATTTGCCAAGTCTTATGTAGGAATAGGTAATTATAAAATGACTGATGGAAACATTAAAAGAGTGGTAGATAACCCAGCATGCGAGACGTCATATACATACACACTGTGCATTTACTGAACACATTAGCCTGTCATTACAGCTTCCTCATTGTTTTCCCTGCTTCAGTCAGTGTGTTAGTCATCTAGTCTGTCCTCTGTACCGTACTCTGTTTTTGACATCATAAAATTTGTCGGCTGGCAAAACTAGATTTGACAGGTTCTTGGCATCACAACTTTCTTTATTTTTATTTTCTTGCCACTCAGCAAACGTTCATTTAAGAGTTTAATCTAGTACTGCAGTCTCTATTTAAAGATAACTTTTTTTCAGTGTCTCAGTGGGTTACATAAAAAAACAACACAGCTTAAAGCAACAGCAGCTTTTAGAGAACTGGGGTGTGATTTACTATTTTTACTATTTAATTCCATAGTAGCTGACATAGGAAGATAGCATTTTGATTGCATTATTCGGGAAATGCAATGAATTTGAACAATCACAGATTTTCATGTATCCGTTTGCTGTAATTGCTATATAGGAAACACTCTCTGGAGTGGCTGTCAGTTGTCACACTGTCAACTGTGACAATATGTGTCATTGATCTTAACACACAGTATGTATCAAGGACAGGCAGCAGGATAGCTGTTAGCATAGTCAGTACACTACTAAAGGGGGTAAAAGTTATAGTAGCACTAATAATAATAACCATAATGATATATTATATTATGATAAAATGAATAATGCTCTTTCACACACTTACCCTTTAACCCTAATACAAATGTCTTTAAACTCTAGCTTCATTAACTCTGGGATTTCAGGCTGCATTAGGCATACAGTGTTAATTTCAGTCTGTAGCAGAAGTTCAGAGGGCAATACATCTACAGTGATAAGATAGATAAGCAAATGCTTCTTACTGCACAGAGGGTGATCTGTGACTAGAGGATCCTGAGAGCTGACATCAGCCCTTCTATACTGGAAACCTCACAGTTCATAAAATATACTCACCCGAACCTTGCATGTGCCTGGCTGTTTGACCGGATCCCTGCAGCCTTTCTCTCCCTCCACTCCAGCGATGGAGTGTCCCTCTGGCGTCCTCACGTCCAATACACTGTATTGTATTTGATTACTCACGGGTTCTTAGACCCCCAGAGCAGAGGGGGAGAGAGGCTGCAGGGACCGGTCTCGCAGCCCGTCAGGCTCCAGTTTCGGTTGAGTATATCTTTGCTATTTGTGACTTAGACGCTTCTAAGCTCTAATTGGTGACATATTGACCTGGAGCAAGAATGCCAATCAGGAGTTTTCACTTTACTTGCTGCTTCCTTGTTCTGGATCAGCAAAATTAATGGAGCCAGTGCTGGCCCGACAAATAGCATTTTCAGTAACGGCAACCTCCAAAATAGTATCAGTCATCCATTGAGTTTCTGTTGTCTGTTTCCTTTGTTTCAGCCATAGGAACCTACAATTCTCATGTTCTTTGCCAGCAGCTTGTGCTCGTCATTACATGGATCAAAGATTTCCAGATATGTTATGAATTAGATAAGAACATTTTTCACAACCAAATGTATTGTATGCATGATACATACATGTAAATGTATTCAGTAAGACAATTACTGCCAACTCTTCTGTTATATATTAACAGTTAAATCAAATGTAGTAGTGTATATAAATAATACAATTGGTGGACTAATGCTTTAACTTACAATTCCCTCCAGGCATTAAAACGTAATAATTCTGGAGTATCAGCTACTCAACTTATCAGGGAACACAGCTCAGGTTCCCTCCGCAGTCATTCTTATATTCTCCAGGACTAAAATTGGACATGAAAGTGTGGTTGTTCATTTTTTAGCCACTAGGCAGAGTGCCAGAATCAATGAAACATTTCACTTCTCCAATACTGGACATTTAACACTATCAATGCAAATGTTCTAATATCAATCTTTCCTCCTATATTAATCTCTCATGCACTGTTGCTCATTCAATTTACTTCAAACCCAAATTATGTTTATTATACCCTGACACGATCATACCTGACAGGTAGTTTGTTTTCTATGTCTAGATATGGGGCCAGTCTAGCCAAATGTGGAATGATTTACTAAAGAACATAGCTACTACACTAGAACTGTATATGAGCCTACTTATGTGCATGTGCTATAAGAGTGTCTTGTCTGTTTCCCATTGGGGAAAGTTTTACTCTGCTGCAACAAACTACTACTTGGGGGGTGCTACATTAGCGAAGTCAGACATAGAATACCTGGGGGTCCTCATAGATCACAGATTTGGCAATAGTAAGCAATGCCAAGCAGCAGCCAGCAAAGCTAACAAGATACTGGCGTGTATTAAAAGAAGAATTGTAGCAAGGGATCAAAGAGTAATACTTCCACTTTATAAATCATTGGTTCGGCCCCATCTTGAGTATGCAGTACAGTTCTGGTCGCCAACTCTCAGGAGGGACGTCCTGGAACTGGAGAGAGTTCAATGAAGGGCTACAAAATTAATTAAATGATTTGAAGGCCTGTGTTATGAAGACCGCATTCAAAATCTTAACTTATACACCTTAGAAAAGAGGCAATCAAGATGGGACCTTATTGCCGTCTTCAAAATCATCAATGGGAATCCCAATATTAGGAATAAACTGTTTAACCCTAAAACTGTATTGAGAACCCGGGGACACAACAAGAGGTTAGAAGAGAAGGGGTTCAATCGTAGAATTCACAATGGGGTATTTTACTGTGAGAGTAGTGAAAGTTTGGAATTCCCTCCCACAGGTGGAGCTTCTCTCGCAGAATCTACAGGGATATGGGAAGTTGTAAAGCCAGAAAAATACACACATACTCACATACCTATTTTGGACTGGATGAACCTTTGTCTTTATTCAACCTTACAAACTATGTAACTATGTAAATAACTGTGACTAGACAGTGAAAAGAGAAGTAGCACACTAATGAGATCTATCACTCTTCTCTGTCCTCTTTTCAGCATGTTCCGTATTGTCACATGAGAATTGCAACACTTCTGACTGCCCCCCTGAGCTGCTTCTCCCTCTCCCAGTTTGAGCTCTGCTGTACAGTGGGCTGCAAGAAACTGACACCAAGTCAAATCCAAGTACTTACACTGCTTGCACTTAAGTACATTTAATGATGTATTAATTAATACATAGTTGCATTAAGTTGCATATTTTATATCTGCCTGGAGTTCAGTTTTAAGTCATAATGGTAAACAAGTTAGTTCTAAAATGTTTTACATCAATCGCATTATATTGATTATATGGGCTTAAGGGATGCAAGATACTGCAGCATGAAGTTTGTTAAAATTATGTGGTCGTAAAACTATTGTAATCAAAGCATTAATGTTGCTAATACTATAAGTAATACTATGAGTAATAATTCATTAGAATCAATGATATGTTCTTGTAATTCATTAAGTTTTGACTCTGATTGGCTGCTGAAGCTGCTACACTTTGCAGTGCTCCCAGTGTTAATCAAAAACAACATAAGCATTAACATACAGTATATCATCAGATATTGTATGACTGTTACAAAAAAATGTATGCCATGGCTACATTAGTTCACATTTTCATGGCCGCATTTGACAAAGACTGGCTGCTGACTGAACCAAGTTGAAAATAATTTGTATTTCAGGGCCACACCATAAGCATTACAAACCATATAACCTGTGTCTATATACACGTAAGAATTTTGAAATTAATTTATGTGACGTTTACTTCCTATGCCCTTTATTACTTCCTTTTTATCAGTGTGTCATCTGCCATTATGTTTTGTGTCACTGTTCCTACTGTTCCTAATGCTCTCATGAAAATTACCAGAGTGTGCCTCATTTCAGAAGGCAATAACAGATCAGCTGTTACATTTTATGGGCTGTGCAAGTGGACTCAAGTTCTCCAAAGAGTTGGCCATTATCACCACTTGACTTTAAATTGATCAAAGATGTACAGGAAAAAAAAGTGTTTTTTCTTGAAACTAATGCAAGAAGGAAAAGCCATTCAACCTCTTTAGGACCGGCCGTTATACATAAATGGATGGTCTGTTCCTCTATTGTACCTAGTGGACGTACCTGTATGCCATCTCCAAACTGCACTTTTGTGCACATGTCCACAGTCTTGTCACCATGCTGTGATTGGACACAGTGGATCACAGGTAAAAGGTACAGAGCCAGTCAGAGTGGCTCTATATAATCACAGCAATTAAAAATGTATACAGCTCTGTACTCTCACACATGCAGAGCCACTGTTAGAGGAAGCAAAGAGCTAGCTGCTGATCAGAGCCAACATTTCACTGTGAGACAGAACCAGTGCCTGATTACAGCTAGTACGAGTACCAGTGCCAGCCAGTATCAGTGCCTGATTACATCCAGTACCAGCCAATACTAGTGCCTGATTACAGCCAGTACCAATATCGGTGCCAGCCAGTACCAATGCCTGATTACAGTCAGTACCAGTGCTTGATTACAGCCAATACCAGTGCCTGATTACAGTTACTACCAGTGCCCGATTATAGCCAATACCACTGCTTTATTACAGCCACTACCACTTCCTGATTACAGCCAATACCAATACCTGACTACAGCCAATACCAATGCATGACTACAGCCAGTACCAGTGCCTGATTACAGCCAAAACCATTGCATGATTACAGCCAGAACCAGTGCCTGATTACAGCCAGTACCGCCTAAATACAGCCAGTATCAGTGCCAGCAAGTACCTGATTACAGCCAATAAAATTGCCTGATTGCAGCCAGTAGCAGTGCTTCTTTGAATTTTGGGCCCCTCAATGTCGCTATGCAGCACAAAACTCACACAGATGTCATATTCCCATACTCAGGAGATACAGATATGTTTTGGGGTGTAATTCTAACTATGCCTATGTTGTGTGAGAAATAACTTACAATGACAATTTTGTAAAATACATTTACATTTTCTTTTTTCATTTTCAAAAACTTACAGAAGGCCCACATGCCTCTTAGCAAATACATCGGGTTTCTTCTATCCAAAATGGGGTCATTTTGGGGGGTTTTCTACTGTCCTGGAAGGTCAACAAATCAGATGTATAATTTATGCCCCTTGAAAACCTGAAGGTGCTAATTGGATTTTGGTCACATCTATGCAGCCAGGCTGCAAAACAATTCTTATACATATGGTATCCTTACACCCAGGAGAAGAAGCAGAATGTGTTTTTGGGTTTAATCCTAAGTACGCCCATGCTGTATTTGTGACAAATATCTTATTTAACTGACATTTGTGTGTGTGTGTGTGTGTGTGTGTGTGTATATATATATATATATATATATA
>NW_017306436.1:570376-655110 GCF_000935625.1 Nanorana parkeri | reverse complement strand
ATTTGCTTTCTTGTTATTTTTAAAATTGTGGCAAAAATGCTCTTTAAAATGCTCATCACACCTCTTCCTAAATACCTTGGGGTGTCTAATTTCCAAAAATGGGACATTTGGGGGGTGCTTACACTATCCTGGCATTTCAGGAACTCAAGAAATGTGATAGACAGTCAGAACTTAAGGGCTCATAAATTTAAAGTATATATACCATTATATAATATACAACTATTTTTTTTTAATATATAAAAAAATATGAAGAAAGATTATTTATGATATGTTTTATAACAAAAAGGGGAAGTTTGTTTTTTTTTTACAAAAATGTCAGTCCTTTTTCCTTATCATAGTGAAAAAAAGACATGGATTATTAAATAATACCAATAGAAAGCTCTATCAGTTCCAAAAAATGATATAAAATTAATTTTGGTACAGTGTTGCATGCCAGAGTAATTGTCAATCACACATAATTTGCACATAATTTGCTTTTAAAGTGAACATACATTCATCCACTTTGTTAAGTGAACATTATATTACTTCTTTAGTATAAAAAAAAACTGCATTGACTACCTTCTTCTTGCTCTCTTCTGGATCCCATGCTAAGAAATATACAGAGAATAATTTTGAGGGCTGTACTGATTCCAAAACCACCAATGAGGCAGCACTTATAGATGCTTTATTAATTACATTTAATTATAACATGAGATCATGTGTAAAGCCTTTTTTGACTTTTAGAGGTTTAAAACATGCATGGACCATAATTCCTAGAACACGAAGCTGCCAGAATTGTTTCCCAACATCTATAATTCTACAAGACTTCTTTGATAGATAATACTACCCATTCATTATA
Organism: Nanorana parkeri; assembly: GCF_000935625.1. Taxonomy (NCBI): domain Eukaryota; kingdom Metazoa; phylum Chordata; class Amphibia; order Anura; family Dicroglossidae; genus Nanorana; species Nanorana parkeri. The sequence continues at coordinate 654,272 of NW_017306436.1, read as the reverse complement.
TGATTACAGGATATGAAGGACCAAATAATCAAGTTTGGACTGATATTCACTATTTTATCCAAGAACTTGTCTTATATATATATTTTTCCCTTTCTGCCCAAATTACCTGCTAATAATATTGATTCAGCACTTACAGACAATTTACTTCCAAAAAGGCTTGCAAAGCACTTTTCAAAGAAAATAAAACACCCATACTCACAATATTCTTTATAAAGAAATTGCTTTCAGACAGCATAGTCAAGGAAGTAAACCAATAAAGCAGTCCTCAGTGCATTCAATGAGCAGATTTGTTTTTATTTAATGGCACAGAAATAGATATAATTTAGAGTCTTCACCTGCTCATCCAAGTGCATGTCAGAAAACAAGCTTTGCGTGCCACAGCAAAATAATTGCCAGAGAAGAAGGTCCTGTCTAAATAGCAGCAAATTATTATTTTTTAAATAAATTTATATATGAAGAACAATAAACGAGATCGCCAAGGGGTGGCTTATCATTCTTCAACCAAAGAATGAACAAGTTTTCATTAATAACTTTGTGTTAGCAAACTGCCAAGAAGAATGTATTTTTAAGACACTATGGGACACACACGCAGGGCAGGGGTGAGAGAAATGACAAAGATTATAGGACATAATCAGAGAAAGTATGGTGCACAAGATGAGTTGCCCTGCTGGGATGTGATCGCTAAATCTAGGACATTTTTTTTAAAGCAATAAAGAGCTGTTAACACACAAATCTAGCTGTCAGCTCAGGAAATCTACATTTAGCTGCATCAGGCCTACATAACTACTGGAAGCTGACATCCAATTTAACATCCAAATGAAGGGGGAAAAAATCACAGTCCTCCATTCACTCAAATCATTTCTCTCAATAAGTAGGCAATTGACTCATTTAGGCAAAAGAAACAAAGCACATAAATAAAGAAAATGAATTTTCGAACAATGAGAGCACATAAAAATAAAAAGTCTCTGTAGTTTAGCTGGAAATTATATCTTGGGTTATTTATTATTCCTTTTACAAATAGTTTAGAAGAAAATGTTTTCCCTGCATACCAAGCTGAACAAGACCTTATAGTTACCTCCTGTTGAGTTACAATAGCTTTACAATGGAAGGCCAGTGTAAGACATAGCTTAAGCTCTTTATGAATGGCTGAGTGCCAGCTGTCTATGCCGGATTGGATGTCTTGAGTCCTACACAATGCCTGAACTGTGAAGTGTCACATATTCACACATAAAATGTGTGCCTGTCACGCAAAGTAAAAGCTGTTCTCAGCTATAAGTATTTTCAAATCCTACCTTGCTTATGACTAGGGCATGGCTCTAATGATGTCTATTACAAATAATTAGAGCTATTACAATAGTGGGTTCAGAAACTGACTTAACACACACACTTGTTGATAGGAATGGTATCCTTAGAAAAATGTGTTTTTTTGTTTAATAACATTGCGCAGACAGCAGTGGTGTCTTACAACGCATGACATCCAATCACAGGTAAGGATCTACCTGTCCAACGTTGCTGTGCGGCTAAAAATACTTCAGGCCCTGCAGTATTTAAACATTCTTAACAAACAGAATGTCTACGTTTGGTGCAGTGCACATGTCTCTGTACGTAGTTACTACTTGGATGTGCATAATATATGCATAAAGTTGTAGCATCTGTCAGCTTGTCAATGGAATTGTACAGGCTAGCTGCTGCTGTACGCTGCACCAGTGACTCCTGGGAGGAAAAATTTGCCCAATGTATATCAAGTCCTCACTGACCTCTGTAGCTGCGGAAAAAATAATCTTCAAAATTTATAGCAGAAGCATAGAAGGTCTTATCTCTCAACAATTCAGCTCGCCCCTACTCCTTTCTTCCTGTGCACCTACTCTGTGTTACATTAAGGCAAAAAGACTGGACAGCTGCTGAGAGAGGAAACAGGGGGAGCAGAGCTGGCTTAAACAAGGGCTTTGGTGCTTATGATATAAAATTTGAGAATGAACTATTCCACACCGTCTTGCATGACCCCTACCTACCCTGTTGCATACCAGTGTAGGATAACCAAAGTAGGATGCATGCAGGCAAAAGTCCTACCGCATCCTAAATGCTCATGTTTATTTCCTGGATAAAGTGAACCCATGGGAATAGAAATATAGGAGCCAACATTTCTGACTTCTTTTTAAAGGTGCAGGTTCTGAGGATGTCATCCTTATCCTGGTGTTACTAGTTAGTGAGACACCAACCTGGAGGAAGCCTGTAGCCAATTAAGATTGAAAACTATGAACCTGAATCTTTTTCCCAGGTCAGTGACAGCATGATAAAGCAAGGATTAGGATAACAACCCTGAAGCCTGCACCTTTAAAACAAGTCAATAAAAGCTACTCTCTCACTTTCATGCTTGCGGGTTCCCTTTAACAGTCGCTTATCCATGACATGTTAGGGAGGCCAGAGAGAGAACTTTCTTAAGGTGGTATATGTTTTTATTTATGACTTGCTATTTTTTTGTTGTCCACTTTTCCATTTTTAACATTCCACTTTGACATCACAACTCTCCTTTTGTTAATGTTGAAAATGAGAGAAATGAGGTGGAACAAAACAATTATTTTGATGCTCTCTATAAATAATAGGCCCATATAGCGTAAACAGACAATTAAAATATGAAAGCGGTAGGGAAGAAATGTGAAAACAGCCCAGACTTGATAAAGCAAGGCTGGAAGCTTTCTAAAATGCTGACCTCTTCTCACATGCAGTCCTTTTTGCAGCAGGCAAGTAATGTTAGACGCTAATTGGACGTGCTGTATGCCAATGCAATGTGAAAAGACTTTCTGCATTTAAAACAATAATTCAAAAAAAGGACTGGCAAGGAACAGTATGTTAATTAGTTATTGCAAACCAAAAGTATGTCAGGATTATATAGCTAAGAATCAAATAAAAACTGTGCTAGATGAATGCAGTTATAAAACCTTATTATCTAAACAAAACAAAAACAGAACATTTGCTGGTTAACCAATAATTCAGAATGACATTTTCTTTTGTGTGTGTATTAAAAACAATGCTAGAGGATAATGTCTCTATACATATTTTCTGAATTGGTATACAGACACAAAGATATTTAAAGCAGAATTCCAGCCAAAAATAACATGATAAAATTGAATAGCCCAATAAAATGTAGCAATGATCTCCTTAGGAGCTGCTGGAAATGTTAGGCTCTCCTACTGTTTGCAGTGGTGACCCGTCCTATTACTAAACCCAAAAATATACCGACACACCAACAGTGATTTAATGGGCTTTATTTAATCTGGAATAAGACTTGTAGATTAAGCCCTGATTCAACAGATTGAAAAATGGCAGGGCTAACACGTTATCAACTACCAAAGAACTTAAAAGCACAGTGAAGCAAATAATGATTCTTCCCTTAGTTGCCTGTGAAGGGCCCTGTCAGAACACACTAAACATATAATAGAGGAGCAGCAGTCACACAGGTCAATGTCACTAAATTATAAAGGAATGCAGATAATAATATAACTATGTATAAGGGTTAGGTCCTATCTGGACTCTGGGCAGTTGAGTAGAAAAACAGAAAATCTGCCAGTGGTTGGACCATTTAACCTAGAAGAGCTCCACCTTCAAATTAAGAAATTGGTCCAAGGGAGGAGAGGCTCTCACAAGAATTTTAGGATGACTAAAGATGAAGCCATGCTGCGGACCCCTTTATATAGAGTTCCAATGGCAGCATGAAGGTCTTACAGTAATAAACAGATTCAGTACACACAAAGGTGCTTCACCTCTCAGATGCCCATTCGGCTGAGCTGAAGTGCAGAAGGAGTTCGACTCAGCCCATCCAACATCTGGATCGGCTGAGCCGAAGCTCCGGGAGCTCACTTGCTGCCGTTCGCCCCTATTTTCATAGAGGCCGAATGGCAGTGAGTGAATAGCTGAATGCCGCTGAGGTTTGACTGAACCGAAGGGCAGAGGAGGCCGAAGAGAGCCGACGGATCAGACAAAGCTACGGCTAGATCCTTCAGCTCTTTAGTTATTACCACCCTAAATGTATTTTTTATTGCAAATAGTGTAACTATGCATTTGACATGATACCAGCTTTGTGTAATACTCTGTACAGTAGATTTCAGTCTGGGAAGGGTGGCATTAGTTGCCAATGTGGTGTGCTGCATAACATATACTGACAAAGAACAGGAAGAGAGAGCAGTCTGTCAAGCTCATCAATATGCTGCAGCACCTGCAGGGGCCGGGAAGTGACTCCTGGCTGTGCTATCTGTCAGAGCTGTGCATAACTCAGGACTGAATTGTCAGAAAGACAAATCTTTTGGCAGGTAAAATACCTACCATATAAATACTTTAACTGTGGATGAAGTCCAGCTTTACTAAACAACTTTTGTACTGCAGATATGAGTATCTCTGCACAGGGTGAGTTTACCCTGCTGCTTTTACCTCTTGCTGTTAGCAAGTTTTAATATTCAGTAGCATGACCGGCTATTCCTAATGCCATAGCTAAAAACTAATAAGCACACCGAGAATATGCTTGATCATATACTGCATAATCTCTAGTTTTTTCTTCTGGGATCCAGTCATGACTTGCATAGTCATCATTCAGTCCCATACAAACCTAAGTCTTCCAAATGCAGTTTGGAAGTTTTTATCAAGTTCAAAAGCAGTGTTATTTTTAGCTACAATTCCATAATGAATTCCCTACTGAATTCGGAAGAAATAGTGAATTTGAATATTTATGCCAGGCTAAAAACATGGCAAATGTTCCTAACAAATAGTGCAATTTGTTAACAGATGTAGGAAGAACAAATTGCAAAAACATTAAATTGAGCTTTCCAAATTTCTACTGAATTCAGGAAAAGACTGAAATCTCTTGGGCCTATGACTACTGAAATGGCACAGCAATCCATAGTAGTATCAGTATCGTAAGGCTGTAAAATGAAACAGCATTTACCACACAATTATAACTAACGACACCGAAACAAAATCTATGTTGACAGCCTTTACGACTCCACAACCTCAGCTATTAAATCTATTTGAAAATGAATACTCTAAATTCAAATAACATATTCGCAGCAAACACTTTATAAATTAGAGGTGTTGGAACAAAGTGACACAACCCCGTTAACTAAGTCTTAATAAGCTTCTCATAATTCAGGACATGCAATGGAACAATTACAGACATTTTCACGCTATCACTTCAGGAAATGCCACAAACATTAAACATAATCTTGTAATGTTAACTTCCAAAAACAAACTCCTCCGCTATCATCTATCATGTAGGTTTCTTTGGAACCCTTCCTTTCATATATAAATATTAATGTTTTCTCAACAGCTCCAACAAACTGCTTTCAAGAAGGCAGATATGTGTGCGATCAGTATGAAATTTATTATTTTTAAAAGCACGCACAGTTTCTACTAAACAGAACTTTGAATTTTAGCACAATATTGTGATAAGGATTAAATGAGATACACATGCAACAACAATCTGTAATACAAAGGGACGTTTCAAATCAAAAACAACTGCAGATCATTTATATATAGAAAAAGAGACAGCTATGTGCAGCACTATGTTCTGTTAGGATAGTGGCCAATGCCCAATTGAGTTTTTCTATTTAACTGTATTGATAAAGGTGCTCTGATTTAACCTGTTTTGCTAGATTATACAGTCTAATTACTTAAATGAACCTCATAATGAAGGAGACCCTTTTCAAACATGCCCACTGCAGGTTCATTGCTGTCTCCTCCATACAAAACACCTGATTAAAAAAAAGTCAATACTAAACATTGTTTTACAGCTACCAGTCAGATTTAAACCTATGCTGTAAGTTTCAATATGACTAAGGTCAACCAAAGCAGGGGCTGAGGAGCTTACATAGTACAGACTTCAATAAGTGCACTCCCAATCAACCTGTGAGATGCTCTCTGAATTCTTCTTGCACTGGAAACACCAATCAGATAAAGCTAATCTGAGTGGAGTTCATGATTTTAGAACACCAGCAATGTTTGCAGTGTTGCATTAGTAGATCACTAATTATTTTCATGTGTTACCTTATATTGCTCAAGTGGACAGAGTCAAAATGTGGCAGCAGGCATAGTACTTCTGCTAGGATCTTAAACAGCTACTTATTTACTGCAACAAAAACCTCTATGTTAAGTCATAGATCCAAGTGAACCCCTAGAGAACATCATACATGTTTGTCAAATAAGGTAACATACTGTCAATTGTACTTACTGAGAAGATTTACAGCAAGGAATATTCTTTAATGTCCCAAACAGACTAGTTGAGGTCATATTAGATCAAATTTTCCCTTGATCTAATTGAAGCAAGCAAGGTGACTGAGTCTGTGGACTGGCACCTTATATTTTAGAATAAATTATTTTGGAGCCTAACCCTAGCAGATATTATGCAAAAGATTTAAAATTTCCATCAAGTTTTTATGCGTGTCCCTGTGATGCCTGAAATTTGAGGAGCAGCTGTCACCAGTATAGGCAGCAAAAAAACATTGTCAGAAATTCTAAGGCCTCATTTATAAGTCCAACTAGGTCCAGACAGCGGATTCTCGTGGCAAGAACCAGAGGATTCTTGTGGTTGGAACAACAGAGGCGTGTTCATGCGACCAGCAGTAGATGGGATTCATGTGCAAGGCAATGACAGGCTGACAGGAGCCACAGCTGTCCACAGATGTTCACATGTATTAGCACATTTGGTAATAACCTGTGGCTAGGGACAGATATTCAACTCAGTCAAGCAAAACAAATGACAAATGCACTCAACAATTCGTCACAAGCTATACAGTAAGGTGCACATGAAATGGGCTTTAAACAGTAAAACAGTAGAAAGTTATCATGGCACACTCACAAACTAGCATGTAAAACAACTTGTCTCACCACTAAGGTTAACAACAGAGGTTTGGATAGAGTTTTTTTACATGCTGGCTTGTGAGTGTGCCATGATAACTTTCTACTGTTTTAGATATTCAACTCAGGACTCAGTCAGATTGTGTCCAGGACCAGTCATCTGTTCCTAGCCGGAGGTAAACACAATTTGATGTAAATAGCATCAGAGAGCTGCAGACGTCTGCGGTGCCTGTCAGCCTGTCATTGTTTTGTATAGGCATATCAGCTGCAGCTGTTCACATACACCTGTGATTACAGCCATAAGAATCCACTGCTTCTTTCCACAGGAATCTGCTGTTTGGACGTATAAATGAGGCCTGACTCTTCCTCACTCAACTAAAAATGAGTTTTTACCCACTGAAGAGATCTCCCATTATGTCCTATCCTGACACAGATGATAATATAAAGTTGACAGGGACTGTAACCTGCTTCCACTCTAAAAAGTAAAAAAAAAGTTTAGTTTAGATGTGACACTGGGGCTAAGTGTCATATTATTCATACATAGGTATGTAGCACCCATTTGTTCATACCAGTAGATTGGGGGATAAACTAAACCAGGGAGATTAGCACAGATTAATTCTACAAATACTGAGATTTTAGCCATTCATATGAACCTCTTACTGAAGATTAGTAAATCTAATAGGAGTGCAATCATCCCACCACCCAGAAAAAAATTTCTTTAACAAATTCACCAGCACTCAGTTTTGTGACTGTTGTTCTGTGATTCTGCATGGCATTACAGAAGTAATTACTGTCTCAAGGTCTTGATAATTAGAGAATGGTATGCTCACAACATAGGCTGATTAAGTGAAGCAGTACATGCACACTGAACAAATGATTTATTGTGAATCTGAGCTGGTAATGTGTGACATGCACATTATTAATGTTAAATTATGCATATTCATACAATCAGGGTTTATAATAAAAAAAATAGCCATCAGAAGCTTTCAAAAATACAGACAGCATTTAAGAAGTAGAATTAACAGGCTGGAACAAATCAAAAAAGGGCACATTTTTATATTTGTAACAATTGCATTTAAGAAGCCGTGGATTCTGTTGTAGCTAACAGTTTACGGCTCTCAAATTTAGCATTTTCCAGTCCCACAACTCGCTCAGGCTTCTGACAACTGTTTCCTACTTCCTTCCCAACACTGTCCTTCTTCCAGATCTATCTTTCTGCTGCTCAGTATAATGGTCTACAGCTAGGTACTCACTGCCAGTTAGCTCAACTACTAAGCAAATAATAGGCATTTGTAAAGCAGCCAAAGTGAGTCTGAGAGGACTCCAAATGGGGTAAAAAAGTAAGTCAGGCATTTTAAACACTTAAAAAGCTAGTTAAAGCAACCACAGGTGGTTATGAGGAGCTATTCACCATGAGATTTCTCATGAGGCATATTAGTGAGCACCTGAAAACCACCTGCATGTGTATTGTCCCACTTGCCTGTAGTTCCAAGGTGGCCATACATTGTTAGATTTTTGTTCAGAAATCGTACACGAACGATCTTTCGAACGAAAATCAAACAGTTGATCGTACAGCACCAATTTTAGTTTTTGCTAAAGTGAACAAAGTTTTTCGTACAGTCAGGTTGGAAAAATTTTCTCTGACTGAACAAAATTCAATGAATGAGTGGGGTTTTTGTCCAAAATTCCCCCAAGAACACAGCACATGCACAAAAGGAAAGCTGCCTAGGTCAAACGAATACTGTCTCTGCATTGGTCAAACAAATATTTCTGTTGTTCGTCAAAAATTGGTCGGTTAGTATGGCTAACGAATGATTTCCGAAATCGACATTTGACATTATGCTTGATGGGGAAAGCTGGGTATAATCTAACGAGGGATTGTGGCAGCAACAAAATCGTTCAAAAGAAAATCAATGTATGGCCACCCTAACACAGTGAACAGTTGAAAGGCTGTTGCCATGTACTCACCACTTGCCAACACCTTCCATGAATACCAAAAATAAATAGGTTTAATGCTTTTATTAAGGAACTGGAAGCCTTGAAGAAATCCTGCCTCACAGAACAGCAAACTCTTGAAATCCTGAAATGTAACCATTTCTTACATTTAACTCTTTTTTACTTACAATGGAAGAGTGCCTAACATTAAATCCACCACCCTGAGAACATACCACCACAGAACATACTACTAGAGATGCTCTTAAAGCACTGTAGGAGCTGAGCTATACTAGTATACAAAATTATAAACTACAATAGAAAAAAAACATATTGTTGCAGAAAACACATATATTACATAGCACACAAATTAAATACATCATAAAATTAAATAGAATATTACATAAAAGGGACAGTTATTGTCAGACTTGTAAAGAAAGGTACATGATTGATGGAAGTACATCTTTTGTTATATTGTATTATTGAGGGGAATAAAGCAGGGGAAAAGGGGTAGGGGAATGGAGAGGAGAAGAGGACAGTAGAGATGTGGTAAAGGGAGGAGAGGAGAAAAGAGGGTTGGAAGGGCAGTGGATACAAAAGAAGGGGAGGGGAAGAATTCTGAAAGGGTTCTGTTCCATTGTTTAGCAGTGACATTTTCAAAAACTCAGAAGGCACAGTAAAGGATGAATTCTAACTAACCCAACCTGGTTACCTAGGTACCATAAATGATTCTTATTACAATGAAAACAATCCCTTTAATCATTAGGGTACTATGCATAAATTATTTCTGAATAGACATTTACAGACACAAACCTAACTAATGTTTGCAAACTGACAAATATCACAGGAGGAAAAACATTTTATCTAATTGTAAACTAATGAAAGCTGTGATTGTACAGGAAGCATTTTCACAGCAAGTGGCCCAACTGCAACAATTTTTAAGGATACCAAAATAACATGATTAATATTTATGACTTTTAAGACAAGCCATCACATCATGCGATTTCCCAACCCCAACAAAATACTAATCACTCATACATTTTAAAACTAAGCCCATGTAATCCTCGTATTTCCAAACGCTCAATGCTGCTTTCAAGGCCTTTGGGAGGCCTTTGGGAGGTCTGGGTGTTCCTGATATAGCTCATTATTACAGAGCGGCGCAAATTGCCCCTCTAACTAAATATCACGCCTCAACTGAAGTACCATTATGGGTCTCTTTAGAGGCTATAGACTGTGACCCACTCGGAGTGCATAACTTGCTCTGGTCTATTCCGAAGAATCGCACCCACATCAAAAACCCAATCACCTGTCACTCACTAAAGGTATGGGACTCCGTAAAGTACAACCTAATCTCCCCCCACCTTCCCCTCCTCTCCTTTCTTCATAACCCAGCCTTCCCCCCTGGCATAGACAATCCAGCCTCTTTCTCTCCATTCTCCATTCTCTTGATCATAATGGCATCATACCCTTTGCAACCTTATGTACTAGACATGATTTCACCACTGCAGATGCTTTCAGATATATACAAATTCGCCATTTCTTATCCTCAATGATAGACCCCGGATCAGTCCGCCCCCAACTCACCTCCTTCGAGCACATTTGTTTAGACTCTCCTCATGCAAAGGGAGTAATCTCTTCACACTACTCATCTCTACTTCATCCCTCCACTATTCCTACCCACACCTACATGACGCATAGGCAATGTGATCTTGATATCATCTTAGATACCGACCAATGGGAACAAATATTGCAAACGACTAGGACCTCCTCTCAATGCGCAACGGCAGTGGAAACCAATTATAAAGTTTTAATGTGCTGGTACTATGTTCCCTTTCGACTCGCTCGCATCTTCCCCTCATCATCTCCTCATTACTATCGTCACTGCAACACCCCTGGCACTATGCTCCACATTTGCTAGACGTGCCCGATAGCACAACGATTTTGGAATAAAACCTTTGCCTTTATACACACACTCATCCGGACTACCCTGCCTTTCCAACCTGCTACAGCTCTCCTCAATTTGAGACCTGATAACTTCACCAACTCACAATGTATCCTCCTGACACACATCCTCACTGCAGCTAAACAAACGATCGCTAAAGCATAGCTATGCCCTAAGTTGCTGCTCTCAGAAACAAAAGCCCGATTGCACACTGTGTTTGTGAACGAAAAATTAACAGCTAAATGACAGAACAGATTCAAAAGTTTGAGAAAATCTGCGATTATTGGATACGGAGATGCCTTCCACCCCATTTGGATCCAAACCTGATAAGAGCTTGAAACAACGCCACCTCTATAGACCTTATCTCGGTATATCATACTTCAAATAACATGTCTCTGAACCTCCTCCCCCACCATCTTCGTCTTTCCTGCCTCTTTTCTCTACTTCCTTTTTCTTTTTCCTCTTCTCCTTCCAATCCGATAATAATGGTCTACTCTAGGTATGACCTGAAACTGTAATGTTTGTCATATGTTCCTTCCTGGTTGAATACAATATTTGTTCACTTATGCCTATTATCTTTTCCATGTGTGCCCAGCCAAACGTTACCTCAACTGACTACTGTTAATTCCATTTTGGGATTCTGCTTATGCCTTTCCACTTGTAAACTCAAAATAGTAACCGGTGTTTAACATATCTATTGTTTTATTCGGATTTTGTATTCCTGTAAAATTTCAAATAAAAACTCATGATGGAAAAAAAAAAAAAACTAAGCCCATGTATTTACAATGATATCTACCACAAAGTCAAACAATGTGAATGTTTAGGTTAAAGGTGAAATGTAATTTACGACTATATTATTGATAATGTTGGAAAGAAAATTCCTACAGCATCCAGCCAGATTCTCTTTGCACTTAACTGAAAAACATACTGGTTTCTATGGGCGACATAACCAGTTACTTCAATCATGGTGTTTTTTGTCACCTATCATCCCTTTTTTCAGTACATTAATATTCAGCTTTCATCCAGAAAGCTCTACCAGTAACTGCAATATTAATATTAACACTGTTTACTTCTACAGTACATAGCAAAGGCGACATTTGTAATACCTAAATATCATATTTTTTTGTAAACTAACCTTCAAATAGTTTTAAAATTTTAATCAAACATGTATCTCATCTTGTTTTCAACCTCTTATGTGTTAACATGTATATGTACATTTGTACAGGACAACATAATTAAATAAGTTACTTTACTCCTACCATATTCTCCTATTTTAGCTTTATTCATACTAATGGGCAGGAGGCTAAACCTTAGGGCAGCATAGATAGTATTTCTGGTACGGTAGTTAAAAATCTGTGGTATCTCAAAGTCATGTAATAAATCATTGAGATATTACATTTATGGATTTAGAACCATACTGTTGCATAAGGCAGATGGTGGAAAAAGGCAGTTGACTGCATGAAAAAATAACTGATTATTGTGTAAAGTATCTTAAGGTGTATGTAAACCCTAAGTCTATTTTTTAGTATGTTTGGCAGGCTGCTTCACTGTGTAATGTTTTCTTAAGCAAATTGTTCTTTGTGAATCTTTTGCAAAGTTTTTTGTTACTAAGAAATGCTGCCAATAACAGCACTTGCTGTTGCAGGCAACGCAAAGCCACATCCTAATGATTGTCAGTCTGCTGTGTATGCTCACTCATTTGGCTGTCGGGTTGTCGGTCTGAAAAACCTGATAGGCAGCCCAAAGGAAAATTGAAAAAAAACACAAACAGCAGGCTGACAACTAATCACGAGGAATCAGGTAACAAAATTCTTAAGGATACTGTATACAGTAAGACATGGTGCCGAACATACTGAATAGCTGATATTCACTTTTAAGATTGTTACAATTTTAATTAAAAAAACAGGGTATTGTGATAGTTTTTGTATTTGTATACTGGCTGAAAATATGTCATAAGCAGGAATTCACTAATAAAAACAGTCTGGCCATCCAAACTAGCATTTGAGGGGAAATGCATTACAGGCAGTCCCTGGGTTACGAACAAGATAGGGACTGTAGGTTTGTTGTTAAGTTGAATTTGTATGTAAGTTGGAACAGGTACATTTTTTAAGTGTAACTCCAGCCCCAATTTTTTTTTTATAGCATAGGGAAGGGTTAACCCCCTGTAACGTTTGTTTTGCTGTGTGTGCTCCTGTCCAGAAGATTTCACCTCACTTTCTGTCCCTGTGACAATTGGATTTTGAAAATGTTGTTGTGGAAACAAGGAATGGTGATAAAGCTTCGGTAGAGACGCCTTTTTCCCATAACTCTCACAGGAGTGAATTTCCCTTCCTAGCGGTAGATTTCCTCTCATTTCCGGTTGTCTCAAGGACAGGAAGTGAGATTAAATCTTTCTAATGAGGGTACAGACAGCAGTAAAAACCTCACAGTGACCCGGAAGAAGAGGCGGGCACTTCTCCTCTGCACGTCTAACAAGAGCCAACTTCCTGTATTGTACGTGCAGTACTACAAACCTGACCCAAAAAGGCGGGCACTTCTTGTCGGCACGAGTGCGGTAGCATTACAACTACTGAAATGCTGCGCGGTACACTTTGGCTGTAGCCTCTGACCCCTTGCTGTACAGTAATATCCTCCGTATGTAAGTAGGGGTCGTATGAAAATCGGATGTTTGTAACTCGGGGACTGCCTGTATAGGAGTTTGTTGTTCATAGATGCTTGTGGGTTATATCAACCACAAGCTTTATTTATCTTCTGGGGTACATCTTTGCAACTGAAATGCAGATCCACACCTAAGTGGAAAGTACTTTTTAAAAAAGGAGTCTCCATATTGGACTATATTAATAGCAGCAGTGCAGCACTACAGGAAAGATTACATTAGGGGGCTGGATAGGGACATTTTGCCAGTGGACCGCACAAGGAAAAAAAATGGTTGATACCTGCATATATATAATTTATAAAAACAATTGCATTTTATATGTTAAATTATAATAAAAAATATAAGCCTATCTACATTTATACTTGGCTACTAGTTAATTAACAGTTGGCAAAGCATTGCAAGGGTCCCTTTGCTAAAAGAGAAAATAGCTCCTTGTTAAGGTACAGATATAATTTTTCAGGAAGTATACATAAACATGCTGGCTTCTAAATGAAAGTCCATTTTTTATGTTTGCTACATCTGTTCATTTAGCAGAGCTTGAAATTGACTACATGAAGTCATCAATCATGCATCAAAAATATATTTGACGCACCAGATCTCTACTGAACGTGCAAGCCAAAAAACATTAAAGGTTGGTGTATCAGGAAGCGGATGCTTACTGCACCTTGTTGCTATGGATATACTCAGCCTAATCATACTTAACAAGAATTGGGGAAACGAAAAAGAACATTAAACATTTGCACTTTCCATGCAAGATTAAAACTCACTTTACCAATATTTTCAGATTATGCTGACTTTAATAACAAATGCAATGACTTACTATTTTAAATAGGACAGGAACAAAAATGTGTTATATTGTTCCGTAAATTCCATAATCATATAAAATATTGAAATTGTTGCTATAGTGACTTTTTAAAGTGCTCAACCTTACTTGCTCTGTTGTTAAGAAAGAAAGGGATTTAAGGGTCAGTACAAGAGTTAAGAATAGTTCCAACTACATATTGTTTTTTGTAAATTCATGTTTATAAAAATTACCTTTCAGTTCAATCTGCTGCCAGCTAAGAATTTTTTTTAAACTAACTTCCTTTCATGTGGGCACTCTCTATAGAACTCTCTCAGAAATATAATAGTTCTGATCATGTGACTGGCTCCCCACTGTTGCTGAAAAGTTTTTGTCTTAATACAAGCTCGGCACTAACCATGTAACTATAGTAGAAAGGAACAGTGGTCATGACAGATTTCCTTTTAAGGTACATATAGTCAATTTGTCACAGAAGATGAAGGCACTCTAGATCTGCCAGTAATTGCTCTATTCACAGGCCACAAACAACCCAAACCTGACCAATAAAAAATTGGAATCACTACAATCAAGATGGAAAATCAATTCTGTAAGCACAATTTTCTCCCCTCATTTCCTTAAAAAGCTGTTGTGATTTATGTAAGGATAATAACTGGAACTTGTCAAGATGGCAGTTATTGGTCAAAGCCACGGTATCCATTCAGTGCTGAAGGCTGCCATGCTTCAGTTTTCTGAAAACAATACTACACATTGAGTGACTATGCATATTCAGGCTTATGGAGAGAGGTAGGAAAGGCACTATGCAGAAAGCTCTGAGATCTGGTTTATCAAGGGCAAAACAATAGCTATTGGACAGGGTTTTTTAAACTGCCCAATCTCTATTCCCCCTGATAAAATTTGACCCAGAGCTGAAAATTAAATTGTTACCCAATCCAGTGTTTTTTTTCAAAATATCTATAAGCACGTTTTGACTTTGAGCTTTTGTTGAATATGTGGGATGGTTGGCTTTGTATGCCTTGTTGCTTGTCATACCTACTCCAGCCCTGACAGATTTTTTTTATACATATTTTGCTTCTCATTAAATTGATGAATGGAGGATGATAGAAGGAAGGTGTAAAATTGCTAAATCAGAATACCTTAAAAAAATTCCAAACTGAAACAGAGCCAGCTATACTGAAAATCCTCAACTGTGCACTGAATGTTCTCATATCTGTAATGTCCATGCCACTTTCTGTAACACTAACTGGCCTCCCATTTTACTGATAATATAACACTTCTATCTTCTTTCCTTCCAAGCGTATTTTATATCCTCAGCATATTATTGCTGTAGAATGCTTACTGCTTTCAGAATACAGTGCACTGCATGGCAGAACTGATTATGTATACTGATCAGATTGTTTACTTATGCATCAGTTTAAAAAATAAAAAGCTATGCGTCAACTTTTTTTTTTTTCAACCTAGGAGATTATGTATTAATATAAGACTGGATCTTGTTACACACTGTGGGAACAGACAATTTACACTGCCTAACAGTATCTCATTATATTGACACTTGTTCTATGTTGAATTGTTTTCGCTTTTGTAATAATGAAAACTTGCTGTCCTTTCTAGCACAGCTTTGGAGGAATCTGTCAAGCTGTAAAATCAATGTACCACTGTCATGCTGAGTCTGCAACATGACAGATCCAAAACAATAGCACCAATACTGACATATACACCACCTTTTTATCTTTGTGTACTGCTACTTTTTAAGACCAGTTGAGGCCACCTAAATGCTAGCACAATTAAAATGCTGTCAGAAACACAAAGCACTTGACTGAAGTCAATAGTATGTAATTAAAGTAAGACAGCTATGTTTCATGTAGATCTTTGGCCAGAAGGTATGGTTAATCATAGCATAACAAAGGTTGTCAGAATTTTCCAGTTGCAAATGAAACCACGACTAATGAATTATGAAATGATAGCAGATTTAAGTACCCTTTTCTATTTCTGTGCTAAAAAATGGTTTGCATATATATATATAATTGACCACATATTTGCACATGCATAATCCAGCCTTCAACATACATTAACATAAAGGTTGCTGCAATATTAAAGTAGCTGATGAGATTTTACCAGCCCTTTGGTAAACAAGAACTCCGTTATACATAATCTCACTCCAGACTGATCTCCACTATAGCCCAGGCCAACTGTATAAGCTGGTTTAAATGTTAGTCTGGAAGAACAGTGATAATACAACTCACAATTAGGGATGCACTGATACCAATACGAGTACTTGTATCATTATCGGTTCCAATCGGAGCATTTGGAACATTATCGGTTCCAATCGGAACATTTGGGCGAGTACAAGTACTCGCCCAAATGCTCCGATACCGGAGGTTCCAGGCAGAGGGAAATATCCCTCTGACCAGCAGTGCCAAGGTAGCATGGAGCTGGCTTCCTTTCCAATCAGGAGGCTGGGCGGTGGGTGGGTCATGACGTGCCGCCCTGCTTACTGTTTTGCTAGGAAGCCTGCTTCACTTGTTGGTAGGCAGCCTGACCAATCAGGAAACCAGATGGAACCTCATTACTTGCCGCCCGGCTTCCTGATTGGTCAGGAAGCCAGGTAGCTCAGGTACTCATACTTGATAACGAAAAACGGTATCGATGCATCCCTACTCACAATGCTAACAGCCAGTACTGGAATTTGCTTTCATATACAGTACTGTGACACAAACTAAGGGCTTCTAAGTAAACAGCTGGGTTTTGTCTGGTTTTTCATTGGGAGTTGTTTTTTTTTTTCTTTAGCTGGAAAGGTGAAAAAGCCCCTTCAGCTGAGGCTTTTAAATCCTTTAAATGCAAGGGTTCCTCCCTTGGTTAATGCAGTCCTAACTGGCCCCAATTGGTTGAAGTCCACTCCCCTTGCTTCCTTACCATTCACAAAACATCTGCCTGAGACTCAGTTTTGAGAATGGCCTGGAGGAGAGGGGGGCGAAGATGTGACCGTAATGCTGAGGTGTATGAAACCGGCAAAACTTGCATACAAAAGAAAATATTTCATAGCTGTAGAATACAGCCAGCAGGGCCGGAAGTTTATTTTCTGACATTTTCTTTACTTTTCTGAATGTATAAATGTTGTAATATTGGTGTTTTTTGTGGCCGTAGGTGAGCTTTAAGTATGGCATGGGTTGTTTTTGGCATGGCAACTTCAGTGGCAGAAATTGAATCACAGGGCTACTAACTTGTACACAAATACATTTTGAATGCTGATTTCTATTTATATGGCACTAATGCTTTTTCAGCAAAATGTATGACAAATGTATTTACCACACCTGAAAATCTATAACTAGGTTAATTACTTTTTCCTAACCCAATACCTAAATTCAAAACCTCAAGCACAGCTTAACGACCAAACCTAACCCTTATCCACAACCCTAACCCTAATCCTCAAAAAGCAAACAAACCACTATACAACTGTAGTGATAAATACTTTCTTTTAATATAGTTAATCCTGAATATTTCACACATCAAAACAAATTGATATGAATTACATATTGAAAACTTTGGTGCCAACATTCAATGTGGTATATTATCATGGCACTAGAAGAGCAATCCTTTCATTTTGCATGGAATCTGATGTTATTATCTTCTTTTGCCAAAAGACTTATGCTAGACCCACCGGTGTAGGTGTCATGTTCACTTTAAAGGAGAACTATGAGGTGAGTGCTTTTCACTCACCTCATAGTTCTAGCCGACCTGTGACAATGAGACTGTCACAGGTCGGCTCAGGAGATCGGGAGGTGAGCGAACACATACTGGGTTCGCTCACCTCTCGATCCTGTCACGGCTCTCTGCCGTGACAGGGGGAGGGGCTGGATTCCCCTCTCCCCGCTCCGATCTGCCAGCGCTGACTGGCAGAACAGACGGGGGAGGGAGCGGGTACAGCTGACTCTGCCTCTAGATAGGCAGAGCCAACTGTCACTCACGCAGCTGGGCGGATCCCGTCATCTAAGTCGGGATCCGCTGTAGCTCGCGATATACTGAGCTTAGGGTAACGGGAGGAGGCTAGTTTGTGTCCTCCCGTTACCCTAAGGAGAACTATGGGGAAAAACACTGACCCCATAGTTCTCCTTTAAGAAGAAAAATGCAGAAATGCTTTATTCAACCAATCTCATTGTTATAAACCGCATACTGTCCTCCACAAATTATTCCATGGTTTTCTATCATCAATATTCTATCCCCACTGCAATATTTATTAACAAAATCAATGTCACAGAACCTGACCATTTGACTGAGGGCAATATTTACTATATCTGCTCAAATCCACGAGGATTAAAGGCTTCGTGATCCAAGATATTCATTATAATAAATCACTACAAGGCCTAAGGAAGTGTTGGATTAAACCATAAATGACACATAACTGTATGTTTGTATTAATAAATATTAATTTCCTTATCAAGTGCCAATATTTTTATGCTATATTTTAAAAAGTGTGATCACCAGGCAATCAAGGAATGGCATGTTGTCTGAAGCATTAAGTCTCTAGAGAAACATTCCCTTGACTAAATTATGTTACATCAAGACTGCACACCCAATTACTATTAATCTATCCATTTATTTTGTTGTATATGCATACACTTTGTCATATTTGCTTTGCCCAGATGGATTTACTGCATTAGGCAATCTTGCCATTTCCTCCACCCCATGCTTCTTTCCTTTCAAACAGAAATGCATATTTGAAAACTACCTCTTCAAAAGTAAAGTTCTTCCTAAAGGTAATGACCATCATCAGTGTGCCACTGGCTCTAGTCCAAAGCCTTTGGGATCTAAAGCTGCCCACACATACTGTTATGCCATTCTATTCACATGGAAGCATAAGTATACACATTTTCACCTAAAATGGAAAACAAAACTGAGTGAAATAGGAAAAGTCCTTAAAATATTTTTTATACAGGTGTGAAAAAATGGAAAATACATAAAAAAATAAGGACAAGTTTGTTTTCCAGGACAATTAGTATTTCCATCCTGTTTCAAATCCCTACATCTACAATACAGAAGGATCCTTGCCTCAACTCCCACGTATGTTTAGTCTACTAATTCAGATTTCTCCTGCGGTGTTATATCACCATAGATACAATGCAAATCTAATGGGAGTTCTAAATGACATCACTTGATCTATATATCCAACTTCACTCATTTTTTTGGGGTGTTTTGAATTTTGGACACAGTGGGGAAGGGTAAAACCCCTATCAGAGTTTTTTCTTTTTTTTGCTGTATACGTTCCACTGAGATTCCACACAAAAGGAAATGAGAGGAAATTCCTCAAAGTTAGGTTAATTCCCATCTTAGACAGTTATCACTGGAACAGATGTTCTCACTGGAGGATTTAAGCAGGCCATACGCTATTACATTTTTTAAATTCAGCCTGCGGGCTGAAAAAAAAATATAACAGATTCCGCTCATCCACGCAAAACAGCATGGATGGACACATCTCTTTTTGTGTCCTCTGTATTCTGACAGTGTGTCGGATGTTCCTCTGTCAGAATATTCAAACAGTGATAGCAGCTGATCACTGTTCGCCTGAAGTTTTTCCATCTGGCTCCTTTCGATTTTCTGATCGAAGGATGCCGGGTGGATGGGTGCTGTCAGGGGCACCCACTGTGAAAATTTAGGTTGGGTTATCAAGAATCGGCCAACATTCCCACAGTACCTGGCCCGCATTTCCCTTAGCTCTTGCTTTGGTGACACCTCTAAAATGTGGGAATTTCCCTCACTTTATGTTTCACAGACAGTAGTCACCAGGAAAGTTAGAGCAGCTTCTCAACCTGGACAGCATTTAAAACTTGGCAGAGGGCCTAACCCTTCCCCACTCTATCCAGAAAACGTTAAAAATTAAAAATTAAGTTTTGTGTTTACATACACTTTTACTAAACTAACAGCAAACTCAGAGCCTCACGTTTAGGTATTAAAGGTCCGTGTTACTTTAAAATTATATTGCAACACCTTTTAAAGCTTCTAAGTTTGCAAATAAGTATTTCTTGTATAGGAATCGTGACTTGTGACCAAGAACACAATTGACTGTGTAACAGACCACCTCTAAGCAAATACATTAATAACCAGGTCATTTTCCACAACTTACTACTTATTTACTAATATAGAATATATAACAAATCTGGGCAAAGATTAATTCACTTTTATTTACACTGTAAGAGTAAATTCAAATGCATTAAACATTCTAAGTTAAAACTATGTAAATAAATGAGAGTGTCCCAAGTAAACTGGGCCATATGAAAGTCCATTCACACCAGGCGCTGTGCAAGAACGCGAGTCTGGTGTGCGATGCCATACACAGTGCCAACGTGCTGATCCCAGTACATCACACAGTGTACTTTTTTTTCCCAAACATTTTCTTAAAATGTCACGAGTTACATTTTATTCAGTTCTAGAGGCACAGCGGGCTACAAGGTGGTTGTACAGCTTTGCATGCCACTCACTGAAAAAAAGTAAGGCATGCTGTACTATTTTCAGCATACACCACTGCGTTCCCAATGCAATGTGGTGAATTGACTGGTGCCCGTCCGTGACAAGACAAATTGCCTTGTCTTGCATTGGGGCTCTGCCAGAAACAACGGCCAGCACAACCCCAATGCATGGGGTGTAAATGGAGCCTCAAAGTTATGAGGCTCCATGGGGTGTAAATGGAGCCTCAAAGTTATCCTATCACTTTATGACCAGCACTCAGCCACCTACCCTCCCACAGAAATAAGGCCACATACATGGATGTATGTACCTTCCCCTAAATTAAATACTTAACTATGTTTACAAGAAAAGAAACATTTAAGAGAAAAGAAGAGCAAAGCATACAACTATTAAAGTTATATATGGAATTTAATATATACAGCAAGAATCTGAAAAACAACTATTGACTTCATTAAAAAACAAACACAACATGAACTTTCAAAGTTCAAGACCCATTCTCACTTTTCTACTCTAAGATCACAAAGAAAAGCTTATGTTTATGTTAAGACACCCAGGGGCTACCTAAAGCCTGTAAACCACACTTAATAATTTACTGTGCAAGTAAAAATAATACAGATATACACCTGACATTACAGCAAAATGAGCTAACCCTTTCCTTTATCTGCCAGTAAAGCACTGTGTGCCGCGCGTTTTCCAAACACAAATTTTTAACCTCTGAAGCTAACATATGAGAAGTTGAAATGATGACAAATGAGCATATTCTCTAGGAATTAAAGAGGTTTTCCACTTTCATTCTTTATCAAAAGCCCTCCAAAGGGAATTGGAATTAAAATAAATGTTCCAGTAGTGGGCTGCATCCTGCCAAAAGAAACTGAACTTCTTTTGCTGAAAGAGGAAAACCTAGTCAAATTTACTTTTTATTTAAAAATATAAAACACACTCCTACAATGGGCTGGTGTGAATTCTTGTGGGATTTTGAAAGCCCAGCTTTCCCAGGCAGTAGTGGTGAGGTGACATCTTCCAGCTTTCTGGAAGTATGGAAAGCCAGGTATATGGTATGTCTTTAATCTTTTTTTTTTTTTTCCAAGCTATTTCTGTTTGTTGGTTAAGGGACTGGCTGTAAAGGGGATCTTCCAATTTCTATAAAAGGTCCATTTTAAAAACCATTTTGTAAATCAGAAAATTACAAGTATTCTATAGATGCTGAGTTGATCCATTTGATGGGGTTGATATTCCAAATGAGCAGATATTTGTCATGCTGCAAAGATAATGTTAACTTATTCTAGTGAACAAGGTGAAGCTGTGTTCACTTAATTCAATATTTTGCAAAGTGAACATTCCCTACTCCCTGAGTGGTTTACAGAAGCTTTAAGTAGCTTTAAATCTAATCATTTACGCTTCATATAAACAGTAATTTAAAATCTGCAGCTTTCACACAAAAAAAATACCCGGTGATCCCGCCATGATGGCCCTTGTTCAGGATCTTCTGGTTACAGGGTGACAATACTCTGTCCCTGTCTCCTAACTGCGCTCCTGCGTTGTCACTCTCTCACATGCACCCCCGGCAGAGGTCAGGCTAACACACATTGCCTCAAGCCTGGTTCACCCTTATCACTATCAGGAAAACAGTCTTCAATGACCTAAGCAAGTACATTAAAGACAGGAAGTGACTGAAAGAGACAAAAGGAGTTCAACAACACTGATATACAAAATGGGATGAAAAGAGAAAAAAATATTTTATGGAAAAAAAAGCATAACAATTGTTTAGTAATTTAGAAAAAATTTAGAAAAAAGTAAATGTCATCCAGTTAAGGTTTAGATAAACTGTACATTAATGAAAAAGTAAAGCTATGTTTACATACCCAATAATGTACAAAATAAACAATAAACAATCTAACAAAATTTAATAAAACAGGGTCATTGCTTCCACATGATCTGAAGACTGAAGTCAACACCGCTTTACCTAATTTTCTAGCTTTAGTAAATCAACCCCAATTAATAAAATTGTTCCTCAAGCATATAAGTAGCCGAAGAAAGATGTGTTACAAATAATGTGTGACACTAGCCTCATAATATCTATGTATTTGTAATGCTCAAGTTCCTTGATGAATTACATAAAAAGATCAGGGTGTTGGTGGGCTGATGGCTGATATTACCACACAAACCCATGGTAGCAGAAGGGCTTGAGAGGATAAATAATCGCTCATCCCTCGTTACAACTCTGTGGTGTAAAATTTCCTTTAATGGTTAGGACTGAGGGAAAAAAAAGACGTTACAGTCTAATGAACGATGCACTCAGCAACTGCTGCATCTGCTGCAATGCTGGACTTGCCATATGGAAATTTAATTATTCATTAGGAAAAGAATGATGGTCTGTGTGCCTGCACAAAGTACCACATACCAGATTATCAGCATAAATACTTGACTGCTAAGGACTGGACCAAGAATAAACAAAGACAAAAAAAAAAAAAAAGGGGAAAACACAAACTGGCCTCTACCCTGTGATTAAGGTGTGACTTCTCAGCAAGAGAGGCAAAGAAAAATACAAAGCAAACCCTCAACACAGCGAGAAGAGTTTCACACAAAATAAATATAGTAATTACGACTGCCATTAAACAAAAAGTTTACACAAATTAAACATTTTCACCTCCTAAAGTTGCTTATTTCAAGATGCAGTGTACACATAATTTACATTAAACCATGTGCTTTTAACATAAATATTTTTAAACAGAAAAGTAGCTGAAACTTTTTCAATATGTCAGATAATGTGAAATATGTCAGAACCTCAGTCAGGTTTTGATTGCTGTATTCTCAGATATTTCCCCTCACTTCCTGTTAAGGTGACCACACAGGAATTGAGGGAAATCTCCCCAGTTTGAACACAGACAGCAATGAAAACCTCATAGATGCTTCATCATTTTCTCACATTACTAAAAAGAACGTGTAGTTATTTCCTTCACCACTGTAGAAAAAATATTCTTACTTCCTGCCTAACTCCACAGGGGCACATATAACAATACAAACTTTTAGAGGTTGTAATACTTCTCCATTCTATCCAAAAGTACAAAAAGTTGTCTAGCCTTCTGCTTTAGGGGCACAGTCACTCCAGACGCTGCAATAATCGGACAACGTCTGGTGTGCGGTTGCCCCGACACACTGTCGAAGCACTGGTCCCAGCGCATCGCACTGTGTACTTTTTTTGGTAGAACTTTATTGAAATGTCACAAGTGGCATTTAATTCAGTTCTTCTGGCACAGTAGAGTGTGAGGCAGTTATACAGCGTCACACCCCACTGCGTATAAAAAAAGTACAGCATGCTGTGCTTTTTCCAGCGTGCACCACCGCGTTTCCATCGCAAAGCGGTGCTGTGAACCGAGCCTGTCTGCGACAAGGCAAATTGCCTTGTCCTGTATTGGGGCTGCACTGGAAACAATGGCCAAGGCAGATCCAAAGCGGATGGTGTTATTGGACCTACACTGAGTGGCCAGATTATTATGACCACCCCATCAGTACTTCGTTGCGCCACGAGATGACTTCGTTGGGCCGCCTCGTGACTCCACGAGATGTTGAAAGGTGATGCGAGGAATCTGACACTGCACTGTTGCCCTTCTGTTGTCTTGTACCAGTCTTGCCACTCTCCGTTCTGCCCTAACATTGACTAGTCGCTGACGACCACAATTCGCACGTTCAGACCCAGATTATCGGCTGACAGTCCAGTCTTTAAATACTTTAACAACAGCTGCTCTTGAACATTTAACACATTCTGCTGTTTTGCTGATACTCGCTCCATGGCTCCGAGCGCCAACAATCATCCCAGTTCAAAGGCTGTTAAATCGCGTTGTTTACCCATATCTTCAGAAAAAAATCACTTGTACTGTCGTGGTAAACAACCTGCTTCCTATTTATAATGGTCTGGCCCTCTAGCAACTTCAGCGCGAAATTATAGATAATTATAGCTAATTTGCCTACAAACGTCAGGTGGTCATAATAATCTGGCCACTCAGTGTATATTGCTCTGGGATATGTATACAGTAGTACAACAACTACTATATCAGTTACTTCACTACACATACCCCCTGATTACATGAGAAAGCAATAATTAGTTGGGTATTTGCTTGTTTTAGACATACTTTTTAAATAAATAGCCTCATGTACGGTAAGAAAATAACTCACAACACCAATCATCATTTTATCTAATAGTCAGTATGGAGGTACCTTCATGTAATGTCTTCTCATGACAGGCCTTTATCCCCTTCAAGATTCAAAAAGTGTACTTTAGGTGCTGAACATCAAACGTTTCAAACGTAGCCACAAATGTGTACGATCAAATCTGTTCAATGTCACAGCTTACAGCTGCATAGAGTGTTTGGTCCCTCTATGAATTTGATCTTAGACATTTGTAGTTCCTAGCTACATCACTAGAGGTCTACACCAGTGCTATAGAGGCAGAACTCTAGCAGGTTTTTCTGATTTCTTATTGTTTGATGTGGGTTACAGCCCATTGCACACCATTGGGGTTAGCACTGCCTTAGTGAATACACCTGTTAGTCTTAGTTTGTATCATAACTGTATGTCACACAGCACAGAAAACTAAAACCACACAAAGCAATTGGTTATAGTTAGCAAAATCACAAACTTAACAACTGTAACCGACCCACATTTCTCAGTGAAAGACATATATATATATATATTAGATACTGTTGGACCAGGTTTACTTTAACAGAAGATCTTCTAGACATTCTTTGGAAGGTGGAACTAAAACATTAACAAAGCCAGTAGAGACCTGATAGCTGCCAGAACCATTGTACATTAAGCAACAATAAAAATAAAGCCTACAACCTGTTTGATTAACTGAAATTATAGAATACCAAACACTAAACCTTACCAAATGCATATCCATTTATTTCACCTAGGATATAAACCTTAGGCTGGACCCCAAGATTAAAGCTTACAGCTTAATAGTCATGGAGAATATTTTTCTGTTTGACAGACAACAGTTTACCTCTCTTTGTCTGTTTGCAGCATTCTAAGAGCCATAGCAAAATGACCTGGAGAGACTGTAATAAGCTGGACCACCATGGGAGGTCGTGCAGTAAAAGGAATGTTTCTCAAGCAGAGCCTCTTGGGAAGCAAAGCTACAAATCGCTGTTCTACTTCATTAACTCACACCCCATAATTTGGATTGTCAGCTGGAAGCCAAGTGGTAAGTGACAGCCAGCCTCCAAAGAGATTCCTGCAAGAGCGGAGATTCTACTCGCTATGCTGAGCAACTGAAACAGATGAATTGCTTTACTTGTGTACAGGAAAAATGTTGGGGGGGAATTACTTACTGGATTCAGATGACATGAAATCTCAATTGAACAAAGTGAATCAACTATTATCTGAACAAAAAGTCTAGTTTAAATAAAAAAAGACATCAATTCATGTACAATATGCTTTGATATTACAATCCGCCAATGAATATACAAGGAAACATAACAAATGCTTTGCAATGAAAAAAAGTTTTTTGAGTTGGAATTTTCAATAGAATCCCCATTGTTCTGCATTGAACACGCAGATAAAACACTACCACCAAACTATATTCCTTCATAGCTTTATACTACTGCACTTCTCAGAATTATAAATCTGACATAGCTAATATCATACATATATAATAATGTATATGGCATTCATTGAATCACTTAGTAAATAAAAAGAACTACTATTGTGTTTCAAACCAATCCAAAACCCTTCAACTTAGAGCTGGACTTATGCCAGTCACCAAGTCTCCTGGTTATTTAGATATTGAACTAATTGACTAGAGTTGTTCACCATTTAGTTACCAGTTTGTGGCATTATATGTCTTTTTTCATCTGACCTGCATTTATGAAATAGTTTGAAAGGATTTGAAAAGAAGCTTTTGGATTTTGAAACAAAAATGTTGGAGCATCATTCACCTTTATTGCTGTCTACACAAGGGTGGATTTTACAGGTAAAGCACATGCATTGCATTCACATATATTCTTATGGGCAGATTTTTGTTCAAATTAATTCTCTGGCCAACAGCCACTTTTATATTAAAAATATACTCCCCTGCATATTTTTTGAAAAGGTATATCCATTAAAATGAACAAGTGTATTTCCTAAGTAGTAAACAGTTAATTTCCTAATATTTTCCATCATGTCTTAATTCAAGGAGATGAAGTACGGGATATTGTGTGCCCCATGAAATCCCTTGGCCTCAACCCATGCTGCTTTACCTCGAAAATGTATTTTCTGTCTGCAGAGAAAGAACTGATTTAAAAGCCTGATAATTCCCAAGGATTATTGTAAAACAAGGGAACTAAGTTTGATATCTTTTAGTTTTAGAGAATAAAGCGCCACTTGGACTCATTGCACGCAGCCGACAAACACGCTTGTTCTTCTAAAAAGCCCAGTTGCACATTTGTCACACACTTGGAGACAGTTAATACCCTCGTGATTGCAATTAAACTAAAAAATAACGTATAACACTAAATGAAAAATGAACAAACGGCTCTGCTGTACAGCACCGGTCTAAAAAAAGCAGCAAACTTTTTTTTTGTAAAGACAAAAAGAAATAGTATACTACTTATCAAAAAAAGTGCTAGCCCTGGCATTTGGCAGTTCTAGCTGTATTTAGTTTCAGTTCCTCAGCGCATGTTCTCATCGCATCAGAATGCTTAATTTCAGTGGTCTTGTAGAGGTCCAGTTACTATCTTTTGTGTTTATCCACTAAGGATGGTAATTTAGGTCTAATTAACGGAACTGACTCACAAAGAGCTTTTCTCTCCCAGACTCCATTTAAATGTCTGAAACAACCAGTGAGATTGGGCTTTTGCTCTTGTTCAAGGCAGACTTTGGCAGCACAATGCTGTTATTGAGGCCTCCTGCTTTGCATACAGTCAGAGGTCTCGAGGTTATCCACAATGTGAAATTCTTTAGATGGGGTGAACAATTGGATTTAACAGCATGTCGTCAGCTTTCATATTTTAGCTAAGCATCCATGTTTGAGTCAGCCAGACAACTTTCTCATCCTTCAGAGTCTTCTCTCCAGTCCACACCGTACCTTTGAAATGTTATCCTTTTGCCAGTTGCTGAATTTGATATCATGCTTTATGAGGGATCAATTTCCATGCAGCGGAGACAAAGACCAGGATGAAAGCAGAGTGGACGGCAGTGTGCACAAAGGGGTTGTGGATCCATGGAAGGGAAAGCATGATAAAGCAGTTCTTCTGGTGATGTGATGTGGAGAATGAGTATGTAACGATGAAACATGAATTATCTGATAGATGAAAAAAGGCTTAAATACATATACTAAAATGAAAATGCTTGTCTCTGATCTGATGTGTGCACAAGTGTGTGGAGAAAATTTAGACAAGCACATGTTTATCAAATATTGTGGATGGGATAAAAGGAAGTAAAACATATTTTCACTGAGCACATAGTTATTAGTGTTAACTGTAATGCAACTGAAGCCAAACATTTTCTTTTAGTTTTGGATAGAGTGGAGAGGGATTAAAACACCTGACAGGTTTGTATTGATGTCTGTGTCCCCATTATCACCCACTTTATTTGTCCTGGTGACTGTTATCACTGAAAGTCAAAGTGAAAGAAAATGCCAAATTTTCCTCTCACTTCCTGTTTTGGCAATTAGACAGGAAGTAAAGGGAAATCTTCTCAATGTGGCATAGATGGCAAAAAATGCTACCAGGGCTTATAACCCTCCCTTACTTTATCCAAAACTAAAAGAAAAAAGTTTTGGCTTCAGTTCTACTTTATGTTTCCACTGTGGTCCGTGCCACTATCTGAAAGTATAAATCTAAGCTTCTATGCTAAAGTAGTATATGCTTGCTAAGAAGCGCTTCTCATCAGTGCAGTTGGGTGACCAATGAGTGCTCATTGGTCACCAATTCAAAATCCATAGCACAGGGCTGCGCTGGATGGCAGTACTGGGTACAGATAGGGAAGGACCATTCACGAATAGATTAGCATAACGGAGGGATATAGCATTGGGTGGTCGGAGGGGAGGAGAGGGGGACAGATTTTAACAGGTAATTCCATTTTCCCCAAATACTTAGGAAAGTGAAACTACCCTTTAAGTAACGCTTACTGGTCATGTCTCTTCTCTGCCCTGTGACTGGACAGCAAAAGTAGAAGCTCACCTCTCTGTCACTTTGCTCTCTCCTGCTTTCAGCATGCTCCTTGTTAGTACATGAGCACTGCAGTACACCTGACTGGCTCCTTATGTTGCTTCGCCTCTCCCACCCTGAGCTCTACTCTACAGGGACAGCAAGAGGCTGATACCAAGTCAAATTCAGGTACTTACAACGGTCGCCCTAAAAATACATTTAATGATGTATTAATGAATACAGAGCTGCATTAACTTGCCTGCCTGGAGTTCAGGTATACATTTTGTCCATTTATCTTTTTTTAATGCAGTCCATATACAGGAGGATGGGATCACTTGGAAACAAATCATCACGCCCTTGAACAATCCTTGCTTCACGATAGTGCATGCCAGGGAATCTCTACATTACTGCTTATGAAGCAGTAATAGGGAGTGCCCACTTGTCTCTATAGATTTCTGCTATATCAGCAGAGATCAATAGAACATTGTACAAAAAAATACAAAAAACCCTCCAGCCTTCCGCATCCCTTCTGTCACTGATGCCGATCTCCAAATGTTCTCTGATGCAATAGTTTGGGCTTCATATGCGCAGAGATCATCACATGATAAAACATACAACAATCTTTACTTGTTCATGGCCAATAACATCAATATCAATATCATCTGTTTATATTTACCGTAATGATGTTTTATCATACCCCAAGGAATCATTAAAGGCTCAGAGCCCTTCTCACACAGAAATATAAAGGGTTATATTGCGGACTTTATGTTCTGCAAATACTAGATGCCTGGCTATTATGCTGATCCTCTTTCATGAACACTGTCACTAACCAAGAAAGAGTATGCAGTTAAGGACTTCAGATTTTCTTGATCTACATACTTGTTCAGTGACTCAGAAGGTATTAAAACTAGCAGGTCAGCAAACACAACCAGGCATAGTTGTTCCAGGTCAGTGACTCAGAAGGCATTAAAACATCATAGCCAGACAATTAACATTTCCAGAAAGAGGTCATCTATCACTGGCACCATATTTCTTTAAAGTGTATGTCAAGTCAAAAACTCTTTTCTTTTCGTAATTATGGAAAGGAGTGGGTAGGAATCCCTGTTGAGGTTTTGACTGCTTTCCATGGCTCCATTAGAGAGATTTCCCCTTCATTTTCTGTCCTGCTGGTAAACAAAATTCTAGACAGTAAGTCAGGGAGAAATCTGCAACAGGGACACAGAAAAAAGATACAAAAATAGAAATCTGACAGGCTATAGCCTTTCCTACTTTACATAAGAAAGGCATTTGTATTTCAGTCTGTGTTGGTTTTGTAGAGTTCCCTTTATTTCCTGTCTGAAAAAACATTGTCAACAGGACAGGAAATGAGGGTAAATCTCTCTAAAAGAGCCCTGAATAGCTGTAAAACCTGACATCAGTTATATGCCCTCCCCACGCTATCCAGAATAAATGCTTTTTAAAAAATGGGCATACACTTTGAGGAAAGATTGTCTTTAGTGTAATTTTTTACCAGGAGGCAATGTGCCACCCTCCCGCAAATAGATAGCTTATTTTAAAGCTGTAGCGTTACAAAACTATTTGGCATGGTTATAACTAATTGAGATGTGTTTTATCTCCAGAAGAAAAGTTTGAGATTTCCATATAGAAAGACAGAGACAGAGAACCTCAAGTGATTGTGCCCCATACATTTACCCTAAAACCAAAGACTTGATGTAAAGCCAATACATGCAGGTTCACACTGTGCACCACAGTCAAGGTTTTTTGAAAAGGCTCTTGCTGTAAAGCTGTAAGATCAAACCGTTTTTAATAAGCAGAGCAGAGCTCAGATGTGGTCAAACAAACAATATATCAAGCCTTGCTTTATCTTTAATATCTAGCAAACAAGTCATTTCATGATGGATATCAGTTAATTTCAGTATTACAGGGAATTGTCAAACTAAATGATTGCATGTGTGCAGCAATGGCTGCCTACAGATTGTATCCCTCACTAAATCATTCCCGTATCTGAAAGGTTTGTAACACGCAAATGAAATTTGCTAACGCTAGATAGAGAAGGCAATTGGAAAATTCAACTGCTAAGTGACTATCTGTACAAGTGATCATCCCAATAACATGTTGGATTACCATGTGCACATGTAAATGACTATGAAGGAAGAAAATATCGAGATGCCCCTTACCAATATATCTTGGAAGACACAATAGTCATTAGCTAAAATAAAGTCAACCTGGTCGCTTAACTCAAGAAAGCTCAAGAAACTGCCTGGGACACCACAGCTTTGTTTCCTGAAGCTCAGGAACAAGCTATATATCTAGGTAACCTAGGTACATCGATGTTATAAATATACACGTATCTGGACACATGTAAACGCTTAAGCAGGTAATAAATATAATTATCAGCAGTAAAGAAATAGAATCTAGCCTGAAGCAATTAAGGATATTAAAGAACTGGGCATTTTCTGTACATATTCAGGAAAACTAAACATGGATTAAATGTATTATAAGACAAATCTTATATCTTATAATTATAATATAAAAATTGGCAGTTTACATAATACTACTTATCTCCTTTTTCTGTGTTGCTAAAGCTGGCAACCTATGAGTAGAACAGGCCAATCAACACATTTTTTTCACTCCGACCTGCCCAATGTGCAAGTTTTGCCATCTAATTCCTGGTTAACCACTACCTGTCCATTGGCCGTACCTAAACAGCTGGATGGGAGGCTTGCAAATGCGTGTGGGCGTTTTAAGACGTCCCTCACTCGCGCGGTGCCAAGTGGGGAAACTGTCAAAAATGTAAACAGCAAGCGAGAATTTCCTGTTATGCATGGCAACATACTGTTCATGTCTCCCAGTTGCTCTGCTGCACTGTCACCTACCACACATGCTCACCGTGAAGACTATAAGCAGGCATACTGACAGTGCTGCTGTCACCATCAGAATGCCCAGAATTCAGTAATGGTGTGCCACCAATGTTGCAGTGAGTGGATGTTGACAGAATATGGATACAAAGAAATAGGAGTAGATTAGCAGCACTTAGATATAACGGATAAAAAAAGAACAGGAAAGGAAAAAAAGTATGGCAACTGTTTATGATGGACAATGCTTTAGCAAACTACATATAACTAAGTTAGGGTTTATATCTACTTTAATTGAAAACTTCTATATCAACTACCAAAAACAAACATGGCTGGAGTTCTAGTCCCAAAAAGCACTCCTGCACAAAGCATTTTGAAGTGGATATCTCCTCCTTATGTGAATGGGGGGCAGTAACTTTAAAATTTATGATAATCCTATGTCAGATTTTTTTCGTTTAGCGCAGAAATAGTCTTCACGGTTTTCCATCAAAGTAATTGTGGAACCTTAACACGTTAGCTTGCCTTCAACCTGGCTACTGCTAGAATCGATAGCTTGAATAACAAAGGTTTTACTATTTGTTGCATGGATGTTCTTGTCAACTTACTGTATGTTAGAAAATGCTCTAAAAGTATTTGATTTGCTTAGCAGAAAATGCTCACTTTTTATTTGTCATGTGAGAATGGAAAAAACAGAAAGTTGTCACTAGGTGGACAGTCAATTTTCAGCTGTAAAAAAATAAAACAAAATAAACAGACCACACTGGAAACAAAAACCTAACATTCCCCTTTGGGCCGAGGGCACACACTTCAAATGCTTGAAAAAGCATGATATAATAAAACAAAACAGCTCATAAAAGCTAAACACCAGGCAGACATAAATCACACAAATGAATGCGGCTATTTGTTCATTAATAAATCATTACATGTATTTGTTTATTTTTACGCAACCAGTGTAAGTACCCTAATTTGACTTGAAATTATCCTCTTGTGATTCTTTACACAGCAGCACTCAGACATTATGAGGAAGGGGCAGCACTGGGAGCCAATCAGGTGTGCTGCAAACAAATGTGTTGACAAGGATTATGATAAGAAAAGGGAATAATGAGTTGATCTCATCAGCCGCTGATATTATTTTACTATACAATCAGCAGGCTGACGGTGAGGAGATGACACCACTGCATTCTTTATCTTTAACAGAGAATGTGGTGTCATCTACCTGGCCATGCTGTGTTCTTTGGTTAGCAAAACAGTTGGTTTAGGTTTATTCTTTAGATAATGATATGCTAATGGATGCTGGAGTTGACTACTAATATAAAGTATCCCAGGAGTAATTATGGAAGTCACTGCTTCTGATATAATGATCTAAATAGGACACATGTATGCTCGAACTGAGAACAACTCCAGAATGTGTTGCCACCAAACTTGTTTTTCAATTAGGTGCAAATGGATGTCATGGGACTGGACAGTTGACTTGTAATGCATTTATTAAAAAAATGTCTGACAGTCAATTTACATAGCAAGGTTTTAAGCACATTTATTCCATTTATAAATATTTCAATGTTAAAGCTAGGTCCCTTCACTGAACGCATTTATTGGCACATTGAGTTGTTAAGCTACACCACTTGAAGAAAAAGCTTACATAGCTGTCTGTGTAAAGTCGTCAAGAGGACAGAGTGACAGCTCTGAAGGTGCGAGACAAAGGAACATAGAGAGCTAGAAGCATTTGCATGCTTCTTGGAAAAGACTGACTGGCTAGATTGCACACAATGGAAACTAAGAGGCAAGATGCTTGGGATCTGTCAAAACGCAAAGTAAACCTGACATAATTAAGAAAATTGGTTACTAGTGCAAAAACATGAAGGATGACAGTAGCAAGCCAGATATCATTACTTTTAAATCTGCCAAGGATTTACAGTATAAACATTACTGGCTTTAAGAGATCTGAATTGATGAACGAACAAATAGGCAAACATATTTATTTTTCCATACAACTTATAACCTTCCTTGTAATCTGCAAACACAAGCACTAATACGGCATGATTGTTTTGGTTTACAAAACACCACGTATGCATATATATCTCATACTAGCTCTTCATTTATTATTCAATGAGTGTACATACTAGTTAGTAATAGTGAATTACTATGCCTAACTTTGGGTTTAAAGAAACTTTTTTTTTTTAACAAAGAGTTATTAGGGGTATCATAAAATATTATTCCAGTGATAAGAATTTATCTATTACAGGTCTGGCAGCATTAAAATTATATGTGATTGGTCTACATTCATAGGTCTGTATGAGGTAAATACAAAAGCAGTGTTTACAAAATGTGTAGTCACTGCTAATCCACTGGATCACAAGTTTACACAATGGAATTACAAAACTGGAATACGCTGATGTCCAGTCAAGACATTAGTTTTGGATAGAATGGGGAAGGGTTAGAAGCCCCATCAGGTTTTTACTACTATTTGGGGCTCTGGTAAAAAGAGATCTCCCTTCACTTCCTGTCCTGCTGACAACATTATACCAAACAGGACGTAAAGGGAACTCTCCAACAGCAGCAAAGAAATAAATGTATCTCACTTCCACCTGGTAAAACCATTGTCAGTATGGCAGGAAGTGAGGGTAAAACTAATGGAGCCCTAGGTAGCTGTGAGGGGTTGACAAGAGTTCTTATCTTCCCCTGTCTTAAAATAGAAAATGTTTTTGGCTTGACATATACTTTATATTACATTTCCTGCAAATCTCTTTTTAGAGAAGTTTGCAATTCATTAAAGGGTTATTAAACCCTCAGTGTGTTTTTGCATATATCTACGACTAGCAAGCAGTAGATATATGCAAAAACTTTAAAAAACAAACCTTTTTTAAACAGGTTTAAACTTACCTGTGTCTTTGCTGCGCGCTCCCGTCCGAACATCTGAAGAGTTTCGGGCAGCCGCAAAGGATCTTGGGGAGGGCGTATGCGCAGTTCAGATGTTGGGCCGGGAGACGAGGAGAGACACAAGGTAAGTATATGGAGCAGCGTGAACCCGCAGGGACAGCTGAAAACTACACTAAAGAAGAAGATGATCCGATTAAGAGGCATCATTTAAGGTAAGTCCTTACACTAACATTAGTGGGGAGGGGAACAAATATCCTTTACGGTCACTTGAACATGAGCGTGCTGGTAATTTTTATTTTATTTTTTACAGCTCAACCTTTCTTACTTTTCCTTCATCTTTCCTTATCCTTACATATTCATACACATATACAGGCTTTGCTTCCTGCTCAGTAATGAAGCAATAGCCTTGCTATTGACTGCAAGTCTAGTAGTCAGGTTCTGTCTGACTAAAAACAACAAATTCAATGTGGAGTTCCTAAGAGAGACCATGTGATCTGACCTTCCATTATTCATGGAAAGCTAAAGGTACTACTTAACTCAAAATAATAATGTGATCTGGTAATGCCGACATGTGCCCTTCTCATTCATGTAAAGTATGCATTTTAATGATACACTCATTTAAGCGCATTAAAACATTGATGTATATCTAAGGCTCAAACTCATTTTGGATAAAGTAGGGAATGGTTGAAGGGAATGTGCCCCTCTCATTAGTTTTTCCCTCACTTATAGTCCTGTAAACACACCAGAAAGTGAATAGAGCTGCAGCTAAAGATTATTTTCAAAATCGATTAGTTATCCGATTATTAAGTTCGATTAATCGGTTAATCGGATAAACAATAAAATACATTTTAAAAAATGGCTCCAGTGATGGACTACTAGTTTGTATTGAGGTTGTAGTCCATCACAGGAGCAAGCTTGGAGTGGTGGAAATAAGAAAAAAAAGTGTGGTGTGCAATATAGTGAAAGTGTAAAATTATACAGCAATGAATGCAGAATGGCATCGGCTATAGAGGACTACAAATCCCAGCAATAATACATTATACAGTGCAATGCGGAATACCACAAGCTATAGAGGAGTACAACAAATCCCAGCAATAATACATTATACACTGCAATGCCGAATACCACCAGCTATAGAGGACTATAACAAATTTCAGCAATAGTACATTATAGCTGGCGGTATTTGGCATTGCACTGTATAATGTACTGTTGATGGGTTTTGTAGTCCTCTATAGCTAGTGGTATTCAGCATTGCGCTGTATAATGTATTATTGCTGGGATTTGTTGTAGTCCTCTATAGCTGGTGGTATTCCGCATTGCACTGTATAATGTATTATTGCTGGGATTTGTAGTCCTCTATACAGCGCAGTGCAGAATATCACCAACTATAGAGGAGTACAACAAATCCCAGCAATACATTATACATACAGTGTATAATGTATTGCTGGGATTTGTAGTCCTCTATAGCTGATGGTACATATACAGCACA
Organism: Nanorana parkeri; assembly: GCF_000935625.1. Lineage (NCBI taxonomy): Eukaryota > Metazoa > Chordata > Amphibia > Anura > Dicroglossidae > Nanorana > Nanorana parkeri. Next base: position 618,291 of record NW_017306436.1, on the reverse strand, counting down.
ATGTACCATCAGCTATAGAGTAATACAAATCCCACTATCCCAGCAATACATTATAGAGCACCATGTGTGGGAAAGTGCAGGCTTACCTGAGCAGTCTACCAGCAACTTGCTTCTGAGATCAGGCCTGTCTATCGGCGGCTGTCATCCCCCCACACCTGCTCCTCCTTACTACATCTCCCCGCGTCCCTGTGCCGATCGTGAATGTGGGCGGTGAGTGTGAGGCGGGGAGGAGGTGCGGCGTGTAGAGCGTGGATGCGTGCGTGCGGGCGGGCCTGGCAGCGGCGAGTGTGAGGGGAGGAGGTGCGACGTGCAGCATGTGGGAAGCCGTGAACAGGGCCAACTGATCTGAAGCCGATTAATCGATTATTGAAAAAGTTGACAACTTTTTCAATAATCGATTATAATCGATTATGTCGATTAGTTGTTGCAGCCCTAAAAGTGAAAATAAATATTTCTAAAGTGAGGTAAGTCCCATCTTACACAGTTGTCAGAGGAAGAAGTGTCTTCATAGGTTGATTTCTACTCTACAACATTTTGGTCTCACCTTTAGTCCTGGTGACAGCAATAAACAGAACAAATCCCAAAGGTGAATCTCCCAGACAGGGAGACATAAATAATTTAAAAACTGACAGAGGTTCTAATCCTTCCCTACTCTAAACCTACATTGACACCTAGGCGTCAGCATTTTTGCCTACTGTGTTTTGCATGTATTGGCGCATTCTTGCACATTTTTATGCGCGTTAGACAGGAAGACACGTGTCTTAGCGGGCAGAATGAAAGATGCGGTCAATGCTGAAACGCGCGGATTTCTAAAACGAGTACCTGTGTCTGCCATCTTCCACCGCCGCACACAGCACACAGGACCGCGTCTGCATTCATTCAAGATGGCCGCGATCTTTTTATTTTGTATTGCTTTGGAAAAAATGTGATCTGCCCCTTTAAGAAAAAGTATCGGTAATTGGTATCGGCGAGTACCTAAAAAAAAGTATCGGTACTCGTACTCAGACCCAAAAAAGTGGTATCGGTGCATCCCTAGTTTTAATGTAGGAGATGTCCACTATTTGAGGAAAAAAGCTGTGCTAAAAGAAATACAGGTGTTGATTTTACTTACCTCCATCAGAAAACAATACTTGGCAGGCTATCATGCTATTCATTTGGCTTCAATACTTTCTAAGTCACCAACTTATAATAGATAAGCAGATTAGGGGCTCTGACATATGAAAAAATTGTTTCAGTCTACCTGGAGTTTTATGCTGTGTGTGTGTGTATATATATATTGGGGAGAATTGATCAAAACTGGAGCAGACAAAAACTGGAGCACTTGCCCATGGCAACCAATCAGTTTCTCTCTTCAGTTTTTCAGTTAAGATTTGAAAATGAAAGATAGAAGCTGATTGGTTACCATACACAGCTGCTCCAGATTTTGTCTGCTCCAGTTTTGATAAATTCACCTCATTGTAGATTAACTGATTAAACAATGGTTTATTGACATTTTGGTTCCCAGAAAGAACAAGGTGATTCTTGGCTTATCCATCTGATATAATATATAATGATATAATGATATAAGTGTATGCCATGATCAAATTGTGTGACGTCTGACCTTCGTATAACATCTTATGATATGTGAAATAAAATGTTATCTCATGACACTTCATCAAGTTAGGGTTACCCAAAATTTGAGGTAAAGTAAAATTTGATCTGTGATTGGTTGTCATTGGTTATATCATTATTGTTTTCCACTTTGGACTTATTCAGTAAAGCAGTGCCCCAGAGTAAAACTATGTACAGTACAGTAAACCATAGCAACCAATCAGGTTTCAGTTCAAACCCTTTAAGTTGGAGATTATCTCTATGGGTAGCTCCATATTGCACGTTGCTTTTTGCTTATTAAATAATTTTTTTTTAATAAGCTCTATTATTAGACAGTGTCCTGCCGTAAATGTGACTCCTCATTTGTAGATTCAAGTGCTGGCTTGGAAGCAATTTCCTTCATGCTCTTTTCCATCACCTCTCCCATGACCTCATATTTTAACAATTACTTTTTATTTAAATTGTAGCATGATCTGTTTCTTCACTTCATATTCCTAACATCAGTATGATAATATAACAGGAAAATAAACTCCTACAAGACTTGTTTGCATTTTGCATTTATGTGTCGCAATGATTGCCAAGACAGGTCTCCATTCTACAAATGAAATAAATGTGTAATAAATTTCCCACATAAACAAAGGCATTCACTTACAAATCATTAATAGCGCACAGTAAAAGCATATTGTCATTGGGTTAATACTGGCATAAAACTAAAACAATCCTTACAGCAGCTAAATCAACAACAATAATCGCCTCCACATTCCGCAAACTCCAACACCAAAATAGGATCTTGTTACAGGGTGAGCTTTCTTTTTATATTCTCCAAAAAAGAATATGCTGTAAGACAATCTTGTCTAATAAACTACACTTAAAGTGAGATACAGCAGCATGACGTCCCAGGAGTTTTAACAAAGCCGTGCCCATCCCCCGTACTTTAATCATCAAGCCCTTAAACTGTGTCAAATCGATCAGCGCTAGCCAGCTTGCATAATTTGAGCTTAGTTGCACCAGCGGGCAGAATGGAACCTTTCTCTGAAAAAAAAAAGGATGAAAAGCACATCCAAATTTCAAGCGTCTCCTGAATCTCTTCAAAATTTGAAATCAGCAAACGACAAAAGCACAAGACTTGCAATGTGCTGATAAAACCATTTTGTTAAGTTAATCACATTGGACTAGGCGTTGATGAGGAGGATTTTCTCACCATTTCAGAACATGGCACTTACAAGTCAGTAGTCAGAAAGGTGAAACTACATATTACGCAAATTAGCAGGTTGCTTGCAATGTGCCTCTCATTGTACGAGCGATTGTCTCACACTGCTCTGTGCAAGAAGCCTTGGAAGTGGGCAGACTTTCACATTCGTCAGGGTACAATTTTTTTTTTCCAAGGAGGTACAGCTGATTTAAATTACAACCTCTGAAAAAAAGAATTCTGTTTAATCATAAACCATTTATTTAATATTCCACTGCCATGTTATCTGCTGCTATCCACAATGGGGCTGACAACTTCCTTACCATGTAGTGCAAAACCTAGGGAACAGAACACATCTTATATAATAATTCACTTAAAAATAGATTTAATAAAACAAAGGAATAACAGGTCGTTAAGCATGGCATATGCAATTACAGTTTGAGTTTTTTTAGTTTTAAAGGATAAAAGTGCTTTCAGACAATGTTCTGTGGCTGAAATAGTTGAGTCATTTACAGCCAAAGGCAAGATTTTATGTATTAGCAGATTTTGTGCAGCAAAATCAGTTTACATGCAGGTTCTCCTACCACTGCTTATATTCCCCAGTTACATATATTCTCCCTGACATCTGCCCATACACTGCAGTTGGGATATGGGTAAAAGGGGTCTGTGCTTAGCTGGCTTTTCTGCTAAACACGTTACTCTATTATATACAGACTTTGGGGTTGATTTACTAAAGGGAAATAGGCTTTTCACTTGGAAGGAAATTTACACTTTGCAGGGGAAGGTCCATTCAGCTTGGTGAATGTAGTTAAATTTCACTTTGCAAAGAATACCCACACATGTGCACGGAAAATGTACAAAAAACTGTATTTTTGCTTGCACATGATTGGCTGATGGAAGTCAGCAGAGTTTTGCCTCATTCATAAACTAAGGGCAAACTTCCCCTACAAAGTGCACATTCTCTTGCAAAGGAAACAGCCTATTTGCCTTTAGTAAACCAACCCCATTGGCTCTAAATTACTTCAAAAATGTGGCCAAACTATGAACAAAAAGGTATTCCACATTCTAAACAAGCAGTAAAATCACATTAAAACAAGCTCTCATTCACCTCTCAAGCCATAGACACTGTAGAGGAATTCTTCAAAGTTCACAACATTGAACTTAAGGCAATGACATCACAACTCTGTTCCCCTTTACTTTCTGTGCAAGTAGAATCTCGGTAACCTGCCAGCTCTCTATTATAAACATACACTAGATGCTTATAAGCTGTAAGAAACCAACTGAAACTAGACTTGAGGCCCCGTTCACACCAGGCATTTTGTAGCAGCTTCCTCTAGGACCGACAATACTCAGCAAGAGGAATGCCAATGTTTTCAAGGTGCCCTGTTCACACCTAATTGTTGTGCGCTTGTTGCCAGTCACATGAAGCCTGAAAAAGTATGTGAGCTTCTTTTGTGCATTTTGGCCTCATAGACTTTATTGGGAGTACCAGAAAAAAACCTGAAAAACATGTTTATGCTCCCATTTAAAAGTCTAGGGGGGGTTGGGGGGCAAAAAAGATTTTACTCCTGTACTACAAGTAACACATAATAATGCCTTAAAAACACAAATATAAACCTCTAACTCGCCTGGCTATACTTACACTTAGGTGTGAATAGAGCCTTACATGCTTTGCTGGGATCTTTGAGAAAAAATTACTTCACAATACATGCAGCTAGAGAGGTCGCGTATGGCTTGTTATAATTTTCATTTCTTGAAATACGTTTGTGGGAAAAAGTTTGTGAACCCGATTTCTGCATGGATAACTCCAAAAATGTGACCTGATCTTTATCTAGGTTATAAAAGCAATACTAATGTTCTTACTGAACAAATGCTCAGTATTTTTCATTGCCACATATTTGTTAACAAATCATTTCAACAATTGGTATAATTGATGGAGAAAGTATATTAACCTTCACTTAGTAACAACTAGAACTTTATTTATTGGCCATAAGCACAACAAAATGTTTTGTACAGCTGACAAGCTGACTGTGCACCACACCCAGGTCTCTTCTGGATCCAGATAGGCGGTTGGATACTTGGTTACATATAATGATAAATGATTGATGAAGAATACATGAGGTTCTTGTACAACTGCTACTACTGTCCCTTTGTTCTTTTATAGGACTTGAGTATATTAATTACATTTGACCATCGGCGTGGGTGGGAAAATCTTCTGCAGACCATGCTTCAGTATGATAATGGATGAGTACATTCTATTACTAATTTATTTATGTGTATGAATTTTAGTTTGAGCTACTGATCTCTGTAAACAGTCTTTTTACAACATTCTTGTAAGGAGTAACTGGAAAGAATGCTGAAATGAATCCTACATAACATTCATATATGACATTTGTCATATTTTTCTGATCACAGTAAATAAAAGAACATAAACCACAATACATTCTCTTTAAGCATAGTGCTAGTGGAAGAAAAATGCTGTGCAAAAATGTCAGAACTATTCCAGAAAATCTATTTAATTTACAGTTTATAGTGACCTAGTCACGACTGAGCTTATTCCACAAACTGAATATTCCGTATATATATAAGCCAAATCAATAAAATCTTACATATGATTTAACATATTGATGTAATTTCTACAGTAATTTTCAAGCATTTTAAATCTGTTGCATTCATTAGTATAATACCTGGTTATCCTGTCATGAAGGTTCTTGTTCAGGCATTTTCTGTTTTAGGATGACAATGCTCTGTCATTGTTTCACAGCTCCTAAGTTGTCACCCAAGATTCAAATGGAAGCTACAAATGGCCATTTCAACACACATTAAACAGGCATGGTCTTCTGATGTCACCATCAGGAAACCTGCCCTTATAAATGCCATACAGTCATCACTGTAGTGCATATAGACAGAGGTGGTTTTAAAGACACTGCAGATCAGCAGGACTGAAATGCGGACAGTGTTTTAGTCGGGGTCATCTGACAGTCTCCGGCCACCTAAATTAGGACCCGGAGACTGCCAGATGACCCCGCTCGGAGCGCCGCCCATCGGAGCAGCAGTGACGCGACGCTCGGCGAGGTAAGTAAGAAGACACCTGACGCTGACTCGAGTATAAGCCGAGGGGGGCACTTTTCAGCCAAAAAAATGGGCTGAAAATCTCGGCTTATACTCGAGTATATATGGTAAATGTAATTCAATAAGTATTTACATCTACTTTAAGTTGCCATAACTGGGTAGTATGTTCTCTTTACTTTGGCTATCATTTGGCTTTGGAAAGTCAGGGTTCATAGGTCACTTAAGGCCCGACAGGCTCTGTTAACTGCCTGAGCTTATTTCTGATTACACATTTATTTACAAATTCACTTTAAATTCTTGCATAAGCATGATTGTAAGTGGTGCTCATATAACGGCTGAGTCCACCTTTGTTTAAAAAATGTAACAGTGAATTAAGAAAAAAAAAAAAGTGAATTTAGTACATTTTTGCATTCACGCCTACAGAGCATTGCAACCATGATCAGTGTGATGCATGCACAGTGCATTGTTTACCTCCAGCCCCAGGTCCATAAGAAGGTATGGACACTGTAACGGGGATGTAGTATGTAATCAATGGTCTACAAGTGCATTGACATTACCACCCTGCTGTTGGCACAATCTGCTGAACTCTTTTGCCATGGTGGAAGATGAGACTTGTAGTATTCTCTTTCACAGGTCGCCGGGCGATACGGCTGTGCCTATGGAGCAATACACAGCCATGATAATTTTAAATAACAACATTAGCCTGGAGCAAGATGCACCAGGAGATCCAAATAAGGTGGAGGGGGGGGGGCGGAGAGTTTGGATTAAAGGGACTGATGTATTTGAGTATGCTTTATGTTATACCCAAAGTATGGGTGCACCACAACCATAGTCTATGTGGATTATGCCTCTAAATATAACATGGTATAAATACTTTTTGAAATATAACATGGTATAAATACTTTTTGAAATGTATACATCGGGAGCAGGCTATGGTGTGCTCCAACTCCATTTGCAATTCTTGTACAATCAGCCGCACAGGAACAGGTATCCATAAAAATCCAGTTTTATTAGTAGTAAATTCCAGATAAAATCCAAAATCAGACGTATTATAGCAAATACACCACCAAAGGGTCTCTCCCACACCAACACCCCTCACGCGTTTCACCACCTGGACTTACTCATAGAGGTCTATGATTAAGCCCAGGTGGTGAAACGTGTGCGAGGCATTGGTGTGGGAGAGACACTATGATGGTGTATTTGCTATAGTACGTTGATTTTGGATGTTATCTGGAATTTACAACACAACTACAATAATGCTGGATTTTTATGGATACCGGTTCCTGTGCGACTGATTGTACAAGCATAGTTATGCAGTCTCACATTTCAGGAATGCCCTGCATCCCCCAGCATCAGATATTTTAAATGTAAGCCATTAAAAGTGTAACTGTTGCCCACAATAATCAGATAAAGTAAGCATATCATTGCAAAATTGAATAATATTTCCAGGGCTGTTTCCAATTCCATATACAAATATTATCCCTTTAAATAGTATTTTTTACACAGTGATACACTGTTAGATCTGTATCACTCAGGTGGTAGAATGTGATATTACTGTTGTCCCAGAGGAAGAAAACATAGAAATGAGTTCCTGTGAAAAATACAGAGAGGTTTTTCACATTTCTGAGCTCTCTACTAATTGAATATGGACTATCTCCTGAACAAATCAAAATGTAAACTGCTCCTTCCATCCTTCTAAGGAGAGATAACTGTGTTTTATTTTCATTTACATTATTTCCGGAGCCAACACAACAGATGCATTGTCCTATGAATCACTTTCTCTGTCTCGCTGGAAAAATAAAACAATAAATTATTGCAAGAAAATGCAGAAAAAGCCCTCTCATTGCTTAGTGGCTATTTTGAACTTTTGCCAGTACAAATCTGCAGCCTGGACCTAATAAACACGACACCCTGGTCAACATGACTGCTGCCACTGACAAGTTCATTATTATTCTTGCATTAGAGATTACAGAGTAGGAGGCACGGGCTGAATTCCAAAATAAGGGGAGATTATTTGGCCGTATATGGTAGTTTCTTATTCCATTCATGTGGCGAAATTAATTCCAAGCCTTTGTTTGTATGTCTGATTAGAGAAATATGTGTCCTTCTTATGGCTGTGCCCTTGTCTTGATTTCTAAATTCTTTCTTGGATTAGTCGCCCTTGAACACGATGATACCAAAGTTGCATTTTACAGTGTTCAAGTTCAAAGTATGAACCAAGCTGTAGCTGCACGGATAGGGAAAGCTAGACTCGGCTTTCACATTTTGTCTCAAATCAAATTAACCATATATAATGTAGTTATGAAAATGACTACTGCAACAACCAACTATTACCCTGCCGAGTAATCGACTGAACACAACTGTCTAATTCATTTAGGCTGTGCTGTGTGGCAATGCTATAAATTGCTTGCCTTTGAATATTATTTATGGTGAAATAGCAGGTTGATTTTTTTTTCCTGAGGTACAATTCCATACTGCAAATCTGTTTCCTTTTGCTCTGTCGACTCAAGTAACACAATAACACACATTATTTGTGTTCATACTTACACACATGCATTAATGTAGGCATCTTGTGGTGCCCTGGGGAAACATTATTACTGTTGAAAGTTTAAAATGGCTGGCAGGTTAACTTTAAAGAAAATTGGTATTTAAAAAAAAAAAACACCCCCACAGAGATAGAGTAGAAGGCAGCCTCCAGAAGACTTTTACTTACCTTCCCTGCTCCTGTAGGCCTCCCCTATCTTTGGTGCATAAACTGCAAAGATCGTTTGCAAGTACCAACTTTAAAGAGTACCACAGTTGCAGTATGCATCATGAAGCCGGCACTCTGCTAGCTCTATCTAACCATAGAACGTTTTTTTTTAAATCTGGCAACTGGCCATTCAGAACTAAGCACTGCATTTTAAGAGGGCAGGCAGTATGTAAACATGTACCACATACCCAAGAAAACCAGATTTTTCCCTGGGGCTGCAGTATGGATGGCAGATAAGAGAGGGAATGGTAAGTAAATGCACTGGAGTGTTCCTTTAATACATTGTTGATGGATAGGTGGGGGGTGGTGGTTCCTATCTGTTTCCTTAAGTTTCACACTTGCAGCCTAATGCCTACCATTTTATAAGCCATTTTCCCTCCTAATGGACCTAATTTAAAGGAGAACTCCAGGCTAATACATTTTAGAAGGTGCAGGGGAGCAAAAGGATTATATATTAAATACTTCCCTACCTCCAGTCCAGCAATTAGTTTAGTTAAGGTGTTCTGTATGAGTATGTCATCTACTGAATGTATTAACTGCTGATATAAACATTCAGAGCTTTGTAACAAATATCTGCCCTACCACAGATATTTGTGCTTGGCCTAGTGACACAGATGTAAGTGAAATTTACTCCTAAACTTCATCTCCCAGAAACATGCACATCTTCCAGCATCTACCTATTAAGCATCTACCTGCATAGGCAGAATTTCACGCTGGGTTACTGCACAAATCTGGAAGAAATACACAAAGCACACTAAGATATAAATAGGAATACACATGCTTCTAGAATGTAAACAATCTTTGCCTATCCCGGAGTTCCGCAGTCAGCAAGTTCACTCAGTTTGCCCTGATGTAAGTTTTGTGTTATCCTTCTCATCCAGAAACTTAAGCTGCCCATTTTCATCCAGAAACTTAAGCTGCCCATGTATGGCCCACTGGCCATACACTCTACTTAGATCCCCCCCCCCCATTCAAGTTAACTAGCATGGATGGAGGAATCCCAGCTGCCAGCTATTTTATTCAGCAGTCACTGCTCCAGCGGCTGCTCAGTACCTAGACAGCGCCTGCATCTGTTCGGATGCAGACACTTTTCAGCCAAATATTTTCTGATTTGCTCCTTCAACTTTGAAAATGACTTTTGCTGAGTGGAGGGGGGCCAGCTGGGCCACCCATGGCTTGATTTTTGGCCCAGTTCTTCAGGAATGTATAGCCAGCTTAAAGAGCACCACAGTTGCAGTATACATCATGAAGCCTGTACTTCCTTGTTGCCTGCTTCCTGTTTTTACAATCATATTCAAATTTACAAGACAGATCTGATTCTGATTGCTGGCTTTGAGAAATGTTTTACCATTGAAATTTATTATACATTCATTACCCATCAAAATATAGAAATAAATCTACAGTGGGAGTGCATGAGAACAGCTCACTTGTATCACAAAAAGGGGTTCTCACCACATCACCAAATTATTCACAAGAGGGACTGGAATGGACAGCTGCACCATCCCAAGTACCAGAAAAAGAACTGAAGAAAATGAGCAGAGTGTAGTTTAAGAGATTGGTTAATTTGCATAATAACACCTTTTCAAGCTTCAGAAAGTGTTAATAGTTTATACCAAACTAGCTTAGTTTTTATAATCTATTACTTAAAAAAAACATTACAAAAACTACCTAATGTACAAAGTTTTTACCTTGAGTAGCAAGAACAAGGCTAGTATTGCTAAGGTGGCACAAATGACTATAGCACCAGCTGCTTAAATTAAATCAAATTCTGATAGGATAAAGTCATATTGTTACCTTTTTTACCTTGAATTCCTGTGTCTGTGATATACAAGGCAGGTTATACTTTACTTTTACTGAGCCATGTGTTTTACTTTCAAAGCTCATATTTGAAAATTTCAATTTGTAGGTCAGTAGACCTTTAACTTGTATTATACTGAATGAATGGATGAATAGAATTGGTGCCTTGGGACATAGCTATGTATAAACTCAGTTTTTATGGACTATATCTGTTGCAGTATGTAGATACAGTGGATGGGCATACAAGCTCATTATGGGTTGCCAAGCAGAGTATTCACTTATGGCGACCCCAGTTTGAACTAATGGAAAAAAATACATATGCTCATTGCTGGCATTTCAAAGGGTTCATCAATTATTACTTTTCCATTGGGACTATAGACTATATTCATAAGAGGGATCATTTAACCAAAGCAGTATTCCAAGGACAGATCTTACATCTTTATCAGTGGAATGCATCGTAAAGTTACTTCACACCAGTGCATTTATTTAAAAATGGTATCACTCCATTATCAAATGTTTAAATGTTAAAGAAAGCAGTTCATAGCCAACATTTTAAACAGAGTAATTATGTTAAACCAGCAACTCTTATTTATAATAAAACTGAATATTCTACAACTTGATATGAAATGATCTATGGCCTTTCTAACCTCTTTAGGCAGACATGAACTTAAAAGATGAAGATTTGTTAAAGGGATTAGGGATGATCAAACTAAGCAAAGATTGGCTTGCAGGAGGTGTACTCTCTGGTATGTGAGGTTGCCTAGAGACTCTTGTGCCTACATTCTCATATCTGTATATCTGCTGTGTAAGATCCAAGGCTCTGCTGCCTTTGGCTGTTGGTCTCAGGAGATTTGGCGTGAGATTTGGTGATTTCATTATTGTGCTGCTCGCTGGAGAGGAATTTCCACTGCATGCATCTCTCTGCTTCCATTTAATGTTGTGGATCTGTGCTTTATAAGCCTCATCTGCTGCTTTCTGAATATTGCCCCACCGGTTATGAGCGCACCAGTCATAAGGTGACAGTTCGGACACAGTGCAGAACAATGGTAAGAGAGTAATGTAGAAAGATCAGATGCAGGCAGCCTATAGACAAGTCCTTTGCCCTCTGTCTGCCTTTTTTGGGCCCAGCTTCCACGGTGCAGATCCTCTTTAACTATTTTAATTAGGGATGTTCAGATACCAGTTCAGAAACCAGTGCCGATACATGGCATTTTCACGACAACTACCAGTGTCGCAGCGGTTGTCCTGAAATCTATAGTCTGTATTGTTTTAGAAAATTTGTCACATGCCATTAAACAAAAGTGTATCAGTAATTGGTATCTGTAAGTACTTGGACAAGTATCAGTACTTGTACTTGGTCTGGACAAATGATATTGGTGCATCCATTATATATATATATATATACAACATACAGACATATAAATATGTATCTCAAATCATGTATTAAAACAGGGATGCACAAATCCCAGGAGCCCTGTAGCCAATGCTCCTTAAAAATGGCAGCTGCCTTCTAACTTATGAGTTTTTCTCTAGTTTAGTCTCGGACCTGGAAAGGTATCAGTACTTGTACGGTACAATACTTGGATATCTGAACATCCCTAGTTTTAGTGAAACCAAATTTTAATAAATACATTAGTGTGCAGCACTAATGTCATATAGGAATCTCCTGCCTATCTGATCGCAGGTGGATTCCCTATTAATTAGATTTGTGACAGAGTGTAACATAATTACATTGATAATGTTAATATGCTGATTCACTGTGTCATTTACCGCATAAGGAAGTACTATGCTTCCTTACTGGGTATATGACATAGCATGTCAATGTAATTGTTTAACTGCCATAACCACAAAATTGCTCATCCACTCCCTTGTTATCTCTCGTCTTGACTATTGCAACTCCCTCCTCATTGGCCTACCTCTACACAGGCTATCCCCCCTTCAGTCTATCATAAATGCAGCTGCTAGGCTCATCCACCTAACCAACCGCTCAGTGTCTGCAACCCCCCTCTGTTAATCCCTACACTGGCTTCCTATAGCGCAAAGGATGAAATTCAAAATATTAACAACCGCGTACAAAGCCATCCACAACTCTGGCCCCGGCTATATCTCTAACCTGGTCTCAAAGTATTACCCTAACCGTCCCCTCCGCTCTTCACAAGACCTCCTGCTTTCCAGCTCCGTCATCAACTCCTCCCATGCTCGCCTCCAGGACTTCACTAGAGTGTCTCCCATTCTATGGAACTCTCTACCCCAACCTGTCCGTCTATCTCCCACACTGACTGCCTTTAGGCGATCCCTTAAGACTCATCTCTTCAGGGAAGCCTATCCCACCTCAACCTAACCACTGAACAATCACTTTCTCAAACAATCATCCCCGCACAGCTACCTCCTCATGTATCACTTGCCCCTCCCTTTTAGATTGTAAGCCCTCACGGGCAGGGCCCTCCTTACCATCTTGTCTTAAATTGTATTGTGACTGTAATGTCTTCCTTATATTGTAAAGCGCTGTGCAAACTATTGGCGCTATATAAATCCTGTATAATAATAATAATAATGTGTCATTTGTCAAACTAATAAACAGGGAATCCATATTAGCAATCCTCAGAGTAAGAACAGGGCCTACATGTTATGTCTATCCTATCTCAATAGCCAAATAATTTTTTGATCATTGATACCAAGAAAAGTAGTGTAATATAATTTTCCTGATTTAAGAATCCATTTCATTCTTTTTTATTCATATACGCAATTTTTTTTTTTGTAAGTTGTGTTAGGCTTCGTCTATATCATTAGGATGTAAAAAAGAATAATTAAAGAAAAACATTTTATGATATAATCCTTTGTATGTAAAGAATCCCATCATCATAGATCTCATAATCTGGTCAATTTCATCTGAACTGGGAAAGAACCATGTATCCTGTGTAGAGATACCTTTGATGATATATTTCAAGAAAATCGACAACAGTTAGGGGTGTGGGGTCCCTAGTTTCTGTGGTGGTTCTAAAATATTGTTTACATATTTCAAGAAAAGACACCGTTTGGGTTACATTTTCTTAGTTTGGTGCTATAATTCCATGGGAATTATGCTGAAAGGTGTCTGCAGACACTCAAGCACTCCTCTGCAGATATCTGCAGATATCTCCTATCCAGCAAATCTTGGAAGAAGTCTAAGTTTTATTTTTTCAGCCCCTCATTATTGTTCTCCTAAGAAAAGGCTGACACCTGGGAGTACCAGCACAGAGCATAAAGATGCAAGCCCAGCCAATATAAGCATGTATGTTTATACACTGATAATTCTACAGAATAATCACTTGGTAATTAAGTTTTACTACAACTGGGACCTTTTAGAACAGTGATACGCAGTATACGTTTCAGACAGCTTTACTATATATGAGAATGTTTTCCATAAAGAGGCATATACCTCAACAAGGGGGATGGCACATGCATACTTGCTTAGGTGCTGACACACACCACGGATAGAGAATATAACCAAATAGAAGCTAGACAATATTAAAAAAAAAGGAAGTAAGCGATTTCCACTTCCACATATTTTCCAGTATTCACAAGTGCATGCTTTTGGCTTCTATAGATCCCGCAACGTGGCTGACGCCTGACTGTCAAAAGGGATGCTAAAATCAGCTATATAGTTATTTGAGTGTGTAACTAAACTATAAACCTTACACTAACCAGACATAAACAAATCATCTGTCAAAAAAAATGATTTCCCTAGAAAATTCTACTATTATTTAACAAATTACCAATATGCTACTTAACTATGGTACAGCAACCGAAGACCAGCTTCATTTGTAAAAAAAAAGAAAAAGAATTGGCAATGCTTTCATTAGTTTACATTTCATTTCGGTTTGGGATGGTAAATATAGTTTAGTGCTTGCTGCTGGTTTGACCGATTCTATTTTCTAACCATTTCAAAATACAGACAAATACTGCTGACATCCATTAATGTTTGAACAGATTTAGCAGGTCAAAAAAGGGAAAACAATTATTTCCTTTGGCGCAAAGGATACAAGATTAGCGAGTTGACATTGTAGAGGAAAGTTGGCTAGCTTGCTTATGTACATTAACCAGATCACGTCCCAAGACCCCACACTGTTTTTAATGTGCACACTGAATAAAAGGGGTCTATTTGAAGCAATAGCCCTGAAATAACTGTGTTTTTGTAACCTTGTATTTTTTGAAACATAACATGCCAGTCAGTTCTTTTTGCTTTTTAATTTTCAAAATTGGGCTCAACATTAGGCTGATATCATTAGTATAAACATTGCTAATGTGTTTATCTTTTTTTATTTACTTGTGAAGGTCAAATGATTACTGCTGGGTTAAATCAACAATAATTATCCATTCAAACTCTAATCAGTCTAACATTCTTGTGCCTCACAAAGCCATCTCTAGAGAGTATTTGTTTTTCAGGGGTTGGGCTTGGCCCCTTAGTTCAAGTGAAGGGAACTCTTAAGGCATCAGCATACCAAGACATTTTGGACAATTTCATGCTCACAATTTTGTGGGAATGGGCCCCTTCCTGTTCCAACATGACTGCACACCAGTGCACAAAGCAAGGTCCATAAAGACATGGATGAGCGAGTTTGGGGGGGGAGGAACTTGACTGCCCTCAACCCGATAGAACACCTTTGGGATGAATTAGAGCAGAGACTGCGAGCCTGGCCTTCTTGTCCAACATCAGTACCTGACCTCACAAATGCGCTTCTGAAAGAATGGTCAAACATTCCCATAGACACACTCCTAAACCTTGTGGACAGCCTTCCTGGAGAGTTGAAGCTGTTATATCTGCAAAGGGTGGGCCAACTCAATTTTTAACCCTACGGACTAAGACTGGGATGCCATTAAAGTTCATGTGCGTGTAAAGGCAGGCGTCCCAATACTTTTGACAATATAGTGTATATTATATTTGTGGCATAGCACTCTGGCACTATCAATTATCAAGGCCTTGTGGCAGAAGCATTACTCAGAAACAAATTATATGTTTTAATAGGGAACAGACTACAATGTGAATCTGAAATCTACAACTGCAGTAAACCATTTTTCTGGAATGCTTGTCATTATTTTGGAACCCCAAAAAGAATATTAATGTCAAATCTACTAAAAAAAAAGGGGTCCCACATATTGAATATGCGATCCTATTTATATTTCTGCAGAGCTATATTGTAAGGCATTGTATAAACATAGAAGAGAATCCAACCAGACATTGCATTACATTTCAGATTAGGCTACATGTACAAGAGCCTCCTGTGTTTGTTTTATTTGAATGCAGCAAAACTGATTTGGGAGGTATAAAAAATATATATTTCCCAGATCACTTTTTCCTTTTCTATGTTTACAGTACCTGCATGCTTTATATATTCTACTTTCTCTAAACCAAATATACCTAAACACAGATAAACACACAATGTGAATTAGACCATTGATAATGATTACATTATTATTATTATACAGGATTTAGATTGCACCAACAGTTTGCGCAGCGCTCTACAAAATGGAGGGAGACAGTGCAGTTAACAATACCATTTCAATACAGGAGGGCTAAGAGGGCCCTACTCGTGAGAGTTTACAATCTAGTAGGAATCTAGTAATCACATGCATTTATATGCAATTAGAAATGTCCTATAAACAAATGTATGGCAATGCTAGTGTGAATAAGGCCAAATGCAAACAGCGTGAGGTGGATTTAAAAAAAGGTCTCAACTTGTATCTTTTGATTGCTTGTTTATGATGCAACATTTAATATGTTTTTGGGGTATGTACATTTGCTTTATTTATGTATTCCTTTAAAGTAGAACTTCGGGGAACATTATTATTAACCCATGCACTGCAATGGTTAACTGCTCGCTTTGGTCTAGGGCTGAAAATAACAAAGTAATACTCACCTGATCCTCAGAGTTGGCTGGCTGTGACAGTGCTCCCTCCAGCCTGTCTCCTCCTATGCTGCAGCAACTGAATAACCCTCTGCAGCCTCACATTCTATACACTGTGTATAGAACATGATGATTTCCGGGACCTAAGACTGCTGAAGCAGAGGGGGAACGAGGCTGGGAGGACTGGTCAAAGAGTAAGCTGCCTTGGAGGATCAGATGAGTATAACTTTTATTTTCCTCCCAAGACACAAAAGAGCACTTAACCCTCCCATTGCAAGGGTTAACAATAATGTTCCCCTGAGTTTAAGCTTAAACTTCTTTAAGCTGTATTCAGAAATATTGATATGCTTCTAAAAGAAGTAATCTAAAGTTTAGGAACTAAAACAAAGTCAAAAAAAGGATAAAATGTAGGTTTTCAAATCCATGTTTGGTCCAAGTCGCATGTTCTGTGGACCACTAATAAAACTAATAAAACACTATAATCATGTAAAATATGCAGGGAAGCAAATAACATTTAATTCTGATTTTTATTAGTGATCTAAATTTATTTTAGCAACAAATTGTGACTAGACAATAAACAAGTGAGCTAACTTGCTAGGCCTTCTTTTCTCTTTACTCCCAAGCATCATAACATATCAGGTCCCTGACCTCAATCTATTCGAGCAGCCTTGTGTCTTCAAAGCATTTGCACAATTTTAGATTCATGTATACATGTAAAACTTGATGGGTTATAACACGGATATGGATAACATGACCTTTGCTTGGAGATACTATATTAAATATTGCTACTTCTTTTGTAACATAACAGTTGTTAACATTTCCAGCAGAAAAAATAACATCCTCCAAATTCACAGTAACTCCAGCTACAAGCCTTAAAGGTCATTCTATCTTCAGTTGTTCTGTGATATAAAGAGGCCACTTTTTCATGTCTGCATAAATACGGTTTCACTTTCCACTTGAAACCTCCATTGGATGTATCACAGAGTGCTGATGGGAAAAGAAGCGAGTCCTGCTACCACCCTAAGAGCTAATCTGTGACAAGTTCACTTTCCACATCCTTTCCCATCAAAAATGTTTACATTCCCATTTCCCACTTCCCCGATCCTTCAGATTGCAAGCTCCCATAATCGAAATAAAATCCTGATTTCCTCAGTATATGTATTGATCTTAATCTTCTAAAACTTTTGTACAGAATATATTTCAAAAAATGTAATTATAATTGTTCACTGATACACATGTTCCAAAGTGGAAGTGTCTTTGTACGGAAAGAGTAAATAGTTGTGTTACATGTCAGCACTAAGAATTGATAATATAACAATATTATGCTGAGAGATTCTAAGAGCGCTGCAGGTTATTTTTGTGACTCACAGATTATTTTCTTTCACGCTGACTTCTGCTTTTGGGATGTATACCAATTCCATATGACAGGGAAAAAAATGTAAGTTAGCAGTTCACATTTAACAATTCATGATGACAGCAATGTTGCAAAGTGTTTAACTCTTTAGAAACAACCTTTAAACATTTGTGACATCATTGCTAACTTGTTAAGGTTTGTGTTTCTATTTAATAAAACTCAACTCCAGCCAAAGCATTTTTTTGTCATGAATAGAGTATAGAAGTCATAAAACCTCTGTCAGGTTTTTATTGCTGTTTCCCCACAATGTATATCCCTGTGACAAAATTAATGAATAATAGGGCGTAACTAAAAAAAAGTCACAGGGGTTATAGTTATGTTTAAAAAAAGTGATGTTATTATACAGGATTTATAACAGTTTGCACAGTCCTTTGTTATATGTAATGGGAGACATTACAGCCACAATACAGCAGGGTTTGGAGAGCCCTGCTCATGAGAGCTTACTGTATTAAAGGAGGGACACATGATAAAACAGGACCGTCCCTCTAATGAGGCAGCCTGATAATGTTTTCCCCTAGGTGGCAACTCTTTAAGGGTCATGTAGGGAGTGTCAGGCAGAGCAGCATGGCCACTCAACGACCACCACCCCTGCCCGCCTCTGGCAGCAAAAAGGCTAGGGGCGACACTGTGATACAAAAGGCATTCATTTTGAGGAATTAACCTGACAGAGGCTAGAAAAAACTTTTGGCTAGAATTCTCACATATATTCAAAAGGCTGTTTTAAATGAGTAGTAGAATGATCATTTAATGCATATTTGAATGTCTGGAATAACTTCTAAGTAAGGTCACTGGAACGCTGGCGTATTTCAATGTGGCAGTTACTGCAGGTTTCTAAAGTAAGAAGTGTTCTAAATGCACTAATTCCACTACGTCTGACAGTAAGTTATTTGTAGAATGCAGTACCGTATATCCTTTGGTGTATTATGGCATGACATTATTTTTCTTCTGGTAACTCCAAACAAAGAATTACAAAACTGTCTGTTCTATATTTCAGGAACTACACTGCCATTATCAATCTTAATACATTAGTAGACAATCAGTGCCAGCATCTAAAGATTAATCCTAATGCGTAAGAGGTATTCGCTGTGGGAGTACTATGCTTGTGATATGTGTCAGTTAGGGATGTTGACTTTTTTTCCACCAGGAACGGCTGCTTTTAGTGGTTTTATACTGGAGGTTCCTTTGTGAAAGAGATTCAAAGTGTACTGCAGCACATACAATTGTAGACATTCTGTGAACTGAGCAGCCATTCAGTATGATAGTTGGCCAGAAATATCAAAGGTATTTTTGATGCTTCTTAATGGATGTCTTCTGTTAATGGCAACATAGCTGGATGGGAGTATTTAGGATTTATTGGTCAAATATCTATAAGTGAGACTATCAAATATTCAATCAACCAATAATTATGCGATGATACACTGCTCAGAAGAGAAAATTTTTTATAGGTTAGAGTTACAGAGCTGTCGTGTAGTAAATTGTAGAATGAATATAATTTTATTAAAATAAATTGGTGACATAAGCAGTGTTACTGTCAGCTGCTTTTTGGGACTCAATTTGAACCCAGAATACAGCCATCTTAGACCAAGCATACAGTAGAAAAATATAAGCAGCAAAGCGAAATTAACATGTTACAATAGTTTCCCATATTTACAGAGTAGGTTTACAAAAACTGATAACTGAATTTTAGATCACCAATTACTCGGCTTACTCAGCCGACTATTGTCTGCCGTCCCGGAGGTGAGATCTCCATGTCTTCATCACTCTGCCATGGCCATAACATACTTTGCTTGACTACTTGCTGACCTCTAATTTTACTCTCCTTAAATGTTCTTATAGATGACCACTTAACATTTCCTTATTATAGACTGTACACCTTCAAATAAATCTCATGCACTGTGTCTCCTTACTATTCAGGCACATCATCCTATTCAGGATACATCACAGTTTCATCAAGATGTATTGACACTACTTCCATTTTTACTTCAAACCAATGCGCTGCCTTTATTCCACGTAAAATTCACCAATCATGGTTTTTAGTAATAGAGCAGTGCACACAACAACGCTTTAAACCATCTTGTTTACCTTTTCAGGCCTTAACAGATGCTTTTTCAATCCCACATTGAACACTATGGATGCCCACTTTACACAGCACAAATATATATACTATGGCAGCTGTGTTGGAAGATCTTTTCCACAATATCAATCATAATTTATAGAAGCCAGCAAGTGTAGAAAGCAGTTAGTGACAACTGTTTGGGCTGGATTAATTTTAGTTGGTGCAGGGTAGATATTAGAAATTTCTTCCTGTCTCTTAGATAAGGCTGGATAAATAATTTCACCTCAATACTAGATGTATAAAAGTACTTTACTATGTTACCTAGAGTAAAACTCACTATAGATATGAGATGTTATTTAGAAAAATCTGACCAGAGAACAATCTTTCTTTAGAAAAATCATGGCATAAAAATGCATACTCATACTGGCTGGGAATGCTGATACCCCTGGCACTGGCCTTATCTTAGAAGAAAAGTAACAATTAGCGGATATATCTATCTTGAGGGTTGTGTTCTTCTTCATAATCATCAGGAAGTGTCTACAGATGTCACACACTGCACACATACACGTTTCCCGATTCAGCTTTAGGCTAGGTTCCCACCTAGGCGATTGAGCTGGTGAGCTGTTTTCGCGTGGTTGTCGCGCGTTTTTGTTTGTCCAATTTTGCTTTGAAAACTGCGCGGTTGTCGCACGGTTTTTAATGCTTAGAGATGTCTATGGGACCCAAACCGTGCGACAACTGCGCGAAAATAGCTCAAGCGCCTTTTTGCGCGACATGCGATTTCTGCCGCACGACAAATCACAAAGGTGTGAACAGATTCCATAGACTTGAATGCAAATCTCTGTTGTGTGCGATATCGCACGGCTAAATCCGCGCGATAAATTGCCTTGGTGTGAACCTAGCCTTAATCAACATCATTTCATGTCTGTTAGCGGTATAAGATCTATGGAATGTGGACTACCATTGTACATTAAAGTTTCTCAGCTACTGTGTAGTTGAGGTTACTATTTAATCTACATCCTGTCTGTTTACCAGAAAACCTTTTGACTGATGAGTCATTATGTGTAATGAATAGATAGAATTGGGTGCCTGCTGATGAGTAAGAAAAGCATTTGATGAACAAGATCTAACTTTTTGTGATGAAAAGAAGAGATTGCACTTTCAGTGCATTTACTGGTGGTAATCTGCAATTCAAAAGACTCAACTTCTTGTAAATCAGGATTATTATTAAATCAATGACCTCGCAATGAGGAATGCAAGGGGGAAGGGAGGGACTTCCTAAAATGTGGTTAAGATTCAAATTTAAAAAATTGGAATTACAAACAGCAGATTTAAATCATTTACATTAAATATGTTAAATATAATTGACAGTTCTTCAAAGTATATAATGAAATGTAACCCATATTTCAATGAAGCTGACGTAAAAATCTAAAGGAAATGAAAAGCTGCCCAAATATAACTCATACATTTACTTGACTTTTTTAATATGTTTCAAAACAGCTCAAACTGGATTCTTATTAGTGGCTCTTTCTGTGTCTCTATAGATGCAGCGTATGATATATATGGAATATATACTTGCCATAAAACAGTGCTCAAATTGGTATATAAGCACATTCTGCTCTAAGTTTTGTGGAATAAAATACAATTTAATAGGTATCACGCAGATCAAAGAACAACCAGAATGGCAATGTCATGTAGTTGCAATCAGTATTCAGTTTTATGCCCATTGTATTTAAATTGATTCCAGACCTTCAAAAAAGATTCTAATCCTTGATCGATTTTCTAAGTATCCTACTTTTTAAATAATTTTTTCAGGCACTAGCTGTTGCCTTTATCTAACCTATAGCAGTTTTTTGCAGAAAATAATATTTATAGTTCTGGTAGCTGAGGTGTTTTTCGGTGGAGAAAGCAGGGGAGGGCAATTAACACCTTTACTGGAGAGTAGCTCTTCCGTTAAACAGAAGATGATTTCTTCCCCCTGGGAAATAAAAATAGCACCTTTCATTCACTTCCCGGTGTATTTCATATTAAATTTGTCTTCAAAGAAACTTTCTTTCCCAGTAGAACATCTGCCCAGAAATCGACAATTAGTATAAAAACAGCATGAACTAGCGCAGCTTGATGTACTAACCATTGTAGTTATTTTTGCCACCTGGAAGGCCATTTAAGCGAGAACTTTATTTTCAGCGAAAAGCATAAAGTGGATAGATAACTGGTAGGCTAACATCTAGGTGACTTTCCTTGGCAGTGGAGCCTTCTCAACACAAAAGATGCCTAAATTCTCACAGATGAAATCAGACAAAGTAAACAGAGACTCATCATGTCTATAAATATTACCTCCTTTCTGGAAGTTTATTTGTTCACAGCATATGTCCTCATTAACTGTATCCACTAATTGCAATATAAGCCACTGGAAATTTTCAGCCTCTGTTGAAGGACAAACTGTGCAAGTGCCCAACTTAACAGGTCCAGCTGTCGAGGTAAGGAACAGATGAAATGCAATTACACACTCTTGGTGTTTTGCCAACCTTGACGCATCCTAGATAGACTGGTGGTTTATTTATTTATTTGAGAGCACAGCTGCTTTGGGACATGCCCAAAGCTCATTAATTGGAGCAGTATGGCCAGACATGGGTTATCAAAATTAAACTTGCCCTGTGCATTGTAATGGATCCAGCTGCAAAGCAAATTACAACTTGTAGCTTGACCTCTAAGACGGCTAAAGCTGAGGTTGTTACCAACATGTAAATCTAGTCACAGTCCATCTATTTCTAGTAAACAGCAAAAAAGTCATGAGGTTTGTTTTGCATCTGCCCTTTTATTCCAGGAAAATAGCATAATTTTTACTGTGAACCCAAATTCCCCTTAAATATCTACTTCTGTTTAAAACATTACTAATTCATAACCCACACAAAATAGATCACAAAATAATTCATTCATTTTATAACATCTTTTAAAATCTACTCATAGACAAGATTAACTCAGGTCTATGACTGCAGCAGACACAACCAACTACGGTAACTGCCGCTAGAGTAGAGGATCAACTGGATAGGTTAAAAAAAAACCTTTATCAATTACAATTGCTATCCTATGTAATAGAAACAGCATCTCCCCCACCCCTTCCATGTTTCCATATTACACAAATAAACATGCACACTCAGCTGTTAAGAGATGCACTCTTTAGCTCTCTACATACATTTTAGCCCAAGAGTGATGTTTAGATGTTCAAAAGCCCACTAAAGTCTAACAGTCAAACAGAGTGCTATGCAACCTCATTGCAGCCTCTCGGTAAGTCTGTCTGAACACCTGCTGCTTTTTACCCTTCTCTTAAGCATGAAACAGGGATTTGCATAATTTTATAATTTGATATACATCTTTAATTGAATTCTTATTACAGTTGTTTTGTGTTGTTGTCATACTTGAAAAAACCCAACAGTGGTAATGTGGTGCAGGGTTTCCCTTCTAGTGTGGGTCATCACAATAGACACAGCACACGGTTAGTCAGATGTCCTTTTTGTCACCAAGTCCATCTTCTGTAGTTGTTGCTTTCTCAAACCTATGACTTGCAGAGACAATTGTTTTTATCCAATATACTGTGCGCCAAAGTCTTTGAAGGTTCCCAGTCTTTCTTTTTACCTATTTTAAAACAGCCCCTTTAAGCTACGCTTTATACAATATTACAGTGCTAAAGCGTTGATTAACCTGTTTTAGCTGTGATCAAAGTCAAAAAATGTCAGTATTAAAAAATCCATTCCTTTCACTATATATCTAAATCCAAGTACCAAAGATGTGTAGATAGCTCCCCTTTTGGCTTATAAATGTAGCTGTGTGAGTTTTCTTTATTTTTTGGGGTGTAAATTTTTAATAAATACCTATGGGTAAATACCTATGGGTCTTGCCAGTTTCAGCTCACTGAGGCCTTTTTTAATAGCGTGACCACCGTCTCCCAATGTGCAGTGTGGTAGTCTTCCTACAGGCAGTTGTGCTTTAATCCAATCCATTGCATTTAATGCCTACTGCTGATTGATTAATAGCTGCTCTGACCATTTAGCAGCTAAGACTGGAACTTCCTGTAACTCCAACTTTTGCTGGACAGGCTGGCAGGTTCAAAAGGTAATAAAACAGGAAAGACTCAGAAAAACAAACACTGCTAGGTACATGCTATTGACAGACCACAATTTTATATTTTGCCCATAGTTCTACTTTCATGATAATTATATGTAATTCAGTGTAATGCCTAACAAGATGTTAAACTTATTTTAACTGTTGCCTAGAGTAGGGAGGGTTAGAACTTCTGTCAGGGTTTAGTGTTATGAATATTCCCATTCCTGTTGGACTGTTAAGCATTTTTAGATAATATTTCAGCTAACAAAATTAAATGAAAAAAAAAAATAGAAAGATACAATATTGCAACCATCAAAAGCATCTTTGTCAGCTCATCATACACATGTACTCTTTTCTAAAATATTTTACAATTTAGTCTCATCAACTTACAACTGGGAGTAGGTAAAACATTTACAACCTAGCTGATAGATTTTTTTAATCATTTTCGATGTCCCTAGTGTACATGTGGTCACATACTATAGCTATATATTGAATAAACATCTCAAAATTGCTAGCACCATAGGACTATCTTTAAATGTGTATCCTAAATCATATGTGCAGGCAGACATAAAACCCCCATTTAATATGGTTATGCATTCATTAAAAATCCTTACAGTGTTTTCTTTAATAGTACCTCTATATGTTTTTGTAATCCCTGGAGCATTTTGAGAAGGAAAGGAAGGACAATATTGTACACCAATAAGATGAATCTCACAGATAGTGTTTTCTTATTGGAGAACAAAGTGGAAAGATAATCTTGTCACTGAGCTGCTTCTTTACTATCCAATCACAGACTTTGCTTCTAGATTAGAAAACTAAACAGAATTATATATTTTTTGGCAGAGAATGTTTACAAACATGTGTATTTAGATTGTTGCCTGTATTTTTAACAGTATTTGGATACATGCTGGAATTTCTATAGCATTAACTGTGAATGTTCTAATGCAAATATTCCTTCATGACTTGGATGAAGGGTTTATTTAAATGGTAAAAATGTAATGACTACTGTTTCTGACAAAAAGGGGTAATATATATATATATCTATATATATATCTATATATATATAGATATATATAGATATATATAACATGTCTGAGTACAAAGCATTAGAATTCCAGATTTCTCAAGAACGTAAGAACCTGGTCTAGAGTGTTGAAATAACACGTAATATATGTATATACATAAACATGTATATATGTTCACTTTAAGGTCACAACAAAAAAACACAAACCGGCTTCTTATGACTGGTAGAAAATAGATTTAACCTCCACGTACCAAATAGATTATTTTCTGTAAAGGCTGTGAAAATAGAAAATTAGCTTTCTGCAGGAGATTGTTAAAACTGATTCAGTATGTTAAAGTCACAAAATATAAAAAGTTACTTATATTTATACGTATATGTGTGCCGATCATTCCAATTGCCTTAACAAAAGTTGTTCTAAGGACACAAAGGGGTCTATTCACAAAGCTGCCGAAGGATCTAGCTGTAGCTTCGGCTGATCCTTCGGCTAGCTTCAGCCCCAGGACCCCTTCGGTGCAGTAGAACCGAAGGGCTAATGCACTATTCACTATAGCACGTACAGCTCCCGAAATTGGTCGAGCGGCTCAGTCGAGCCGAAGGCATATGCCGACAGCCTGCTACTGACAGCTGGGCGGAGCCAGCCGTCATCTCACGGGTGGCTCCGGCCACTTGCATGCAGAGACAGATCAGCGTCCTCTGATTACCAGGTAACCAGGGACGCTGATCTGTCAGTACACTGAGAACCCGGCGTAGCCGCCGTGATATCGTGGCGGCTCCGCAGAGTTCTCAGTGTGTAATGACAGTTCAGCGTCCCTGGTTACCTAGTGACCAGGGACACTGAACAGTCATGAGAGCTTGCCGGAGCCAGCGGTGATATCTAAGCCGGCTCTGCTAAGCTCTCATCGTAATGACAGAACTGGTTAACTGGTTACCTGGTTACCCAGTAACTGTCATTACAATGAGAGCTTAGTTGAGCATGATTTGATATCACCGCCGACTCCGACAAGCTCTCATTGTAATGACAGCTGGTCCCGGCCAATAGAAAACAGTTGGGCGGAGCTTTCTGTCACTGCTAGCTCCGCCCAATCTTTTTCTACCTTTTTTTTCTACTTTTTTTACCGTTTTTCTATTATGTTCGGTACTACAGAGGAGAGCAGAATAGCCGAGCCAAATGCCGCTCGGCGGCACTCTGCTATTCACTCACTGCTGTTTGGCCTCTATGAGAATAGGCTGAACAGCAGCGAGTAGCCTGCCCGAGGTTCAGCTCAGCCGATCCAGATGTCCAGAACTCCTTCTGCACTCAAGCCGATGTACGACTAATTTCAGCAGTACAAGCCTGAAGTGAATAGCTGAACAACGTTCGGCTCACTTCACTTCGGTTATTCACACGGCTGCGATTGGCAGTTTTGTGAATATCCCCCAAAGTCTTTTTTATGAACCCAAACGACACTTTGGGGTTGATTTACTAAAGGCAAATTGGCTGTTCACTTTGCTGGAGAAGTTTCCCTTAGCTTGGTAAATAAGCTGAATCTCTGCTGACTTCCATCTTCCAATCATGTGCAAGAAAAAAAAGTTTTTTTATATTTTGCTTGCTCCTCATTGGGTATTTTTTGCTAAGTGAATTTTCACCACATCCAGTAAACTAAGAGTAAATTTCTTTGAAAAGTGAACAGCATATTTGTCTCGAGTAAATCAGCCCCCATACGTTTGTTCAAATGCAGTCATTCTGGTTTGATGCAATAAGCAAAGGGAGAAACAGACTGAGTTTTTAAACTAACAAACTGCTCACTTAGTACTGTTCTTTTTGCCCTTTGCTTAGTGTCTAGGCCTTGTACTTGTGTACGCTTCCTGCTGCATTTTTCTGCTTTTGAAAAAATTATTACAATGTATGTTGCACTTGGGTTTGGAGGGGTACTGGAGTGTGAACAATAGTCTAAAGAAAGAATGCTTCTAATAACGTTCCATGTTCGTTCAATGAAGCTGACGTTTATTTTCAGTTTAAGAATGGCATACTCTTATCAGCATACTCTTGTGATACAATCCTTCTCTTGTGTGAGACTCAATGTCACCCATGAAAGGGACATACCGAAGAAAAGAAATAAAGGACCATATTGCATACATATTCAACATTATCAAAGTGCTAACTATGTCGATAAAAATACATGCATTAACATTTCCTCTCGTGGAGCATCCTGCACCTTATTTCAAAAGA
The DNA here is from genome assembly GCF_000935625.1 of Nanorana parkeri. Lineage (NCBI taxonomy): Eukaryota > Metazoa > Chordata > Amphibia > Anura > Dicroglossidae > Nanorana > Nanorana parkeri. The sequence continues at coordinate 591,199 of NW_017306436.1, read as the reverse complement.
ATTAAGATCATAGATAGAATACCCTTTACTTTGGATTAAGAAAACACAAAATTGTGCGATGTGTTGCCATGGAGACTAACAAGACATCAACATTGTAGGAAATGTATTTTTCATACACTTAATTTGAAATGGTTCCTCTACTAAACACATTATCACACATTTTCAGATAGTCACTGGCACTGGCAGTTGCTATTCTGACTAGACAATATTGATGCATCTTCTGTGTTGAATCCTTAACTGCTAATTACAAAGATGCTTATAACACGGTAATGATGAATAACGGGCACGTCAAACTTTCCATCTCTTCCTCTCTGACTGGAAAGTGTTTGACTTTGTTAATATTGTGATACGCTCACAGGGCAGTCATCAGTGTGCGTTTTGATCCGAGGGATTTATTTGACAGGGAAGGAATTAGGACATCCGCCTTCCTGCAACAATGAAAGCTGACTGTGTCTCCCGGTATTGCTGGAACTTAAAGTAGAAGTGCACCTTAATTCCACATAACGTTTACACGAATATCATAGCTGTTTCATCTGATCTAACATCCAGTTCTGTCTTTCTCAATTTGCCCAACAGTGGCATTCAGCACAAGAAAAACAGGCACTATTTTGTTCCTTTTGTCTCTGCATTGCTGCACTCTTCAGCCCCAGGGATGGCCATGTCACATCAATCAGTATCAGTTTAATAGGCAGTCAGCTAAGTGAGTCACATGTTGCCATGAAGCCCTACTGCTGAACAAGCAAGAATCTATGGGACGGGAGATCTCTGAGCCAGGTTCTGTTTATCAAAAGCTGCACAGAAATGTTAAGTACTATAGGGCAAATAAGGATATGCTAGCTGCTCATTACTAATCTACAGTGTTACATTATACTATGTAAAATTGCTGTGATTTGTAAAGGGTTTTTTAGGATATTATTGGGTTTATTTAGCAAAGCAGCAGCAGTGCAATTCACACTGTGAATGGTGTTCACATTACTGAAGTCTGATTAGTTTAAGTTTAATTCTGACTGGTTGCTATGTGTTACTACACTTGGCTCTGCGCCCTACTGAATAATCCTTCAAAGGAAAAAAAATTAGCTTCACATGATACATTTTGTTCTTTATATTCTCATTCATCGCATCAGGGGTGTCCAGTTCATTAAAATGCCCACTGACCATGAATGTTTACTATCCAGATAGGGGCAGCACTGTGTTCATTAATAATCCGTGCAAGACAAGAGCACAACATTTTCTTATCTATATAAGTCTGTGAAAAAACATAGGGGGGGATTTACCAAAACTGGAGCAGACAAAATCTGGAGCAGTTGTGCATAGTAACCAATCAGCTTCTCTCTTCAGTTTGTTCAGTTAAGCTTATACCCAGGGGTGTGGAATTCGTATCGCCCGACGACCGGGACATGTAGTTCCGGGCGCCGGGCAAGTGGTTTTTTCAGTGTTTTAGCCCTGCTACGGACCAGTATTATTAGTTATACGGTTTTGGTTAAAATTATTTTTTTGCATCAGGACAAGTAGATTGTTACGAGGGACAAGTAGATCGGGCCCCCACTTTAGTCCTTGGACAAGTAGTTGTCCACACCCGTTATACCGTAGTAAAAAATTGGGTAAATTAAAATATCTCAGAACTGCAGGCACTCTACAGGGCTTGCAAGTTCATCTGAATGCATTCTAAACACCCCAAGATCCTGAAACGCCTTGAAAATAATGAGGCCATCCAACAATATTATGAACTCATTAATGCTTTCAAAGCTTCTCCAATATTTCATGAATTTTGCCAGCGATGCATTATTCACACAACATTTTAAAAACATGGGCGTCTTTAAAGCATGTCATTTGAAGGTGCTTTGGATGACCAGATTGTTTGTAGCCAAGGCTACCTGTCATTACAGCCTTTTCCATTTTCTGGAGCCAGAGTACAAAAGGAAGCTCATTATGTAGTATCTGACTGAAAGGACTAAACAGCTAGTCTGTTTAAATGGCCCACTGACAATGACGTACTATGTATGTCACTGGTCGCTAAGGGGCTAAATAAAAAAAAGGCCAACTCCATCTTTCATGGACTGTAAAGTAGGCTTTTCAGGGTGTGAATTTTGCCCAATTATCACAGTGGGTGCCCCTGTCGGCACCCTTCCGCCAGGCATTCCTCGTTTAGCTGATCGAACGAGTTAAAAAATTCACAGCCAAATGGAGCTTGCAGCCAATCAGCTACAAGCTCTATTCGGGCCGCAGTCAGAATACAATGGAAACAAGCAAGGGATTCTTCCATCCAGGCTTGCAAGTGCTGCTGGAGCAATCTGTAATATTTTCTTTGTTCAGCCCGCAGGTTGAATAAAGAAAATATAACCATATATACCCAGCTTAAGTGTGCAGGAGACAGTGCTGAAGACGGAGTAAATATTTCAGCAAAAGATGTTTTATTTTTAAAATGATTAATCTTGAAGGACCACTGTATTTTAAATTTCATGTCCAAAGTGCTGTTGCGCTTTAATTCTTACTGTCATTACATTGGTAAATACATCATGTTGAACATACAATAAAGAAAATAAATGAATGCATATTCATTTACAACCTTGGCCTCTGGATGTGACCACAGCACCATGAACAATCTCTGCGCCCTGGGATAAATATAGAACGATATCAGTATGAATCATTATCTATACATTTAAGTATTTGTAAAAATCCTGCCACACCGATAATGCTGTCAGCCACTCCACTTGTACAACCTGGTAACCTTCACTGGAGTTGATGATTTCAATCCTCTGCTATGAGATTTCTGGTAAATCTCAAAAAGCCAAGATTAACGGTGCCCACTCACTGTCTGCGTGCATTGTCTAGAGGGCTGTGCTAGAGATATGCACACAAGGAATTTCACATGTAGATAGCAGAAAGCACAGAGAAGCGTCATGAGACGTTGGCCCCATGTTTAGAAGCAGAACGGCCATTGTAAAAAGGAGCACACAAGCATTCTACAACATCTGAAACACCTCAGTGACAAATCTCTCTCCACAATACTGAATGCCTGAGGTATTACACTTGCAAAACTCCCACCCCCATGTCATCTTCATCCAACTCTGCTCAGTGTCTCGCCATATTAAGGGATTTACGTTTTTTTATTCTCTTTAGCTGTCTGAGCTTTTTCTTTCCTAATATAAACATCATTTTTGCAGGTTTACTTTGACATAACACAGAAATACCGAAATGCTTGTATTCCATACTTGTGGCATACATATCTATAAGACAAATAATAAAAGCAATAATAATAAATTGTACTATTCTAATCAATTTAAAGCTGAATGCCAGGTAAAACAGTGCAACATTTAAATACATACATCAGAGCCATGATTTACCTGCTTGTATTCCAGTCCATCCAATCCTGAGATCTGCACAGCTCCTCCACACAGCACAGTCCTGCCTAGCATGGTGGGAGACTTTCATTTGAAGGTATATTCCCCACCCCCAACCTGTAACTCGACCAGCTTTTCTCAACCAGGGTGCTATGGCACACTGGGGCGCCTTCTGGCCTCCTCAGGGGTGCCTAAAAATATTCACTTCGGTCTGTTCTCATAGATGCCGAACAGCAGTGAGTGAATAGCCGAATGCCGCCAAGCTCGGTCTCTCTGTGGGACCGAGCAGAACAGAAAAACTGTTAAAAAAGTAGAAAAATAAAAATAGAAAACGGTTGTGCAGAGCTAGCAATGACAGATAGCTCCACCCAACAGTTTTCTATTGACCGGCGGTTCTGCTGCCGTCAAAAAAAAAAAGAAAAAAAGAAAAGCCTAACTCTCCCGGGCGCTCCTGGAGTCTCCCGGCCGCCAAGGAGAGAAACACTGCTCTTTCTTTTTTTTGTTATTCTGACACGGAGCCGTGTCAGAATAGAAAAAAAATAAAAAAATTTTGGCCATAGGAATGCATGGCTAGATTCCTATTGTCTATTTCATAAAAAGACAGGAAGTTATTTTATTTTATATTATTATTTTTTTTTTATAAAATCCAGCGCATATCAGGGACTCAAAAATCCCACTTCAACGAGGGCCCAAGAAGACTGAAGGTTAAGCCTGGGTTCACACCTAGGCGTATTGCAAAAGCGCGACCGTCGCGCGTTTTTTTTACCGCGGTTCGCGGTAAAAAGTCGCGCGACCGTCACGCGATTCCGAAGGCTACTTGGCTGTATTCCAATGGAAAACACCCTACAAAACGGCCCAAAGTAGTACCTGTACCTTTTCAGGCGTGGGCCGTTTTGTAGCGCGTTCGGGACGGGCGGAAATACGGCAAGGTGGGAACGAGTCCATTGACTCCAATGCAATTTATATTTTTGAGCGTTTTGTAGAGCGTTCTTCGAGCGTAGAACGCGCTACAAAATGTTCAGGTGTGAACGAGGGCTAAGTGTTCTGGACACTAGAGCCTGAGGATGACGCAAAGACTGAATATATCAAATCCAATAAAGATATGGAGTGAGGCTTTTGGATCGACACGTTTAAAAACGTTTACAAAGCGCAGGACTAGTTTACACCGGTCACAGATAGACCGATTTTGGGAAGATTTACAAATATTTTTTGAACATTCTCGGAATCTCAAATGAACACAAATGACATAACTGATGACACAAAAAATTGGAGATGTCTATCAAAATGATCTTCCAGATTGTTGGAAAAGCAAAATTTTTTAGAACAAAGAACAGTTTAAGACACGCAATAATAGTTTAAAAGATATCTTTTACTGTTCAAACAGCAAATAATGAGAAAGAACAACCAATTCGTCAAGTAAGTGGAATAAAACTATTGCAATCACATTCCTTCGATCTTTGTTAATTCTTCGAAAAAATCATTCTACCTATGTAAATTAGTCTTTTCTCTACTTACTGAGAGGTTTAAAGTGCCAATAAACTAATCAAACTAAAATTTCAAATTTGCTTTAGCATGTCATTTTAACATCTTTATGTCCCTTTAACCCTCATAAATACCTTTAAATAGATGCCGAGAACCATATTCATTTATTTATTATTTGTATTTATATAGCAATTACAATTTACGCAGCATTTTACATTCACATACATTTCCTGTATGCCTTTGTCCACATTTCATTCTGCCTTTCTAATATCTCCCATTGTAGTCACACATGCAGAAGCACTGTGTTTAGATACTAGTACTCTTTTTTTTCACTACTCCCTCACAGCTCCACCCCCTCCTCTTTATTGTCCTGCCCACATCCCCATCCACCTCTTTTCTTTGCCAGCCTCTCCTACAGCCAGAAGCCCAGTTGTATGTGATGTGGCGCAAGGTATTATGGAAGTTCAGCTAGATAGAGATGACCCCGCACAATACTGACATAAAAATGAGACGTAAATGAATAATCCCAGCATTCTAAACCCCAAAATTGAGAAGGCTACCATCTTTCCCCTCTCTGTATGTAATGTATCCAAATATATTAATCATGCCTATATTGCCTACATTGGAAAATAACCTTTTTGTATTTGTCTATACATCTAGACAGCATCAGGCAAAATACTAAGCTCGGAAATATTTTATTATCAACCTTCTTGCCTACATCACCATAATCCTTTCCATAGAGCTCCTAATAGATCTCCAAACGCCTATACTCTGACAGGTCAAGGCTATTGTCCAGCAACAAGCGGGGTGTTCCAGGAGGTATAACTTTTAAAATGCATAGCAAGAAACCAAAGAAAGTAAGAAATCAAACAATAAATAAAAACACACAAACGTATTAAAAAAATAAAATGTAGCTTCTTTTAAAATTTTGTATGAGCCTTTTAGATAAACTAATCACTTGGTACATATCAAGAAGAGATGACATGAAACATTCAATACATCTTATACATTCCAGAAACTGACTATGGCAGGAGTTAAAAATAAATGATCAAAACACACATTACACCATCTAATACTGTATGTTCTTCTACGACTCTACATGTGACATTTCAATAGCTTCTGCAGCAGAAGATTAAAGTCACAAGCTGGGAAAATTCAACTCCAGCAACCAGTATATTCATAAAAAATCATGTTCCATTCAAAATTGCTCACTAATACATATTTATGAAAGGAAAAGCAGGTTCCCATAAAACACAAATCCAGAGTATAAAATGTAAAATATTAGCAATGGCTTTCATAAGCCTGGAGCAAAACTTCGGCAGTTTGCATTTTCACAAAACAAAAGTAGCACTAGTGCAAAAGATCCCATTAACCAGATGGGGAGCAATATGCAACATAATGTTTAACAGATAACTCTACCAACTGGTTTAGATATGATAATATTATAAAAGTGTGCATTTTTATTTACACTTTGGGTTAATTTTTTGTAGTTTTCTTCCAGTTGCAGTATTTTTTATGGATATGTGGTTAGGATTTCCTAGTAACAACCTGTCATCCTGCTTGAAAGTTTGTTTGAATTGTTTATTGAACAGAAACAACAAATGCAGTCAACATGTGATGGCACTTTTAGCGCGATTGATGCTCTGTTTTTTGGGGGGGTTCTTTTTGCTTAAAATGGCATTTCAGGTGTGTTCTGATGTGTTTACATGCGTTCACATGCCTATTGATGTGTTTTGATACAGCTAAAATAGGGCAAGCAGTATTTTTTCTGGCTGCATCAGAATGGACTGCACTGGTGTGAACAGAGCACAAGAAATACCATAGGAAAGAATTGAGATGCATTTTTTATGCAGCTGCTAAACTGAACGGACTGCATCACTACTGCATCTGGTGTGAACTAGCCATAAGGGCCACCATAGGAAAGTTGTACTTGGCTGCAATAGTGGTTTCTTTGTCACACTCATCCTATAAATAATTTATATATTGCTAATACACAAAAAGTCCCAAGACTTTTTAAGTGCTCCACTATCATATTACCGGTGCTTTCAAAGACTGCAGTGCTCCAATCTTCTGTTGCTAATGGGGCTCTAGCACATGACCGCCACTAGAATGAAGAGCAGCTAAAATAATTAGAATTATTTGTTCCTGCTCTCTCTATAGCTTTGATTAGCTCTGGGGAGAAAATGAATGGTATATTTTAAGTAATGTTAGGATAAGGATATAGGTCTGCTTTAAAGTTCTGTTGGTATTCTAACCAAATAAACTCAATATAGTTGTAACACACAAACTATTTTCTAAGATTTTGTTACTGTTATTTATCTGGCTTCCTGTGTCAAATAACCAACATAAAGGAATGCAAATGCTTTGAAACCAGAGAAGACAAATAAAAGTAACAGCTTTTTGCAGACAAATATTGAACTCCTCTAAAAAACTTGCATTCACTCAGGTTTTTTTGAAACAATGATTTTCCAGTAAATTTTGTATATGCCTGGGCCTTAAAAGGAGTGGGAGGAATGTCACTTAGCTGCAAAAGACAAGGTTAAAGATTTTTACGGCTGCCTATTTGAAGTTCAGACTGGTAAATGAGCTCAGCTGGAACTGTGAAGAGGGGAGGGCTACAGTCTACCGTACCTGAGTGTACTAAAACTCATACCTAGATAATAAATACAGACTTAGGATGTGCTTGGCTGTTCATCCCTGAACAAGGTTTCCTGCACATTCCTTTGTTAGTGAAAGGATAAAATTGGTCAATAAAAACAAGCACAGTTACCAGTAATTACAATGGACAGTGGCATCCTGGACAGTGTCTATACAAATGTGATATGTAGCAGGGTTAATTTACTAAAGGGATAGAGGCTCTTCACCAAGCAATGTTAATGTTCATTTTTGAAAGTGTATGTTAAAAGCAAAGTGTTCACTTTTAATGCCCAATCATATATGAAGTACATTTGAAATCTAATTGTATTTTCAGGTTAAATTAGCAAAATAAATTCCAGTTGCATCCAAACAAAAGGTGTTCAAGCAGTTAATTTTTTTAGAAAGCAGTCTCAGCCTGAGTACAACAGCCTACCCCCTGCCAACATGCTGCAGAGAAGGATTGTTGCTCTTTTCATCAAAGCAGTGCTCTCTTTGCAAGGGTCCGACACACCCCCAGCTGAGTTAGAGCCACAGCTCTCCAAATAGCAAAACTCATGCTACCTGCAGATTGGATAGCTCAAGCTCTGACTGGCAAGGGGTGTGTGGGACCTCTGCAGAGAGACCATTGCTTCAACACAGAGATCAAGGGTCCTTCTCTACAGCAAGCTGGCAGGAGACAGTATTTTCTACTTAGGCTGTTGTGGCTTTCTAAAGAAAACAAACAGTAAGCATTTACACATCTTTGGCTAGCGCATAATTGGGTATTCAGAGTCAATACGGCTTCACCTTATTTACTGACATTCACTTTCCATAGTGAGCATTTACTTTGCTAGGTCAACAGCCTCTATTCCTTTTTTAGAGGGGTGGGCAACCTCAGCACTTTAGCTACAAGTCCCATAAAGCATTGTAAGACTCTATCAGCTAATGGCATGACTCCCAGAGGCAAAAGTTGCCTACCCCCGTTTTAGTAGATCAATTCTGTAATTTTCACAAAACGTTTCCTTTATTCCTAAATTTCAACAGAAAACACTGCTAAAATATGGATGCCAATTTTGAATAATAAAAAAACAGTGCTAAAAATGTTCCCTATTGATGGCCTTAGGAACTGCCATTTCTAAATGCTGTTTGAAACCAAAGAAACAGCTGCATACATGCACCATCTGCAAACAACACAAACAAACCTCACATACAGTTCAATTTTCCATACTGTCAATTAAAATATACTCATCTTTTTCTGTATTATTATCAATACATGTGATTTTTTGAAACTGTCTCACAATAAAATACTGTGCAACAAAATAAAACAGTTAAAATAGTAAAAGTAAGAACCATACAGTTTACACTACATCAAGAATGTCGATAAAACATGTATTTTTTTAAACATTTAGGGCTTGATCACACCAATTGCAGTGAGAGCTGCTGGAACGCACAGCAATCGCTCACTAAACTTCCCCCTTCGTTTTGGGGCAGGAGGGGGCATGGCTGTGCAATGAAGTCAATGGCACTGTAGCCACACCCCTCCCCCGCCCGCAGTGTGATCGAATGCGTGGCAAAACATTGCCTGCTTTCCGGTCCACTGCGAACGCAAAAAATAGAGCATTCAGCATTTTTTGGTGTTCACAGTAGAACGGAACGCAGGCAATGTTTTGCCACAAATCCGTTCGCACTGTGGGCGGGGTGTGTGGTTGCGGTGCCATTGACTTCAATGCACCGCCACACCCCCTCTCGCACCAGAACGAAGGGGGAAGTTTAGTGAGCAATTGCTGTGCGTTCCAGCAGCTACTGCTGTGGAACGTACCGCAATTGGTGTGAATGGGCCCTTACAGTGTTTCCTGTAGCATCCACTAAGGTACTTCACTTTTTAATGTTCACTAAAAAGACATGTGCAGTCTGGTTTGCTCCTATTAGTACCTCCACTTTTTTGTTTGTGTTAAAGGGTCACAAACCGAATTTCTGTTGAAATGAACATTGAAGAGAAAATGCATATTTTAGGCCAGCTCACAAGAAACAGGGCAGAAGAGGAGCTTTGTAAGATTGTGGAAGAATGCTAAGTAAAGAAAGGGAAATAAAGGTGAAGAACATGGTGGATGGATGGCATCCAGGAAATGACAGGTAGCTAGGATGTAAAGCAGAACATCATCCTAACAAAAGACAAGGCCACATGGAAAGCAATGGTGAAGTTCACCAAACACAGCAAGTGATCATGGCGGTGGTGTTGGTAATTGTAAGGGCCCCGAACGGCTATATTTGCAGTAGTGCATATACTTTACTTAGACAAAAATTATTTTCAACTTTGTGCAGTTCACTGTATTTAAATGATATGGGACTAAGAAACTAGAATACCTAAAAATGTTTGCCAGGTTCTCCCGCGATTAATATTTTCCTTGTCTGCGGTTGTATGGGTCCGGTACACATAAAAGTAAAATATTCATGGTGATTTAAAGCAAACAAGTGTTAGGCAATCACTGCTCATTTGCACAGTGCTAAACCAGAATTCCCAAATTTGCTGGCAGCCATCTGTCCTGCACGCTTCTGCAAAAAGACAGCTCTTTAATATGCCAGGAAGAACTTTCATATTAAAGCAGTAGTTAGTGGTTTATAGTTCGCTCAGCCTTGCCATCGGATATTTCAGACATGTGTGCATTGTAATAAAATTACATTAGGACTAAAGCCTTGCGGACCTCATCCAATTTATCTCCATGCCCTCAGCCACAAATCTAAAATGTGATTTGTTAAATAACAGAATAAAACCACATTATAGGTCTCAAATCTTTTTTTGCCAGATCAATTGATTATAGTTCAGTGACCTTCCCTTCTACATGGCTCACTAACATAAGTACAAACTAGAGCATTTATTTCCAGCAGAAGTGGCACTTAGCAACCCGCAAAACAATTATCATTAAGGGTGCTACTTAACAACATGCTAAACCTGAAACAAAGTGAAAGCTCTTCATTATACAACAACCTCTTTACCATGTTTAACATTTGTTTTAGAAGTCCTGATAGTTTTAACACTTATTTTAATTTAAATTTGTCACTTTCTTATGTGAGACAACAGAGATTGGTTTGTTGAATAATTTGGTGCAAATAGCAATCTTGACCTATTATAATTATTTATTTATATAACACCAACATCCAGATCATCTCCAGACCAGACCAGATTGTTTCTGGGCCCAAAATGCATCCAATGTATCCCTATGCTATTTCTGTTCACACCAGCGCAGTACATTCTGGATCAGACCAGAAAAATACTGCATGTCATTTGTCTGGTCTGGAATGTACTGGAACTGCGGGCAGGTTCACACCATTTTCCGGACCAGATCTGGACCTGAAAATGCTGTGAACCGGTAGTTAGACAAGAAAAGTAAGAAACAATGACAAGCATCATTGACATACAGAAACAGTAGGTGAGGAAGACCCTGCCCAAACGATCTTACAGTACAGTCAAAGAGGAAGGGGACCTATGAAATGAAGTCACTCACAGCAAGAAGGCAGATTAAGATTACAGCAGGCAGACAAGTGAAAGATCATTTGTGATTGGCTACTGCAGCGTACGCGCTGTGATCATGCCTACAAAGGAGTTGCGCTATGCTCCAGCAGTGCTAGAAAAAATCCAGGTTACAGAAGGAGAAAATGGAAATCAAGTGACTGAAATGAGTGGCAAGCCCAGCATTTTATATTCTGCTGGAATTAAGCAAGAGAAGAAAAATACATTGGAATTAATTTAAGACAGGATTTAATGTAAACTCTTAGAAATTGCATGTTCAAAATAGTACATGCATCCAAGCTTGCAAAACAATGTGTCTTCTGCATAAGGTTTTCTGGCTGCTATGTGGGCACAGCACAGGGCCTGGCATTATCCATGATCTCTTGTCTTCAGTTCTGCTGTTTGAACAGCTCAGAGGAGATTTTTCATACCACCCTCTTAGTATATCATTATGCTTCTACATTTGCATGAGGCAGAGACCATCACTGCACACAATATGGCTCTTTCAAGACCAACACGTCTTAAAGTCTTCAGGTTCTCCATTCTCATGTGATAGACAGCAGAATTTAATAAAACATGTAACAAGTGGCCGATAAAACAGCAGAAGGAGACAAAGGATTTGGGCGGGAGGGGTTGTTGGCGGAATAGAACTGCCCTATAATACGCTGTGTTACTAGCAAAAAATGAAAATTCTTCCTACAGAGAACAGTAAGTAAGTAAGTAATCAGTAAGGGAAAAATGACATCGCTTTCCTCCCATTAGAGCGAACCCAGAGCAGAAAAAGGATAAATCTGATCTGTTTTCTATAACTGGCTCAGCACTTTTCTGAATTAAATAGTATCTCCTAAATAAAAAATTTGTGGAGCTAGAACACTTTTAAAACCAAACATGTTGAGCACACAAAACAATATTTAAAGTTCAAATCTATGACAAAAATTAGCCCCTGTAATATACCTAGAAAATAATCATAATTAAATGTTCCAGAATCCTGCGTTGCAAATGTGACAATTTGTAATGTAGGACTCGCTAATCTATCATCCAATGTTACTATGGAAACAGCCATTGTTTACTGAAGCTCTCTTCTTCCCACTGCCTCTTAGAAGCAAGCACTGCTCGACCTTCAAGTTTTCTAATTCGAAGTGCATTCTTGTAAAGACTTGAAGCAAGTAAATCATTCTTTTTTTAAAGACTGTTGTTCCCATTTGTGTCCCCTTCAATGTAGAAACAGAATATGTATATCTATCTATCTATCTATCTATCTATCTATCTATCTATCTATCTATCTATCTATATATATATATATATATATATAGATTTTTTAACATACATACATACCAAATAAAAGAAAATCTCATCAAAGCATTTGATAAAGCCATCAGATACTTGATGAATATCAATTTGTTTGATTTTAATATTTGATTTTGAAAAAAATGAAGTTTCCTGAATGAATCAAGAAATTTGAACAAATGTTCCAAAAATGATTTTTTTTTACGAAATTCTACTGGTGTGTGACCAGCTTAAGACAATGTTGGCCTCCATGTAAATGAACACATCCCTGTGTATGCTTTTTGCATTTGGTATGCTGTGCAACAGAATAATCAACATCCCACTTCAGTCTCTATCCAGCAAAAGTGGTTCTTTACCTAAAAAGATTGGATTTAAACTAGAGCTGAAAAGACACCTTGTTTACTGTCTAGCTTTCCCAGAAAATGCCAAAGCTACTTACATGTTTTCCATGGGCTGAATAACTACAATTGGAAACTGCAGTGGCCAACACAGGTGCGGAGGCCAGAAAAGGGCGGGTTTGAGCTGAATCCTCTGAGCCAAATTTGGTATTTACATGATACAGTACCTGAGGTTGCAGGGCTTCCTGGATGTTCTAGTAGATTTTAAAATGTATGTTTAGACACCTGTGGGTGCCTGTTGTAAATCATCCTGACAGTTTAGAAAATTTACACTGGCACAAGCTTACTGTAAGAGCTGGGTGAATCTGTGCTGAAGTTGAAGAAGTGTAAACATAATTTAGATAATTTAGAGCATAGGAATCAGTAAGGAGAGGGATCTTCAGCAGTACCTCACTGAGGGGCAAGAGACACCCTTACCTCAATCTGCTCCTTTAAACAGTTATCATTGACTCAGAACAAAATATAACATGTTCTTGTTTTTTTTGCAACTGGGAGTTAAACAAACTTTGTATTTGACTAATTTGCATATCCGTTTATTGCACATCACAACATATACATTTCTATAACAGTTTTTGCTTGCATGTTATTTTGAAATAATAATTTGAAATTTCTACCTAAATGACCAAAAGAAAACCCCTTTAACAAATATAGTGTGACTTCTCTATTTCTCTTTATTCCTCTGGATATTCTTTGGGCTATTTAAAGCAGCTGAAAAAGCATTTTTTTTTTTAAATGACAAAAAAAGGATTTATAAGTTAAAAGACATGAAAAAAACAAAGAAAAGCAAAGTATAATGCTCAAGCGAACAACATGGTACCTTCTATACCACAGCTGATTAATGGTGGCCCAGAGGCAGCCTCTGGTTCTCTTGCAGCCTGCGGTATCACAGGGAATTTCATTTCTCTTTGACAGTAAATGAAAAGAGCTTGCAGCTGGTATTTAAACCTGCTAACTTCCATCCTGGTTCTGAGGAATGTCTATAGAGGGGCTGGAGTCCGTGATCTTTGTGTTTGTTATTTAGAGTTACTTTTTATAATTATTATGCTCTTATTTTTAGGCGACCTAGAAAAAGAACTAGGTTGGACAGCGGTATTCATAGACAGAGGAGGAAAATAGATGTTAGTAAAATTTGCTTTTCAGCACACACTTGTATAACCACACTTGTATCCTATGAGTGTGTATGGGTTACTGACTGGTTTGGCTATTTATACAGTAGCAAAAAATTAGAAGAAAAGCCAAATGACTTTTGCTTTGACCAAGGTAGACAATCAATGTACTGACAAGGATACAACAAATGTACAGATTTCCTAAGAATTACTATGAATAGCCTCATATCTGTGTATGCTTTTTGTTTTTGATATACTGTGTAGCAAAATAAGTGCCATCTAACCATAGCTTTTGGCAATCAAAACTGGTCCTGAAACTCTGCCTGAAAACATCTTTCTAGTTTACATAGCAGCCATAGGAGACCCTTGTTCACTGGATTGCATTGCGGCCAACTCACTTTGTTGTGGGGTGGGAGGGGGCGTGACGGTGCATTAAACTCAACTGTAGCCACGACCTCTGTCCGCAATGCGATCGGCCACACAGAAATGCAAGACACGTCAATGGCTGCGGTCAGAATAGGGTTGGATCGCACTGTGGCTGGTGTGAACTAGCCCTTAACCACACCAAAATATTAACGTGTTATTATTATTTTTATTATATTGACTTATTTTATTTCATCCCTATAAGTCTGTTAAATACACTACTAAAAGTGTTTTTATGACACTGTTGTTATAACTGTACAACAAATGCAAAAAATGCATGTTGATCCTGTCAGAAATCCAATGAGTTGATAATAATGCAGCAGAGGCAGTACAATGAATGAGTGTGCTACTGGCAGGAAACAAACACCTGCAGTCACCATATCTTGTAAAAGTAGCGGTGATCACAGTGTTGTACATAGCCTGTGCAGAGAGCAGAGCTGTGGGAGGAACACACAAGGCTCCACCCATGACAGGCTGCCTGCAGAAAACTAGAGGAAGAGGCAGAGACAAGACACCCTGCACAAGGAGAGAGCAGCAATGACTGGTCTTTATTACAGAAAGCTCCTGCACAGAGGCAAAGTTTCATACTGGTTTATTACAAAGATCTGAAAGAAATACATAAAGCACACCAAAATACACATGCCTCTTACCAAACCAAATACATATGCCTCACATGCCTCTTGTAGTTATACAACATTTGGTTTTCCTGGAGTTCAGTATGACAATGCACAGGTAATGCAATGCACTGCTGGGCATAGAGTTACATGTAGTGTAATTTAAAAAAATGTAACAACACAGCATGCATGCATGCCAGCGTGCACACATTATGTGCACCATAATGCACGCCCACTGGTGCGAATGGACCCTTTACTTAGGGATTTAGGTATAATAAACTGTACAGCTAAAAGTAATGTGAAAGACTTATGTATGTAGATACTCTAGAAGCGTGCAGAACAATATTAACATTGCTGCGAAAACAAATAATTATGCAACGCATGACCAGATTTAGTGAAAGGCAAACACAAGATAGTATAATTGCATGCAGTTTACATTATCATCACATAGGCGTTGTTTTCAGTTGCTGTATGAATTGAGTGATATGTGATTAGAGACAGACAACTTGGCTGTCATCTTTAATTATAAGAGTTTAATGATGTGCCTTTTGTGACTTGTCGGAGAACTGTTTTTAACATAATAGGTTATATGCAGACTTTTGTTTTCCTACTGTCTGTGTCCCACATCTCAGCTTCACCACTGCAATGCACCTCCCTATGTAGGAATGCAATTCTTAACTTTGATAATATGTTTTTGTGCTGACTTCAGGTTGGCTAAAATAATGATCTACTGCCAATTTCTGCTGTGTCTACGATTTGAAGGCTGGAAACCAAAACAGTGTACCTAATGAAATCTGGTGGTTGCTGATGTACTGTTATTATGTGTCAGAATGTAGCTCACATTTTATTGGACTTTTGTTTAAAAAGCTTTCTTAATAAAAAATAAAAAAAACCTCTAGAGACTATAATGATTCCACCTGTCCTTAAATTAAAAAAATATGATCTCCAAAGAGTTTAGTTTTTCCAATTAATGGTTTGTTACTTCTAAACAAAAATCTCAATTGTTTTTATCGTAGTAAGCATTGTTTTAATATTTAATGGTCTGATGAGAAATAATTCATTTTGAGGAAAGTGTGTCCTATGCCCACTGAGGCTTGTATTTAGTGCTAAAAAAAACTAAAAAACTAAAGGAATGAGCTCTACTGAGATTTATTTGAAGCAGCAAAGGTTAAAAATGGCTTAATGACCCCAAAAGGCATCACCTTTTACTATGATCGCCCAGCAAACAGCAATCAGGATGGTGCATGTCACAAAGACTAAGGGGTCTACAGTATTCACGAAGCTAGCTCCGGCCCCAGGACCCCTTCGGTTCTATTCACAATAGCACGTACAGCTCCCGAACTTGGCCGAGCGGCTCAGTCGAGCCGAAGGCATATGCCTCGCTCGGCTGAGCCGCGCCGAAAGCCGAAGCTGGCCGAGCGGCCGGCCGACAGCCTGCCTCTGACAGCTGGGCAGAGCCGTGATCTTACGGCTGGCTCCGGTCACTTGCAGAGAGATCAGCGCCCCTGGTTACCAACTAACCAGGGACACTGATCTCCAGGCAGCAAACTCTCCTGAGCGCTCTGGGAGTCTCCGCTCCCGGCCGCCTAGGAGAGAAACAATGCTTTTTCGTTTTTTTTCTTTATTCTGACACGGAGCCGTGTCAGAATAGAAAAAAATTAATACATTTTTGCCCATATGAATGCATTGGTAAATTCCTATTGGCTATTTCAATTTGCAATAGCCAATAGTAAACTAGCATTGCACCTGCCCTATGCTGATGGACCTGATGGAGAACTGCAGCAGAGGGCGGGTGCAATGCTAGAAAAAGACTCCCAGAGCGCCCGGGAGTTTTCTTTTCTTTTTTTTTTTGACGGCAGCAGAAACGCCGGCCAATAGAAAACTATTGGGCGGAGCTAGCTGTCATTGCTAGCTCCGCACAATCATTTTCTATTTATTTTTTTGTACTTTTTTAACTCTTTTTCTGTTCTGCTCGGTCCCTCTGAGGGACTGAGCAGAACAGCCAAGCCGAATGCCGCTCAGCGGCATTCGGCTATTCACTCACTGCTGTTCGGCATCTATAAGAATAGACCGAACAGTAGCGAGTAGCCTGCCGGAGGTTCGGTTTAGCCGATCCAGCATCATGAGTCGAACTCCTCCTGCACTTCGGGTCGGCCAAACATGTGGAGCATGTTCGGCCGACCTGAAGCCGCCCGATGTACGACTGAAATCAGCCGTAACAGCCTGAAGTGAAAAGGCGAACAGCGTTCAGCTCACTTTGCTTTAGGCCGGTCATTCACTCGGCTGCCTACGGCAGCTTAGTGAATAGACCCCTATATGAGAGCCTTATGACCTCTTCATCCAGCACCTGTGTATACAAACCTTATTGCCGCAAAGAGCTTTCGTCACAAATATCTGGGTATCCAGCCTTCTTGCAGTCTTAAAACATAAACTACATCTAACACAATTTTTCAATGTACCGGTATTTAAGTGATTGTAACAGACATCCAGTGGATGTGAGTGACTGCATCCCAGGACAAACCAGATGTCTGTTTTGCCCGCTTGTAGTTTGATGTGTGAATGTGTGGTAACCGTTATCACAGAAAATGAAAGACAATCCCAAATTTTGGGTTGTCACCATAACTAGAATAAATGAGATATCTTCCAATGGGGACACTAGTTCTGGTGACCTTGCTGACCATCGTACATTTCCTCACTTTGGAAGGATTTCCTCTTACTTCCTGTTATGGGCATCAGACAGGAAGTGAGGGGACATTTCTCCAATGGGACACAGATAGCATAACAAAATCAAACAGGGGTTATAACGCTCCCTAACTCTATCCAAAACTTAAAAATGGTTGTGTCTTCAGTTCTTTAAATTTCTGGGTTATTTTCGTCATCATGAAAACAACTTGCAAATGATACAGTTCATAACATGGAACTTGAGAATATGTTCTGCACCTTAGCAGTACAGTGAAATCTAGTAGTGGCATGAGGCCAAGCTAAAACTGGAAAGCATGTGCTGTCTGATTCATAGACAACTGGGTGCAATGACATCAGTCTTTAAAGGTTACGGGCAATGGCAAAAATGTCTACTTAACAGCTCATAATTACTTTTAACACATGGTTAATATAGTTGTTTAATACGCTACAGTAACCTGAAAACCAGTTATTATGGTGTTTCCAGAACTTTTTGTTTCCACGACAACGATCTTTTAGGTCAGAGCTCAGAAACCCTTTAACATTTGCCTTAAAATACAATTTGTTAGCTGTTTGACCAAAGATACATTTGGAAAACTGAATTAAGCATGGCAAATGAAAGTACTCACTCGTACTGTCACTCTCGCATAGCCTGAACCAAGTCATTTACCATGTGAAAGCCAGAGAAGAATGCTTTCAGCTGCTAATTCAAGCTCTAGTAGCCAAGGCATTGATAAGAAAATCCAGCGTTTGGAATATCTTTGAGACATTTCAGAACACTTGCTGAGCTAACAGAAAAGCAGCTACTTGCATAAAAAATATTTAATGGTCTTGCAAAGAAGGTTTTCCTAACTGTACATTTAAGTACTGCATTTAAAGTGGACCTGTAATTTTAAAATTCGAATGCATGGCTCAGTACAACCCAATTAGTGAAGAAATCCCAGGAATCAGGTAGGTAATCTGTTCTTAAAAAATAAAAATAGGTTTGGGGGTTTTTGGTGCATTTTGTTGCTATTAAAACAAATATTCTATACATAGCTAGAGGCTAGCACAAAGATATGTGTTCTTAGAGTAACCAGATCATATTTTTCCTTTATTTACCTGGAATCGGTGGCTCCTTTCCTTCACACCTCTTTATGCAATTAGGATAATTTCTATACTAACAGTTTTGGGTTGTGAACTGTTTATGTTTCTGTATTGCTGTCTGTCATGCTTTGTATTTGAAAAATGTAAAAACTTAAAATAAAGAATGTCCAAAAAAGATAAACATTTTGAGGCCTCAGTTCACTGTACCATAATATGCTCTATTATTTCAGATGTTTTTAGGCATTTTGATTGTAAAATTCTTCCTTTGTAAGCTGTTTCTGTATTTTAAGGTTGGGAAGAGTGAACATTTCTGCCATGTTTTCTGTCAGGCAGCAATATAAACACTGTGAGGAGTTCTAACCCTTCTCCATCCTATCAATAGTGTAATTTTGGCTGTCTACATTGGAGAGATTCCATATCACTTCCTGTCCTGAATGCCCCCTTTGGGATCCATATAACGAGGGTTGGCTAAAAATAATTATGGTGCTTAATGTTAAATGGATAACATTATTTAAAGTGAGTTAATTATTGTTATGAAATATTACTGATTATTTGGAATAATGGAGATTAGTGTTAAAGCAAATGTATTCGCAGGACAGCCATGCAAGTATTGTTTTCAGAAGGAGAACTCACCAGTGACAGCGCTCATATCTCTCTCAGTATAACTTTCCTTTTCTGTGGTGAAAAGAACACAATGTGCCTACTTGTTGTAAATATATGTAATAAAAGCCTTTACTACTATTTGCAATACCTAGTTCCATTCAGTATAAAAAAGTAATACAGCAAAGGTTTTGCCTCTGTTCTTTGCTATTTGCACAACCTAATGTTTTATCGTTTTTAGTAATTACATTCATTGGCAACAGTGAGCTTTATAACAGCCCTTGTGGCCACAGCAGTGAGTGTATTCTTTTGGAATCAGGAAATACCCTCTGGCACTATGAAATTATTTACCTAATCAACAAAATACAATTCTAAAGCTAGAAGCTGCTCTAGTGGATAGCTGTAGTTGATATATACTTTAGATCATTCCTTCCCAAACATGTCCTTAGAGAAGTACTAAAAAGTTGTGTCTTGTAAGCATTAGCGCTAAAAAAATAAGCCAAGCATCAGACTGGTTTGTAAGATCTTACAGCTTGCAATTTCTGCTGGTTAAAGGGACAGATAAAGAAGGGACATAGCACAGGTTGAGCAGCGTGCATGTACAGTATATTCTGTCGATTACAATGAAAGCAAAATGGCAAAATGTGTTCAACAAAGACTAGAATGATTTCAAAGAAACTACACTAGAAGAATTTATAAAGTGAATATATGTAAAAAAAATGACACATTCAAGGAAAATAATTGGTTATTGATAACACAAACAATCAAATATCAAAGCAGAAACAGAGCAGGCATATTATTAGGGTGCAGGTGTCTACATAAAGAAAAACTAATTATTGAATCATATGCTTTATTGGCAAACAGGTAATTTAACAATTACAATTTTATGTTACTGCTGTCAGGTTGAATTGCATGCTAGTTTTATATGTTTCAAGGGGAATCCATGGGTGAACTATGCCCACCAGCTGATCCAGTTCCACCCAACTGTAGAGGACTTAAGATAACTAAATGATGGTGTTCCCTCCTATCATGGATCCTCTTTGATGAAGAAAACTAAGAATTGGTGAGAGCAGCGAAGAGAGAGTAAACACGTCATGATGGACTTGTGGGAAGGGGAAGATAAACAAACTAGCTTAAGAATTAGTTACCATTTGAAGAGTAAGGAATCTTTGAAAGTTTTGCTTCCTTTTGTCCCTATCCTTTCCACGCCAAGCTCCATGCTTACTGAGTTCTCACTGTCACATCCTTTGGGCCAGCCTCTTCTTCTCAATGCCCGTCCATGCACAGTGGAACCCTATACACTTCCATGGGACCAGAAGACCGATCAGAACCACAATAAGGGGTTCCCAAGATACCAAACAGCCATCAGCAATGTAGTTTTTTGGAAGTGAGGTGGCTCAGTGCACCATAACTATGACTGTTTTCAAAACAGAAGCCCTGGACAGGTAGATGGCCTAACTAATATATGCATTTCATAAATTAAAGGAGAACTATGAGGTGAGTGATTTTCAGTCTCATTGCACAGATCAACTCAGTAGATCGGGAGGTGAGCGAACACATACCGACGTTCGCTCACCTCTCGATCCTGTCAGGGCTCTCTGCCGTGACAGTGGAGGGGCTGGATTCCCCCCTCCCCGCTCCGATCCGCCAGCGCTGACTGGCGGATCTACGGGGGAGGGGGCG
>NW_017306436.1:564995-570268 GCF_000935625.1 Nanorana parkeri | reverse complement strand
TACAGCTGGCTCTGCCTTTAGATAGGCAGAGCCAGCTGTCAGTCACGCAGCTGGGCGGATCCCGGCACAATTGTCGGGATCCGCTTCAGCTGCGGCGTCTCAGTATACCGCGAGCAACTGCTCGCGGTATACTGTGGCATCTCAGTATACTGCGAGCTACAGCTCGCGGTATACTGAGCCTAGGGTGACGGGAGGATGCTAGTTTGTTGAAAACATATACGATTTGACCTTTGTTGGTCCTTATTGCCGCAGCCTTCTTATTTAATCACTTAGTTTAGTTTAAGACAGAGCACTTTTGTTTCACCTATCCAGCGCAGAATCAATAAACAAAGTTACCCTAAGGAGAACTATGGGGAAAAGACTTAACCTCATAGGGCCATATACTGAGCCCTGGGTGACGGGAGGACGCTAGTTTCTGTCCTCCCGTTACCCTAAGGAGAACTATGGGGAAAAGACTTAACCCCAAAGGGAAGTATAAGACCAGGTGGGCAGCAATTAGGGGAGGGGGGGCACGAAGTAAAAAATAAAGTAGATTTGTGCTTTAATTTTGTACCTTTACCTACCCCAGGAGGCAATTCAGCCAGTATAGCCACCAAAAAACTGGCTCCTAACTTTTTGGAGCTCTTTCTACTCTTTACCAACAGGAGCACATGTTCCATAGCTCACTGATATTGTCAGCTGGTACTCACGTAAAGTGAATGGCTACTAAATTCTAAATCAATTTGAATACCCATTTTAGGGGACTGAGTGGTTCCTAGAAGTCAGGGAAATAATGATCAGTAACCGCAAACCAAACCCATTTGTGATTAAAAATTCAGTGACCCTATTAACATTATCAATGATTGCAATAGGCAATTAGCATTGACCTTCAGTAGATCACACCGGATTGGAATGATCAATGAAACAGAATGTTATGTCTAGTAAAGTTCAAACGCACATATTCTGAAGCTATCCTCCTTCATAAGCGATCAGTGTGTGTTTTCTGTCAATATCATTGAACATGATAGAAAGCAATTTGTTAATTTCTTCTTAAGCTTTTTGTACTGCCCAGGTCTGTTTAAAATGCTTTATTGATTGCATAGATAGGGTTTAGCTACAAGTACTTTTAAAATGCTATTAGTTACATTTCAGTTCTCCCATGAAAGTTAATAAATATAATTTTGATTGCTGCGGTTTAGAAAGGTACTGTCGGCATGAAAGCCTTGAGCCACTTTTATCAGTAATTTGTTACGTTTTACATTTTTGTAGGTAATTAAGGGTGCTATTATTTCCAGAACATCTTGTGACAAAAGAATATTCACTTTTCCTGTTTTAGAAGTAAGATGTATGGGAGTACCAGGGAAGTAACTTTTAGATCCAGCAAAATCACTGCACTTGAAAAATTTGAGAATAGCACATTTCATGTAGACATCCACGTATAACTCACCATTTTGTTTTAGAGAACAAATAAAAAGTGCAGACTCATTGGATTGTTATATTCACCAATAGCCATACATCTGCAATTTCAAAGTTCCTCCTACATTCTCACTATCCAGTCTGTTACCTCTGCTCTTGACATTTATTCTGAGACGCAGGCAGTTCAAGAAAAAATAGTGTAGAAGGATGGTAGAATTTCAGTACAGTGAATTTTCAAAATTCTTGCCATTCTCCTATTTTTTAAATACTTAAAGGGGTTCTAAACCCTCCGTTTTTTTTTTGCCTATATCTACTGCTAGCATGCAGTAGATATAGGCAAGAAGTGTAAAAAAAAAAAATCCTTTTAAACTTACCTCGTTATCGCCGCTTGTTCCCGCGCCGAGAATCAGGAACTGCTCGTACGGCCGCAAAGGATCTTGGGGCGGGCGCTTGCGCAGTTCCGATTCTCGGCCGGGAGACGAGCAGAGACGCAAGGTAAGTCTATGGACGCATGCACCCGCCTGCAGACACCGCTGGATCGGAGAGACAGAGCAGTCAGCGCTGGATCGGAGTGACGTCACACCGCTGGAGGGACAGATGAAAACATGGGGAAAGAAGAGGAAGATCGGAAAAAGAGACATCATTTAAGGTAAGTGCTAACATTTACATTGGGGGGGAGGGAAAAAATGTTTTGCCTTTAATGTCACTTTAAAGTGATCAGCCATTTTAAAAATTTAAAGTAGCTAAAAGTAGACCTGAACTCAAAAAGTAGAAATGTTAACTGTGCCTATGCATTACACTGAAAAATATACCCTTTGTCTTAAATTCCTTCTGACAGACAGCAGGACAGCAGTGCACTTCCTGTGCCTTAAGCTTCATACATAGCTGTATATTTGCAATGTAAGATCAACTAAAACACTTTGCTTCTGATTGCTAGTCTCATCAAATTTGGAGGGAGATTTGGTGATGTTGCTACTGTGCTATTAACTGCTCTCCTTGCTAGGGAAGAAGCTGGCCTAAGGACCTACTGTGTTATGGTCTCCCTGCTTTTGCTTAATTTTGTGGATCTATTTTAAGCACCTCTCCTGCTGTCTCTCGATCATTAGCCTACTAATTATCAGATCACCTCTCATAAAGGGGGAATCTTTGACACAAAGGAAATTTGAAGAAATGGAACCTGAAGACACACTGTTGCTCTGTGAACAACTAATCTTTGGCCAAACTTCAAAATACACAATTGAAATAAGTATACAGTATGTAACAGTGAACTGAAATCTGTTCTTTGTCCCAGTACTCTGAAGGGATCATTTGAGGGGGAATCGGGGACAGCAGTAAATTGAAGAAGTCATTTATGGGCATTCCTCTACTGAAAGTACTGCGTAAAGTAGTTGAGACTGATTCGCTGACACCACTGACTGTTCCTCTCTGAGTCTGATGTAGAGGGGATTGCAGAAAGCTAAAATAATTGCAAAATATATATAAAAATGCCTAATTGTGTATTGTGCATACATTTAGAAAAATGTGGCAGAAAAGGGATTAACTAATAACTCCTCGGTACTGTTTCAAACATTAATTTTTCACCCAGACTGCTAACATGCATTATGCCTTGAGAGAATGCATTATGTATTCAGTAGAACATATTGAAATGTGACAAAGGGAAAATCCTGTACGCTGCATTTTGAGTGCCTTGGCATACAATGAATAAAATGGAGCCTTTCAATAATACAACACATCTCAAACACATGGCAATGCAACTTTATGCAACATGTTAACGACTGTGTTTTCAAGGGTATCTGGTTGGAACAGGCTTTTGGGGGGATTTTCTCTAAGAAAGAACATTTTTGGAATGCTGCATCAAAGGTAAAACAAAGCTTTCACTAACTGTGGTTATGTATTCACATTTTATTATGCCAATTACTTTGGACACTCAGCAAAACAGCAGTTCCATGACGTCACTAATGCCAAAACAACATAGCAGAATTCACTCAGATTTGTCATTCTTTTTATTTTTCACATGACCTGGTTTCCACAAAGGGCCGAGGCAAATCAGAGCATTCCAGGCATAATGCTAAAAAGCAGGCCCTGGCCATTCATCAGGAGATTTAGAAACAATAGCTGACTCGTAACGGATCATCTCTGAGCGGAGCAGACAAGCCAGGAAAGCTCTAGCGCATTTTGTTTCACACTAAAATTACAGTGGGAAACAACAGAGAACAGACAAGAGACCGATATATTCCCAGCACCTCCACATTATTCCAAGAAACATACTGCTTAGCCTTTAACAAATTCAAGCTACCAACTGGCTCTCAGTAACCTTTCTAAATACAAAATGATCCATTAAAATCAGAAGAGCTTGTTTTGTATTGAAAGTAGGTTGAAGTCTGCCCTTCCTGCAAGCATCTGCCTGTGTAATGCAAGAAGCATGGCATTCACAAATGGGGATATAAAGGTGTAATTTATCACACACTGACCCAGAAAAGTAGCATTCACTTCATGCATCCCATCAGTTTCATTGTGAAGTATCTGTTTTACTATTTACCTACAGCTGATCGGGTGTTTGTAGCTGCTAAGAAAATACAAAATACTAACTAAATAAATCAACTTTATATTATGAAATGCTATTAAGACACGAGATGTTATACTAGTTGATGGTATTTATAGAAATGTGAAAAGTGTAAGCAAGTGCTATCATAAAGATGAGGTACTTTGTATTTCAAATAGAACAGTTTATCAATAAAACTTAACTTAAGACAGCAATAAAGACCCATAAAAAAGCATTGTGTGCCCTATATTTGAGAGTGCGCACAGTTCAATAGACATTTGCCCCCAACAGTTTAGAGCCAGGACATCAGATGGGAGCTGACAGGACAAGCCAGGGCTGTTGTGCTTGTGGCACATCTATAATCCACTTCCATTTCATCCCCTTAGGCCTATATACTGTATATTTATAGAGGTGAATACTGCAGGAACAGGAGTTTTCACAAGGATCATTGATGTCTACCTGAACATGGCATCCCAAACAGTGCAATATTTGTTCTATCTGCATGTTCATTACTGCTTGTACACACGAGCAGTAATGGTAGGGCATGTTCCTGAATGGCAAATGCTCAGTTTCTTGTATTGAGCTGAATGATTTACTATATGTGGACACTCTGTGAACTATTCCCTTTGCACTGCTTCAAAACTAATGCATGCTTCAGGCCATAATGCTGCTGCCTTTAATCTTCTCCACAGGAGGCCCCTTGGTCTAGCATAGCATATGGATGCTGATCAATGCAATGTTTTTTACATGTGGATCATAATTTTTTGTGCACCCAGTGTTTACACAGGCTTAAAGTAACCCTGCCACTACAGGTTCATAACAGCAAATAGCAATACCTGCAGAAAGAAGAGGCAATATACTTATCATTCAGGAGGTCTGCATCTTGAAACGCTGACATAATGCTACGTCCAGGCTGTAGCTAGTATCCAACACTTGCAGGTGTATGAATTCCTGCTACCAGTGGTTTCTCCCATTCCCTTTTATATTACTACAGGACATACGAGCCAACAGAATTATCTGCTGTGTGCGATGGGGGAATCAGGTATTCGACTCATTTGGCCAGTTGATTACATATGGTGGCCAGGGAGCAGCATCTCAGTGATGTTTCATGATACTATACCTACTGCATATTGCAGGTAACCATCTTGAAGACTTTGCCCTAAAAACATATTATTATTATTACTATTATTATTATTATTATTCAGGACAAACCAACCGTTTGTGCAGCGCTGTATACAAACCATTGTAACATTTCTTATTCTTTATCATCTACAGACAAACCAGTGTTTCAGACAAAAAAGAAAGCAGAAATTGAACAATTGTTTACAAAACATCT
>NW_017306436.1:507042-564970 GCF_000935625.1 Nanorana parkeri | reverse complement strand
TATCTCTTATGCCTCTAGATCATACACTTTCTTCATCAGAGTCTTCCTCGTCCCTTTGACTCTGTTTTGTGTGGTTGTGAGTTTGGCAGATCTAGAAATTGTATGGTGTAAATTGTGGGAACCTTAAAATACTGGTCAATAAACACAACCATGGCACAACTAGGCTTTTCTGTGACCTGCAAAAGACAAAGTCAGTTTAGCTGTCACACATTTCAGATTCTTGCACAAGATATGTAGGGCAGATGAGCCCCAGTGGTGGTCTTTCTCCCTGCGGCTGAAGTTGTTCTGCCTTCATTATACATGTAAATTTGAACCTTACAGCTCAACCTCTATAATAAAACATACAATACACCCACGCCAAGAATTTATTTGCTACACACCTGCCTTATTTTTACAATACACGTACAGGTTTTCACTGTCTTTAATGCCAATCTGTTGAATATATCTAATTAGCATGATTAAGTAGAACAGTATGTCACAAAATAACTGCAGCTACTACTGCTGCTGTACAACTCTGTCAGTGTATAGAAGAAAGTAACATATTAACAAGTGATTACATTATTCTCATCTCACTGAGCTTCTTTAGAAGTTAATTTAACTAAGTATTCTGTGAATGTAAAACAGCCCTATAATATACCCCAATGCAATTCCAGAGAAAAAGGCTAATTATAACCCTTTCTGGAAAAATACGACCCTGGCCGTTCTCTGCCATGTGCTGTTATGATTTTTTGAATTTTGATACCTGTGTTGTGTTACATTTTTCACGAGCGCATAAAGGCTAATTAGATCTGAATTAGAAAAAAATTAAATAAAATAACAGGCTCCCACTAACCCCATTTGAGCTATGCTATCAAACAGCATGGTGTAATAGAATGGGTGGGCACGAAACAACATCATATATTTAAAACCTGCAGCTGCTCCTGCTTTGAAATCAAAATACTGTTTTTTTTTTAAAGAAAATCCTAATACTTATACCACATTATGGCCACTAGATGTAGCTGGGGATCATAGGAAAGACATACATTTAAGTAATATGATATACAATGTAACAATTCTACAGAGCACTGGAGGGAATTAGCAGACAAATGTCACCGTTGCTACTACAAGGATTCCGTGTTGCCCCGTTCTCACAAAACCTGGTTAATTCACACAGAACAAATGTATATGCAGTTTCATTGGACAAATAGCTATGCTAATTTTTTTAAATAAAAAGACCCCTTAAAATCAAAGCTAAGTAGGTCTAACCCAGCAAAATACAAAATTTGCCCCCCCTGATGCAATAGGAGTTTTACCAACATAATAGGGTTATTCAAAAAAAGGGTGAAGAGTCTGGAGAAGGTAGGAGAAGTGAACAATCTAAAACAACAGAGCTGATTTGGAAAAATTCTCCAATTCAGGTCACTTTGCAGTTCAGCTATGTTGTCCTAGATTGTTCACTTCTTCTGCCTTCTCCAAACATTTCACCCTTTTGTGAATAACCCTGTAAGTTTGAACTATGCTGTCAATTAGCATGATGTAGTAGAATGGGTGGGCAAAGACACATTTTCAGCATATCGGCCACCAATTGCATATTAGTTGGTCATATATTTAATAACTGCAGCTGATCCTGCTTTAAAACCAATATATTGTTTTTTTAAATAGACAGACATTCTTCATAAATATAACACTTTGTGTCTTGGTGGCAGAGGAGTTACTATTCATCATATGAGCTTACAACTGTTAGATGAAATAAAGATTAAGGTGAGATATTGTAAATATCCATTTGTTATATGATCTGAGAGACAAAGGATACACTACTGTCTGTTCCAGAGGACTGTGCTAGAGAAATAGAATGCGTACTTCATTACACAGTATTGATCTCACAAACAAAGGGCTCCCATTTTATTGATCGCTTCACACAAACACCCTTTTTGCCAACTCAGGCATAATTCTCTGTGATTGTTGTTGCACCACAGATAAATGTCAGATGGTAACATACTGGGCTATATGTCATTACAGGTATGACTACTAGCATTTGCAGTAGAAAGACAGAAAAGCCAAACGTTGATCTAAAATCGATATCAGATTTATAGTAAAATACTAAACAATGCTGGCTCTCTTAGTATTATTTGTGACCTTAGAAAGGGAGGATTTACTAAAGGGCATCTAGCTGCACCAGAACACTAAACTGGTATTCACTTCAAAGACAAAATCAGGTTGAGATAACATTTAAAATGCAAACTTTTCCCTGTAGGGGTTCAATGAAGACAGCACAGGTTTAGTGTGTTAGGGTGAATCCCACCTCTAATATGAGGTATTTGTGGGATGACTGTTCACATACTTATGTAGACAATGTAGTACATCTTCTAACGATGGCTATCAATTATCTAGCTAATTATTGAATGGTCAGCCAAGGTAATAGAGGATGCTTTGTTGTTGTTTTTTTTTTTTGCATATGGCTCTGTCTTCTTAGCAATAGTTTTACAGATTCAAGGGAAATACTTCCCACTGTTCCTTGACGGAAACCCTCCTGAAACATGGAGTCTGCCAATTCCCACTTTCAAGACGCTAGTTGCCTGTCTGTCTTGCTGACCCTTTTGCTTCAATACGTTGAGCCACAGACCAGGAACAAGTATGCAGAAAAGGACTTTGCAATGACCTTCCAGATCAATCACTCAGAAAGTATTGCATTAATTGGGTCTAGCATTTCCTCTGTTTTAAAACTGAACAATAAGCTACATTTACAGATGGAATACACACAGCATATGGGCTGTTTCAACTGCCATAGAATTTGGATTTCTGTCCATTAATTTCTGAGAGTTGAGTTCTGCCACACAGTACAGCTCTGTCTGGCAGGGCAGAAGACCTTATTTATCTCTGCTGCAGTTAAGTAACAGTCTTATCTGTCTCTAAATGGCAAGCTTATCTCTCTGTCCCCTATCATCATTACCCTTGTTAGAACTGACTGACTCCTTGTGCTGTTTCTCCTGCCCCCAGTCTGATCCCTGCTGTACTGGGATTGCAAGAGGCTGATGCCAGGTCAGATTCAGTTACTTGCACTGCTTGCATTTAAAAAATACAATTGATGATGTATCCATGAATACTGAGTTGCATTGATCTGTGTCTTTTATATCTGCTGGCAGTTCAGCTTGAAAAAAGAATCTCAAGTTCTAATTGCTGTTGCAACGTTTATTTATAAGATGAGTTGTTAGGTAAGCATTTGCTGTAAAATGCTGGTTTTCTTTTTTTAGGGAAAAGCTAAGAAGGAAAGACTCATCACACTTTTGGAAGGCTTCTAGAAAATTATCTACTAATCCTGCTTGATAAGCAAACTGATTCACATTTCACTGTGAGTAACTGCAGGAGAATCTGATACGTTCTATGTTACTGGACATTGTCCAGATTGCCTTAATATGCATGGGCCAATTTACCTAAACCACATAGTGTTGCACAATTTACAGATCTGATAAAGACGCTTGATTTGCTCATCTCTATTCACAATCGATTAGTTAATGTGGAAGCAGTAAAGTTCTAAAGGCTGGTTAGATATAGTAGATAATAATGCCGGCTCTGTCAGATCAAGAACATATACCAATATCTACAAATGTGAAGTACCATCTATACAATCCATACAAATTGTAACCATTGATGCCGCTTTGTAATGCTTAATAGATTAAATGTGTTTGAGAAAATGCAGTACAAGTTCCTGAATTTGACCTTGTATCAGTCTCTAGCAGTCCCTGTACAGCAGGGCTGGAGTATGAGAGGAAACAGCTCAAGGAGTCAATCCGTTTATGTGCTGACAGTCATGCTAATAGGAAGAGAGAGCAGAGTGACAGTGAGATGAGCTCATCACTGTGCTGCTTCTCCTTTCACTGTCCAGCCACATGCTATGTCGGGTCCAGAACAACCTAAGCTCATGAGAAATGGGTTGAATGATGGTGGCCATTAGACTAAGGAAATCTAGTGGCAGAAAAAAAAAGTACTGTGGGGAAATTTATGAAATGAAGTCAAATACTGCAGCTAAAGCTGGTGTGTTGTTTTATTTTTTTGATGGGATATTTATTTTGAGCTTTTTATCTTTTGCCTGGACTTCTGCTTTAAATCTAAACGTGTCTGTTAAGGTTATACCTATCTTTATCAAGCCCAAACTGGAAAAAACATATTTTATTCTATAGAAAACCTGGTATGTACGCATGTTTTTTATGGTAATATTACATCATACAAGTCAAATATTGTTACACCTCCTTAATGTGTCTTTATAGAAAGGGCTTGTGATATTTAGTGCTATAAATGAACACACACTTCTAACGCACACTTGTATCACGGTACAAAGGGTGTTCTAACTCGCCCAATTAACACCTCAAATCCAGTTTTAAGTTTAGCTTTAGAGGTTAAGAGATGCTGATAAGTGTTACAAGTTATAACACTTTTTTTTCTCCTCAGATTTTAAAGTTTAGGCACATATGTCATTAGTGATTAGCAATATCAGCAGCACATTAGAATACACTTCATTAAGCATGGCTACAGCAACCCTGAAAAAAAACCCCATAGAATTAAAGTGAACCTGTTATATCCACAACATACTAAACATGCTGTTTTTTTTACTCAAATGATGAAGAGAATTGAATTCATTCATTACATAAGGCATTTTACTTCATGTTTTCAAAATCCACTTTGTTTTTTGCAATCATGAAGATAACCAACAGACTGGTGAACATGTATTATCTTATTGATAAACACAAAACAGTTTAACTGGATATGCAAAACAAACTCTATTAAAATGGTGCAATACAATTACGCAGTGGGCTTGATTTTCTAAATGAACAGAGACTGCTTACATCGCTTGGTAAATAAAGTGAAGCTGTGTTCACTTCAGTCCTGCCAATTACTTGCAAGCAAAATAAAAAACTTGGTTTTTTTTTCCCTTACATATAATTGAGTGTGAACACAGCTTCACCTTATTTCCTAAGTGATATTAGCGCTTCACAAATTTTCTAAAAAATGCATGTAAGTAAATAAATCTTACTACATGAGATGCTCCGTTTGGTCTGCAGATTGCCTCTTTATAATATTTTTCCTTTTCCCCCCAGTGCTGCAGATGGCTTCTGTTCTGAGGGTGGCTCCATTTTGTTTTCAGTTTTTTTTTGTTAGAACACAAGTGGCATTTCACTGTTGTGAGCTCATTTCTATGAGCTCCCCACAGTGCAATGCTGTTGTACCGCGTCTCACTATGGTGTGTTTAAGGCCTCATTCACACAAAACACAAGAGCAAAATTGCATATTGCGTACATACACGTCTATGCTCATATATACAAGCGTATGTGCGTGTATGCATCACTATTTGCATTCCCAGAATGCATCATTCCTAAAAGAAATTTTATTGAATTGTACGCACATACGCTTGTGTACGCGCATATACACGCGCAAACATGTGTAAAATATGCAGTAATACGCAACGCAAATATACAGCTCCATACGCGGATATGTGTATAGAGCCATTTGTTTGCATATGGTACAATACGCACGAATACGCGCGGTAGTGTGAATGAGGCCTAAATGTGCCATACTTTTTTAAGCGCACACCACCAGAACGTAGTGGTGTAAACTGTCACCATCCATGACAAGGTCTTGTTTTGCGGTCGGACTGCACTGGCCGCTGAACGTGTGAATGAGCCCTCAAGCAGGATATTCTGATCGATGGTCTGTTATTGAATTTACAGAGGGTGAGGTAGGCGAGGGAAAGAGGGGCACTACAGCAACATTGTGGTTTCTGGCATGGTTCTGATTTGAAAACAGTATTTTCTTGCAGCTACCTCCCTATGCCTGCATATGTGGTTAGTTTGGTTATATCTGTTCAATAAATGCCAAAAAAAGCCTAATGATCCTTCCAGAAATCTTATGACATCATAACTTCCTGTGCATTCTGCCCATGCTGACAATTTCCTGGGCGCACGACTGTTATCAGTTAGCATTGTTATGGAGAGGAAGTTGTTCTGTAGCCCTCACACATTTCCTTTCTTGGGCGACAACGCAACTTTTCCATTGAAAAAGTACAGTGAGTGAGCATTGTCATTCCTGGGCAAGAAATGTGTTACCAGCAATATCACCATAAAGGAAAGAAAAGCCTAAAAGAAAAGCCTTTTTTGTTCTTAGCTTTAAATATACACTCTTTAAGGTCTCCTTTTTATTTGCCATCACCAGTGCAGCTATAAATACTCAAGACTATGAACGGCCCATTTACCAAAACAGAACATGCCCTCTTTTGACAATTTTGCTGGCTCCACAATGTTCCACTGACTCCTTATTCTTAACGGTCATATGCAGTTCACTATAACAGCTTTTGACGTGAAATTTGATGTTTTAAAAAAAGGCCTAACATTCTGTAGCTGACATTTCTCACAAAAGGTACGTACTGGCAGTAAAAGCTCTGTGAAGTTCAGTTTTTAATCTGCCTGTAGTAATAATGGTACATTTTGAACTTTAGAAATGTCCTTTTATTTATAAAGTGTAGAAGTCCTCATTTACATCTGTGCGCAGCAGCAACATGCACAAAGATGTGTGTTTTCACCCAAAATGTGTGTCACTTTGTAAGTCATGCTGTGGTGCCATTCATTGTTAATGGCACCCCAAAGCACCTTGCTGCACCATACGCTTTCACATGCATGAAATTTTATCAAAACACATAGTAACAGTACAAGTAAATGCATGTGGGGTGGCATGTTTTGAAAAAAAAAAAGTAGATACTTCCTTGGTGCTATTGTCATGCTTTTGGCAGGCCTTTGAAATGAATGGGCTGCCCTATATGCGAAATGCAAAAGGCGCATTAACATGCGCGCTGCCACACCAACACAAATGTGAACAGGGGTGAAGAAAAAATTTGTAAACTATTTATACAAATGTTAAAAATATAAATATATTTAAAAAGATAATCTTAGAATAGAAGCATACCAATATGTTGTTCCGGAGAAGTCCTAAAATATTTAGGATATTCTGCAAAATAAACTCAGTTCAAATGTCAGTGTATACACTGTGTGACCAAACCACATATCCACATCCTGTGCCTGGGGAAAAATCCTGCTTCGAGGGAGTGGGAATAGGGAGGCGGACAAATAATATAAAAGCAACACAGGGTGACACAATATTAATGCAACAGACCTTGTAATCATGACAACTATGTTAAACCCTTCTCATAATACCTAGATTACAGCACTTAGCTTGGACATCTCTTGGTCTCTTCAATAATTATCTTTGTGTTCCTAGGCAATGCTTGTGTCCCCTGAACGTTTGCCAGTGGGAAATCAAAGTATGTTAATGCTGTATAAACACACTGTGTTGCTAATATTTTGCATCCCCATTTTAGATAGATAATTAGGTATTTACATAAAATTCACAAATATGATTATTACAGCGCACAAACATTTAATACAAAATCTGCAGTCATTTAGAGTGTAATTATCCACTGTAATCTAAATTAGAGGAATGCAGATACACTGGTTCTGTTTCTTCAGCATAAAACAGATAAATTAACTCAAGGAAAGCGAAATGGGGATGTTGCACATGGTAGCCAATACGATGTTGGGCTGTTAGAAAATCAAGATATTAAATGCGCACAAAAAAATTCCTTCATCTTTCAATGTTCTATTTTACCATACCTCGCTGTCCTTAATGTTGGCAACTAAACGATATGGGAACACCCAATAACTGAGCCATCTGAATGTCCTGGCCAGATATTCTGATCTCCAGCACATGAAGACTCATAAAGGGGAATTTATAAGAATCCAGTTTTTGTCTGCTCCAGTTTTGATAAATTCCCCCCATAATCTTTCACAGAACCCTGAAAACTGTTTGTCATATCAGCATCTAGGCCAACACTCTGCGTAGCCTTTTTCTTAATGCCCAACTTCTCTACTGTAAATCAAGGCTGTACCACATCCATTCATACAACAAAGAATGGCAAATCAAGCCTGTCCTCCAATCAAGCCTGCAGAACTGAAAATACCTCTTGGACTGCCTGCCATTATTAGTCTAGAAGGTCGATAATTTACACATACCAGACATGATTTTATAAAAGTACCTATAATTTAATAAACAGTGTAATTGTTTAACAGGAATAAAACATCCCACTCTTTCAGTCTCTTGTTAAGCCATCTGAGTTCCTTCAACAAAATATGTTCTGCTAGTACCAACCTTGGGCAGGAAAGTCAAAAACTGGCCAACACTCCCACCTCACTACTGGTTACTGTACTCCTCTGTCACATTTAATGACCAGTAGGAAGACATTAAGGGTGGAAGGAGGTGGGCCATTTACGTATCTGCCCCACGCCACTAGCTGAATATCAGTGCAACCTACAGATCAGTTCACAGGTGGTCAAGATGGGGCTAAAGGGTATATGCAGGTACCAGAAAATACCTGCTATGTATTCTTGTTGCAAATGTACATTGTTTATAAGATTTACTTTAAAGCTAAACTCCAGACATGTTACCTAAAGTCCACCTTTATTCCAGCAGGGAGCCCTCTGTCTCAGGTTGTCGATCCAGGAAAGCCCTCAACAATTGCCCATGATGCAAGAGCATCCTTGGAAATGTTTTTGGTGGATATATGAGTGATGTTTTGTGCGTGAACAGTGCAGCTTTGTTAAACTACACAGATGTGTGTAGGTGGCCACAAATCTGCAGATCATGAAAGAAGCAACAGTACTACACCACCAGTCCAGGAAGTTAAAGATAACCTGTGGTTTTCACCATCAAAAAGTAACAATTTTATTTGTAAATGTTTACTAGCCAATACATACATTTGTCTAGGTATGGTTGCAGGAGACCTTATGTAATAAACCTGCATCTGTGTACCCAAATTTCAGTTTTAAACTTGTTAAAATGATTTTTAGTATTAAATGATTTATGCTGTTTCCTAAATACTGAAACCCACAGCTCTAAACCATCAGGCTTTAGAATTCACTAAGCTTAAGTCAGACCCAGACAAGAGGAATGTGTGTGACGAATGTGACAGATATGTGCTAAAGCTCTGCAGATGTAAAGGAAGATGCTATTAATAAGTATTACATAAGTACCTGTGAGTAACCATTGGGGTATAAGAATTTGCAGGTACAAAACATGCATACTGTTCTTATGAGAACATTCTGGAAACAGCATGTTCACAGATGCCTATTTAGCTTGGAAAAATCATATGAAGTTTAGTGTAAAAGCACTTCACTTTACAGAAAATAGGATGTGGGAATTTTATAGCTTACATATCATCAAAATATCTTCTTGCACTTTATTTCCAAAAAGCATGGAAAGTTATGTGAAGGTATGAAAGGTAT
The DNA here is from genome assembly GCF_000935625.1 of Nanorana parkeri. NCBI lineage: Eukaryota > Metazoa > Chordata > Amphibia > Anura > Dicroglossidae > Nanorana > Nanorana parkeri. The sequence continues at coordinate 555,668 of NW_017306436.1, read as the reverse complement.
ATAAATCCAAGGCAAAAAAAAAACCCCAGCAGAGGAAACTGCAACCAAGCTAGAGCTGTTGCTCATAGCATCCAGATTCTCCTAAAGCAAACTCTAGGGAAAAAAAAGTTTTACCCTTGCAGTGGGTCCCCTTCTCCTCATTTTGCATAGGGGATGATGAATAAGATGAATAAACTTACCTTATTCTGTATTGCTACAGGCATTCCCCTCTTTGTGCAACTGGAGACAAAAATGAGCTGTTAACGCTTGCAGCAGGGAGTGGAGCACATTGCAAGGTTAATTTTTTATTTTTTTTCCCCCAGAGTTCTGCTTTAAAGGAGAACTATAAGGTGAGTGCTTTTCACTCACCTCATAGTTCTAGCCGACCTGTGACAATGAGACTGTCAGAGGTCGGCTCAGTAGATCGGGAGGTGAGCGAACACATACCGGCGTTCGCTCACCTCTCGATCCTGTCACGGCTCTCTGCCGTGACAGGGGAGGGGCTGGATTCCCTCCTCCCCGCTTCGGTCCGCCAGCGCTGAAAGGGGGAACGGACGAGGGAGGGGGCGGGTACAGCTGGCTCTGCCTCTAGATAGGCAGAGCCAGCTGTCAGTCACGCAGCTGGGCGGATCCCGACACAATTGTCGGGATCCGCTTCAGCTGCGGCGTCTCAGTATACCGCGAGCAGCTCGCGGGATACTGAGCCTAGGGTGACGGGAGGACGCTAGTTTGTGTCCTCCCGTTACCCTAAGGAGAACTATGGGGAAAAGACTTAACCCCATAGTTCTCCTGTAAAGTGGAAGCAATGAACTAGTCACCAGTACGACCTATAGACTACCTGAAGCTGATCTTTCTCCATTACTGAGTTACCATGTCCTGTTCTGCATTGTCTCTGTGTGGGGGTAGCTATCTTGTTAGAGAAAGGGCTTTACTTCCTCATGTCAGAGCCTTCAGCAAGCAGAACAGCGTGCAGCCCATTAGTCACATCACCAAATATCACTCCAAATCTCATGAGTTTAGTAGTCTGAGGCAGCAGTGCCTTAGATAATCTCAAACTGCAGATATAAAGCTATGAGTCTGTAGGCACAGAAATGCCTAGGCACACTCACATATCAGGAAGCATTCTATGATTTTTCTGGAGGAATTTCATAAAAAGGTGAATCTTTTTAGGGTTCTGCTTAGGCACATTTAACACTTCTAGATGTTCGCTGTAATTTAGCAAAGTTTCGTTTTTTGAGTTCAGGTCCACTTTAAAGATGAAATCTAATTAGCTGCTATAGGCAACATCCACTTTTACTCTTGCCCCTTTTATTATTACCATTGCAGTTTTCATATATAAGAGCAGAGGTCAGGAAAACACAACATGTCTATATCGGTGAAGAATAACATTCCAGCGAGGGACTAACAATTCCCAAGGGAGAATGTGTGGTTGTAAAATTATGTAGCAATTTTGAACTTCACTCAGCAAGGATTTGGTAAAAAACATTCTTCTTGTGATTAACATGAACACGCTGACCCTCGGAATAAAAAAGCAAGCTGACTGCAGCTTTCAAGCCGGAATGAGGCAAAAATCAAGTAAAAGCACAGCACTGATCTCTACAAGTTCCCCAAGGTCAGGTCAATGAGCTCCAATTTTGTGAAAAGTTATGTCAATGACTCAGATGACTGCCTGGAAAATTAGCTTTGCTATCATACTAAATTGTGCAATGTAGGTAATGACCTGCAAAGAAACATATGTGCTGATAACATATGCATTAAAGAAACCAGTCATGTATATGTGGGTTTCTGCTTAGTTTCATCTGCCGGGAAGCAACACACACTTATAAGCAAACACAGCACATGGCAGGGAAAGTTTTTTCATGAATTAGCACTTTCACAAACAACATCCAATTAAAGGTGCAGTTTAACTTATGTGGAATGTGTGTGTGTGTGTGTATATATATATATATTATATATATAATTATTATTATTTAAACAGTCATTAAAGTAATAAGTTATAATATGATGATCACCACCCTTGATCCAACCAACCTTTGTCCATAACAAATCTTAACGTTATGAAAATCAAGATGATCTGGCTACAATTAACAGTTGGAGATTTTTCATACATAGCCACATTTTCATCTCTAATGGCATATCGTTTGAACAACAGCCACATGTGAGATAAAAGTGATGCAGGGGCTTTAAAACATAACGTTTGTCTATGTGTGGAACATTTGTAAGAGGAATAATATTACAAGACACGCAAGTGGGATTCTTGACACTACGCATTGCAAGTGAAGGCTTTTTAAGCTGCAGTGAGAACATATCACAAGGCACATTGCCCGAAAGGTGTTTTCACATATAACATCTCCTTACTTGCTGTGAAAATAGCTGGTAATCAGGTGGTGTGCTGGTATGTTTCAAGGCTTAGATGCAAAGCTTAGATGCACAAACATTACTCTACTGCCTTAAACCCCCAGTTTAAACATTTCTAAAAGTACATTGGAAAACATACAGCCAGGTATTTGGTATTGCTAAAAATGCATTTTCAGTATCCCTGGAATGTATTAAGGAAAACAGCAATCACACAAATTGTTATGAGGTTGTTTAACTAAAGGATTAGAGACTGTGCTTAGTAAATCATGTGAAGCTGTGTTTACTTTGAATACCCAATCATCTGCATGGGAAACAAAAAAAATATGTTTGCCTGTACATGATTGGATTATTAAAGAAGATCTCTGGGAAAACTTTTACAGTGGGGCTACCCCTGCACTGCAAAGCAACAGTTAAGAGCTTGTTTGTGTCTAAGGACAAAAATAACAAAGATATACTCACCCGAAGCTACGAGCCGGCCATCTGTCACAGCACTGTCTCCTCCTCCACAGCACATTGGAATCTTCCTCAGGGTCCTCATATCTATACACAGTGTATAGGCATGATAATGTAGGGAATATTAGACTGCTGCAGAGAAGGGGGAGAGACGCTGGAAGGTCCGGTGTAAGAAGAAGCCGGCTTTGAGCTTTGGGTGGGTATAACTGGGTTTACTTTTAACCTCGACACAAACAAGAACTTAACCCTTGCAGTGCATGGGGTAGCCCCATTGCAACTTTTCGAATTTCTCACTCGCTGCCCATGTAACAATGATCAGCAGGGTGAGTAGAAGGAGGTGAAGCACCCTATCAGTCACACAATAAAACATGACAGATGTAACATGTCCTTACTATATTCAAAACTAAAAAAATGTTTTGGCTGGAGATACAATTCTAAGAGAAGCAATAGAGTGCTGGCTGCTTGGCTGCCTGCTAACAATCTGGCCTCAATATTTTGAGTCACTGCTCTGCAAGAAGTATGCAGATAAGAACTTGTCTCCAGCTTTCCAGATCTGCAAATTCCCCCTGGGTTGATGACTCCAAGAGTACCAAAGGTCAACAGGTTAGTATTCCAGCCAGGCAACTAGCATTCTCAGCAAAAGCAGTGCCTGTATCGTATCCAGATTTACATTAAAGACTTCCTCTGCATGTGCAGAATGCGGATTTGGTTCAAATCAGTTTCTCATACTCCTGACAACCTTATCACAGTCAGAGAGGATTAAAGTATGACAGAGCACCTATCTGGAAATAAAATGTTTCATTAAACAAAAGCAGGAGGAAGAGAATTGTGCATGTGAACATCCTGATGAACAACCAGATTACTATTTGTTTAAACAGAAATAATCTGGAGAGTCCTGGCATGGGGTAAACGAGAATATCTCAACCTGCAGTGATGTGTATGGCGGTAACATTGTAATCTTGGTTTTCATGTAAACTAGCTGACTACAATTACTTTCTACAAGCACTGAGAACCCCCCTATGGCTTCCTCTCTCCTCCCCCTTTCTGATCTATCCCCTTTTCATGCTATTGTTTTGAAAGGCTGAAGACACTCATTTCCTAGTCAGCAGGTGCCTGTTTCATAATAGCAGTGAAGTAGCCTTTATAATGTTATTGGACTCAGAGCTTCGTAATGATTCTGCAATGCAGTCAGCGTTGTCTTATTTATATAAGGATTTGTTTTACAAGTTTATTTTTGGAATTTAATGAGAATTACTCTGTTCACGTATTACCAAAAAAAATGCAGACTGAAAACGCAGCAAGAGGTCTCTAAGTCAACAAGTGTAAATGCAAAAAATATATACCGTGTCATTACAAAACTGTGTAGCTAATGCATTGGAATTAAGTCAGACTGGGAAAGATGATGAGGACATTTCATGAGAAGGAAGTAAAATCAGGCCAATTACAACAGCATGTATCAATCTTGTCAGCTTAGGCCCCATTCACACTGAGCGACATGAAAATCGCGCGATTTTGAGCGACTTGTCGCGCTACTTTTTCCTATTGGGCTGTATGCAATCAGGAGCAATATCGCTCAAAATCGCTCGAAAAAAGGGTCATGTATGAGCGACAAGCTACCAGCGACGAGCTACAAGCGATATTGAGCGATGAGATGTGAACAGCTCCATTTAAATGGATTGGAGAAGCTACATAGAGCGATATCGCGTGGAAATATAAGCGATATCGCTGCAAAAATCGCTCGATAAATCGCTCAGTGTGAATGGGGCCTTAAAGTGAACCTGTGTTTTGCCAGTACAGGCCAAAGTATAAACTTTAACACCCGCATACTTACCGCCCCTTGAGTGCCCAACCACCCCCTCCTGAATGCCTTCACAAATGCCAGTAAGGAAAAGAAGCAACGTGTAATCTCCATGTTGCAATTTGGAGCATGCATATGGATAAGACTCTCTCTAGTCTATGCAACCAATCCGCAAACATCAACACTGAAGCAAAGTGAGTCACATGCTTTCCTATAACTAGCAGCACCGGTCACATTACTTTGCTTCCCAAAGTAAACAAATTAGGTCTCGTTCACACCTGCAGCGCACACTAATGCAAGGTCAATAAAGTGGTGCAATGTACTGATTACAGTGCAGTAGCCACAAAGTGACATTGTATTTAGTCCTACTCACTGTGACACGTTGCTAGGCAGTATAGTACAATGCAATAATAAAACGCTGAGGTGGTGGTGCGAACTGACTTAATGGACCATAAGGCAAATTGCTTGTTCTATGCGTTGAGATGCATCTAGTGTGAACAGGTCCTTAGTGGGGGAGTAAATAATTTAACTATGAGCAGCTAGGGAGACAGGCATTACAATTAACCTGCTGGCTTTCACTCACTATATGTCTTGAAGAAAACAATCACCAGGATCAAAAGTGGGAATGGCTCTCCCCAGTGGAGACACAGTTATCAATAGGTTCAATAGGGAGAAACCTATATCCTTCTGTCACTCTGCCAAAAAGTAGAAAAAAAATTGGCTCTAGTTTTCCTTTAAAAAGGAACTCTAGGAAATGTGTTTCCTTAAAAATGTGCTGGGGGAAAATGGTTAATTATAATGAGGTGTATGCTACTTCCGGGAAGTATACTTCTGGAGCTCTGACAGGAGACTTGTGGCTCTCCTACACTCAAGCCAGTGTCATTTATTTACCCCTCGTCTCCTACAATCCAATTATGGAAAACATTGTATTCTGTAAACCCATTCACAGAAATACCATACAAAGCGTTGTATCAATGGACAGGAGGGCAGAGGGGTGTACAGTACATCTGCTGTGTAGGAGAGGCGCAAGTCTCCTGTCTGAGTGCCAGAAGTATACTTCCTGCCATAAATAGAAGTCTAAGGGGTCTATTCACTAAGGGGTCTATTCACTTCGGGTCGAAGTGCTTCGGGTCGGGTTGAAGTGCAGAAGGAGTTCTGGACATCTGGATCGGCTAAGCCGTACCTCCGGCAGGCTACTCGATGCTGTTCAGTCTATTCTTATAGATGCCGAACAGAAGTGAGTGAATAGCCGAATGCCGCTGAGCGGCATTCGGCTCAGCTGTTCTGCTCGGTCCCTCTGTGGTACCGAGCAGAACAGAAAAAGTAGAAAAAAATAAATAGAAAACGATTGTGCGGAGCCAGCAATGACAGCTAGCTCCGCCCAACAGTTTTCTATTGGCCGGCGGTTCTGCTGCCCTCAAAAAAAACAAAAAACTCTCCCGGGCGCTCCGGGAGTCTCCCGCTCCCGGCGGCCAAGGAGAGAAACACCGCTTTTTCTTTTTTTTTCTTCTGACACGGAGTTATTTCAGAATAGAAAAAAAAATCCGAAGGATCGGCCGAAGCTACGGCTAGATCCTTCGGCTGCTTCGTGAATAGACCCCTAAATAGTAAAGAAAAGTGGCAGTCACATTATTAGACTTGGCTATATATAAACCAGCATATTGTTAAAAGACAGAATGTTCTGGAATTCTTTTTAGGTCAAATTTATGGCTGCAAACTTAAAAAAAACAAAAAACAAAGACTCGCAATTCACAGAAACAACTGACAGAACCACTTGGAGTTCCTATATACTGCATGTACTGTATATGTATCTTTTCCCTGTGTGTGTTGGACATATAAATCACCCGTGAGGGGAACAGCCATGTGGTTGGTTTGCTTTACTGACAGACAAGCTATGTACTGTCCTTATCATCTCTGCACAATCTTCAATTTTGGTCCTTATGCTGCAAGATTTCAGCACAGCATGGGAAATGGTGCTTGAATTATTCCCACAGCAGTTTGCTAAAAGCTTTGCAATTCATAAGGTAGTCCTGAGAAGAGATTTGTTTTAAGCAAAACTTCAAGTATATACACTGAGCAAATAAAGATGCGTGGCAATGGCGTTTACGATACAAAAAGCAACATATTTTGATCCATCTGAAGCCTATCTTTCAGTATTAGAACTAATGTGAGACTTGTTCCTCTCCTGACCTGTTTACCTTGTAAATAGCTTTTATAGCAGAGTCAGCTGCAGAGAAACAAAATAAAACCGTTGAAATAACACTTTCTGCTGCTATAAAATGCAAACTTCAACAGGATTTTAAACCAAAGAGGGCTTTGTTCATACACCCAACACGGCAGTTCTGAGCCTAATAACTACCTAAATGGAAGCTATGATTTGGCTTATAGAGCAGCTAAACGTACACAGATATCTAAGTGTGCCTTCAGAGGCAAATGAGCATAAAAATGGATGTAACCTTTCTGAAAGCAGACACATACTGCATCTGCCTATATTTCAATATACCGTGCTCGTCCTGTGCTGGGTATTACACCATTGAGAAGTACTGTACGGATCCCCTATATTATCCAGAAGGATGAGCGTTAAAAAATGGAAAGAAAATAGAAAGCTAGCCTTACACACAGCTGAATGGTTTTCCCCATAGTTCTCCTTTGCGGTGAGTGTGAGGCGGGAAGGAGGTGCGGCGTGTAGAGCGTGGATGCGGGCGGGTCTGGCAGCGGTGAGCGTGAGTTGGGGAGGAGGTGCGGCGCGCAGCGTGTGTGGAGCCGTGAACATGGCCAACTGATCAGAAGCCGATTAATCGATTATTGAAAAAGTTGACAACTTTTTCAATAATCGATTATAATCGATTATGTCGATTAGTTGTTGCAGCCCTAAATCCAGCCCCTCCCCTGTCACGGCAGAGAGCCTTGATAGGATCAAGAGGTGAGCGAACGCCGGTATGTGTTCGCTCACCTCCCGATCTACTGAGCCGACCTGTGACAGTCTCATTGTCACAGGTCGGCTAGAACTATGAGGTGAGTGAAAAGCACTCACCTCATAATTTTCCTTTAAATTTTAGAAATGCATTCAAGTGCCTTAACTATTGAATTTGTGCTGATACTGTCCTTCGTGCTGACTAATTTGTATTGAGTTTGCAGTCCATCACGGGAGTAATCTTGGAGAGGTGATTACTTTACAACACACACAGGGACCATGGGGAACAATAGCAGCCACCCTCCAGAAGGAAGGACAGTGTGGCACATCAGTGCTTGCGTTCCGGTGCAGTCAGAAAAAAATGCAGCATTTTTGCTGACTGCACCAGACCAAAACCCAACCACTGATGTGCCAAGCGTTCCGGTGTGGGCGATCGCACTGCGGCTGGAGGGCATGGCTGCTGTGCCATTGACTTCAATGCACCGTCACGCCCCCGTCCCGATCAAAAACAAAGTGAGCCGGAATGCGATCCAGTGCATCAATTCGGCCGGAACACACTGGGGCTGGTCTGAACTAGCCCTAATTGTCCTGGCCTAGAAAAAAAAGCTAACAAATGTTTTGGCTTCACTTTAAAGAGTGATTACAGGGTTGTTGGTTAAACTAGTTGAACTACCCACCAAAATGCAGCTGTCTGAACAGAATTAGACTTATACAGATCAGCAGTCTGAGTCACCTTTAACTGTATATGGTACGTTATTAGGAAATCTAAATATACCACACAGAGGAGTTTGAGAAAATTGGGTGTGTGATTGTGATGCATTTACCATGTGTTTGGCATACATTCACATTGACTTGCATGGAGGAATAAAAACAAAGATGAAACTGATATTAATAGCCATGTACACCAGCCCTGAAATTGATTATTTGGCAATTATTTGGCTTGTTTGACCCTGAACATCTTAACATTGACCACAGCCAGGAAACTATCAGCTAAGTTCAGTGTCTCATAGAAAGAAGTTCACACTGTAAATGCAATAGGGTTAATTTACGAAAGGAGCCGAGGCTCTTTACCTAGCAAAATGAATGTTAGTACATAAGGTTAACCTGTGTTTACTTTGAATACCAAATCATGTGAAAGGAAAATTAAAAAAAAAGTTTTTAGGTAGCACATGATTGGGTACTGAATGTAAATAAATCTTCAACTTATTTACTAAAATATACTTTGCTAAGTGAACAGCGTCTACCTTTCCCTAGTAGCAAGGATCTGCTGCTTTCTAGTCTAGGTGAGGTGGGGATGTACAGCAAATAAAATACCTGTGTCTTGTTGCCCAGAACGACAATGCTCTACACTGATCCGCTGAAGATACAAAATGTGCATGGGCCCTCAACGTTTGGTCCTGCATTTTACATAGTGATGTTGTCGAGGGATCGGCCACATGACCGGTAAAGATAAACAGTTTCAATGGACTGGGCCCAGTAGGATATATATGAATATGATAGAAAAATACATAAATATAAAATATCTTCAGTTAAAACTGAATGTCAAACTATTCAGTAGATCCAGATATAAAGGCAGCTGAAATTATTTAAAAAATATCAACTTTTCCAGCAAAAGTAGAAGTTGGCCCCACCCTTCCTGCCCCCCTTCTATTCATTTATGAGGCTGCTCCTTACATTAAAGGACCAATAGTGATGCTCTGGGGGAAGGATGTAGTGGCATCAAACTTGAGTTTTACAAAAAAAGCCAAAATATTTAGATATTGAGCTGCGTATACGCTTGGATTTGTTAATTATTTTGACATTTGTTTCTTTCCTTACTGAGGTAACCTCTGTCTATACACCTATCATTTGCTCAGCTTGGATTGCCCAGGTCTGTGAAAGGGTTAGGAACCACTATGGCGGTTATAGTATGAGCCACGTTTTACCAGAGGTTTTATGAAAGCTGTCAATCTGCCTGATTACTATAGAGACACCTTGAGCCCTATTTTACCAACTGTTCCAAGCTTACACTAAATACAGCAGCAGCAGATAATATATAGTCTCTTTATATCTTTGATGCATACATACCCGGGAGAATTTCCATTTACAAATTAATTTTCATCACACATATTACTCACATCACAGTACCATATACTTAGATGAAATTGACAGCTACAACACAGTTAACTCTTGGTTTGCAGGACTGATGTCTATGCACAAACTCCTGATCATTTTCAAATAGAGAAATGTCCCTTGGCATTTTTCTTTTTTTCTTTTGGTGTGTATGTCTTCCTTATACATATGACTAAAAAGAAAGAATGTGTGTTTATTTTAATGAATGCAGTTGAACAATCAATGAACAGGTAGCTTCTTCCACTGAGACTAAACAAACAGTGCACTATAACGAGTTCTATTTTTGGCTCTAGTAGTTTAGTTTTTGTTTGTGTCTTTTTCATACATTTTTTTGACATTAGGATTTCAGCGTCTATTGATTATACATGCAAACAAAATTCACCTGACAGCCTGTATGCAAATATCACAATGACAGATTGTTGAATAAATGAGAACACTAGAAATAAGCAGGAGTGCTCTAAGTGGTATGGAATGGTATGGAATTTTCAGTGCTCTGTGCAGATATACATTTTTTGTAAGTAAACATAAGCATCTGAGATCTGACTTTACAAAAGTTCAGAAGTTTATTCAAAACAAACTTTATAAACTTTGCAGTTCCCTCGTAATTATAGTTTGTTAAAACACAGATACAGTTTCACAAAAATAAGGTCAGCTTGATTCTGAAAATAGTAAAACAAAATGCAGAAAAGCATGGATTAAAGCTGAAATCCAAGCAAACAGCTAAATATTCAGTTCAAACACATTTAACTACCTCCCGGCCGGCCGTGTATACATAAGTTACACAAAAAAGAATTAAAAAAAACAATTTTTTTTTTAAAGTCCCCACCCCTACATACACGCATGTAAACATGCGTCAGGTGCGCATACCTGCGAAAACGACGATTGCACCCATTACGCCGCACATGTTACATATCGCCGCGAACGTCGGAATGAGAGCAATAGTTCTAGGGCCATCAATCACTGATAACACTAAACTGATGAGCTGTAAAAGCTTTTAAAGCGTCGCCTATGGCCAATTTTGGGTATGCTAGTTTTTTGCGATTTTGCGAGTGCGCGCAATTTTTAAGCTTGACATGTTTGGTGTCTATTTACCCGACGTGACCCCGTCTTTTATATTTTACCAAAAAAGTGGGTAATATTAGTTGTTTTATAACATAATGTAAAAAAAAATTCAAAATTTTCAGTAATTTCTCCTGAATATAGTAAAAAATAAAATCCGCAGTGGTGATTTAATACCACCAAAAGAAAGCTCTATCTATCCCCAAAAAATGGTATAAAATTCATTTCAGTACATCATTGCATGACGGAATAAATGTCAGTCAGAGTATCGCAGCGCTGAACACTGAAAAATGGCCTGGCCAGGAAGGGGGTCTAAACACCTGGTTTTCAAGCGGTTAATAAATGTTTTGCCAGCCTAAGGATTATTTGCAATTCTGTTCAGTCTTGTTATCCAAGCAATCCTGCCACACAGGACAGTCAGGTCATTGGCCGTTTTTCTGTCTTCAGTTAGGCAACACGTCCTGGTCCAAGACCCATCCTAGGCCCCACAATGGGAGATATAGAAGCAAAATTACATTGATTAAGTCATCCCTTTGCCCTCCCCACTTGTAACCTGTGTGAGACTAACAGCATTCTGCAAAGTACTGTAGTTGAGACTGGCTCAGAGTGATTTTCCTCCCTCGTTTAGTTCACAGGATGCTAATATCAAGAACGATTCAAGTGCTTATATGTAAAAACACATTTAACAATAGTACATGACTGGAATAAATAGTAGGGGGATTTTTACCTGTCTAGAGTTCAGGTATTAGTGTAAAGATAATGAAGAATTAAAAAAATTAAAATAAAGAGAAAAAAAAGATAATGAAGAATGAAAATGAAAATTAGTGGTGTTGCCCACAGCACCAATCAGAACCCGACATTAATCTTAAAACTAGTTTCTACAGGACAAATGCTTCATATTCGCTTCTCGGCTTCACAGAATGGTGACAATGGTTTACTGGTGGCAGGATGGATGATTCAGAACACCGTGAATATATAGTATGTTATGTCAATGTGTAAATATGAACAACCATATGACAAATGTAGATCAAACAAGACTCAAAGGCCTGGAAACAGTACAGGCATTATATTCTTTTACTTACAGTCTAAGGCTGTTCAGGCAACTGGCCAAGAAAGGTTGTTATAGACTTAATTTGATAATAGTTAGCTGGTATATGGAACACCACTTTCGTTTCTGCTGTGTCACATTAGTCCTGGATGGACAGATGTCTTATTGAAAATGAATGGTAGAGAAACTTCTGACTGTCAACTCCAACAGTCCACAATTTCTTGTATGACTTTTCTGATTGACAAAAGCAGCACCTTTTTTTTCCTCTGCCTAGTCGCTCAGCCTGACTTCAGTCTTCAGTGGCACCCCCACACATGCATGGGCCAAACTCTTTTGGCTTAATTTATAGGACTCTCAGCAAGGGTTTTTCACTGACGTCTACGGCGTATTAGATGTACTTTCATGGGTGGGATGATGCAGGAGTGTGAAGCATTTGTGACACGGTGACTTGCTTGTGTGGGTTTCCTTTGGATACTCGTTTCCTCCCACACTCTAAAGACATGTTGGTGAGCCAATTTGCTCCTTTTTAAATTGACACTGGTTTATGAATGTATGCATGTGGGGTTCGGACCTTAGATTGTAAGCTCCTTGAGGGCAGAGATTGATGTGAGTGTACAATATGTAAACCACTAAATAAATACCTAAACAAAAACAATTGAGTCAGAAAGGCTGTGCAACAATCGTCACACAAACTTGGTAAATATGACTTATTGCAGAAATCCTTAGAATGGGTGGCGGTGAATGCAGCTAAGAATACTCATTAAAGTGTACTTATAATTAATATGTGATGTAGCACTTTAACATTACAGAAGCCATATTAGCCAGTGTGTGTATTTCTAGAGAGAAATGTTCCTTGTCCCTCATGCAATCCAGGAAAGTACCCAGTTAATGTTCAGATTTAGTAGCATGTATATATACACACAACTGTTAAATATCTGACCTTGCATAGTACCATATAGCTTAGGACCACACCTGACTGCATATTTGGAAGTGCAGGCAAGCCAATACTGTGAATGGGTCCCAAGCCTACTCACCCATGTGCAAACCCTTACTTATTACATAATGCATTCTCTATTTTTGTTGATTGTAGCACAATGCTGAAGGTTCGGACACTTTCTAAATAACCAAGTTTTTATTCTCCATTGTAGATAGAAGGAAGTATGCAAGATGAGGTGAAAATGTGCCTCTCCTTCACTGCAACTCATTGACCCTTTGCCTGAAGTCAAGTCCCAATCTGCCCACTTTTGTAGGCTATACAATCTTGACACCTAAAAGAACCTCTGTAAAATAATACACATCAGCTGAATGGACACGGCTTGGTGGCTTACACAACAAAACTTATAAGGAAGTACAAGAAAAGTGCATATATCACAATTACTGATAATTTCCGCTGGCCGCACAAATGAGCCAACAAGCATAAAAAAGTATCTAATTTTAGAACATCCAGTTCTGCACTTTTAACATGCTTTGCAAAATTGCATCTATTTTAATAGTCATGACATATTACAGCCATGGGACACAGATACAGGAAATGACTAACTGTGCCCCATGAGACAATCTTTCTGACTATTCAATGGATTTCACAAGCAATCAGATTAACCCCTTTATGGGATGGGTATAACTGATGGTGGACAAACCCAGGTGAATCGTTTGTCTGTTCTTGTGTGATATTTTAAGTAAAAATAGCCACAGAGGCAAATGCCTACAACCTTTTGTTTTTTCATTTAACCAGAGAAATAAACTTTGATTTGTATCTGCTTTGTCTTCTTACCTCTGACAACAAGAAAATAATTCAAAAGCAAATGTTGCCACTTTCACTTGTATATTCATTTTTTTCTGCGACCTTGTGTCAAAGTGATATGTCAACTTTTCAAAAAGAAAATAAAATAAAAGGGACATAGTAAATAGTTTTTATAAGCCTTTCTACCTCAAGATCCTAAGTGGTATGCTAGAACATTTTATTCCAGCCCGTATGCTGAAACATTTCTTGATCATATGCTTCAGATTCCTGTTGTTGCAGAAAATTGGCATATATTTGATAAGAATCATGAAAAATTAAGACAATCTCTGGAAATTATTGCATAGCACTAAAATACAGTGCAATAATCTACAGATGGCCATACCTAATCAGGTAGCATATTCCAACTGATAACACAGAAGTGTACGATAACATTAGCACTGAGATAATGCAAGGTGGAGGTCTGGAGAAAGACTAAATAAGATTATGTGACCTGTACTAAATCTAGCCATACACAAAATCAAATTTTGGACAATCCTGCATAAAATCTGAGCAGTGGGAGAATTTGCGGGCACCACCCTGCTTGACAAAATCACCTAAGATGGGTGGTAAATTCTTGGCCAGACAGTGACTGCATTCTATTAGATGCAGTCACTGTCTGGCAATCTTAACAGACACGGGTGCCATGCATCCATGTATACAATAGCCGGCAGAGGAGATTCCTCCATCCACGCTTCTTAGCATAGATGGAGAAATTAAGACATTTTCTCTGGTGCAGTCCACAGAACACGTTATGGCATTGCCAGTCCATTTCCAGCAACTGAGACCTAAAAGTCAGCCATTGGGGCTGGTGTTAAAGATCTGCAAGTGAATGTAACCTCTGGTGTCCCTCTAGTGGTCTGTATCTCATTGAGGAGATTTCCCTTCACTTTCCCAGAGTTAACAACAGGACGTGAAATTCCCTTATAAGACAGTTGTCACCAGAACAAGTGTCCCTGTTGAATGATTTTCCCACCCTTCCCCTTCTGTACCAGTTACAACCATAACATTTTGGGTTTTGATCCCTAATCTATTCAACACTAAAAAAAGATGAGTGTAATATCTATATTATTTCCCCATTATCCTCCTTACGCAGATGACATAAGGAAAGGAGGTGCCTGACGCAAAATTCTGCTGTTTCTCTATCCTGTGACTGTGAAACTGTATGTCTTGGGCACTTGTAAAGATGTTACAAGGTATCCCGAACTCAGGAATATTTCTGGAGGTGGGGCTAAGACTTTTTAAAATAATAATTACTTCCTTAAATTGAGTTTTAGGCTTTAGCAACAAAACATGACATTTTCCCATGTTAAGAAAAATTAATTTGTTACTGTTCTGTCCTTACAGTGGAGGGAATGCAAATTATGATTGAATAAAGCTTTTCTGTAAGGAAAGGCTACTAACCAATTAGCCCAGCAGCAGTGGGAAACAGAACATGCTCTCACAAGAATCTGCACACACAGAAACCATACATCTCTTGCAGCAGGAAGTTCAAGGGAATACTTTGCCCTTCATTTTTTTCATGACGAAAAGGGAAGTGCCAAGAAACTGCGACTGTCTTGTGCCATTTGTATTCAGATGAATAAGCAGAAAATATTTTTTGGCAACGATAGTCTTCTATAATAATGAAATAATTAAATGTACTGCATGTGGGGAAAAAAACCTTCAGTGATGGATTGTGCATTTGCATGTACTGCAGCTAATCTCTTGCTTTCTAACTTGTTTTCTTCTTCTTCTTCTTTTGCAGCATAACTAGTTTCAGATCTGTAACTCTTAAAAAAATATTGTAGAGCCAATCAGGTATGAACAATATCAGACATAAGCTGAAAGAAGGCACATAAAATAGCTTGCAGAGACATAAAGTGCCTTTATGCACCCCTGGGGACTGTGATATACAGTACAGAGTGCACACTGATTTCTTACTCTTCCTTCTCCTTCCTGGGAACAGTCAAATAATCCACCTGTCACTCTAATTATGTTAAAGGATAAGAGCACCAACGGCAGCACAGTGTTGGGCACTGGTGTTCTAGGCAATTATATGCTAATAAGAAAGTGCTAAGGAAGAGTGTGTCAGAAGATGATAACTGCACTAAAAGTATACTTATCCTTGAACTGACTTTGTTGCCTTGAAAAAAATTAAAAGGGCAACTGCAAAAGAACGTTCAACCCAACTCTCCAGTGGGTGCTCTCACTCTGACTGTCATTTTGCTGAAGACCTGCAGCAGCCGAAAACACTTCAGGACAAACATTCTCGATGCCTGTCCCCTGCTGTGCTCTGTGGTTTTCCCACCAGCTGCAACATACAAGCCGCATGATGCAGGATTGTGACACTCCTGGAAGTAAGGATTTTCCTGGAGGCCATAGCTCCAGCAATGCAACCATTTGAGTTAGTACCCACAAAATAAATTAACAACATAAACAGTTGATCTTTATCTGTTTTTTCTTAATGCTGAAGACATATTATTTATTATCAAGCTTAACCCCTAATTTTTAAATGAGATCTTTAAGCATTAGTAGAAAATACTCATATTTTGTCACAAGTAAATCTTACACAAAGTCATATCTTTTAAATTTTCCATCTATGCTCTGAGATCAATTTCAAAGAAGCATCTATAGTCCCACCAGGGTGATAAGCAAAATGTAATTATTTCCTTCTGGGCAAAATGGACACTTGAAAAGCCTGTAATAGTAGAACAAAGGTGATGATAAATATGATTTATAAAGTTAGTGTTTTTCTGTACTGCCCTAAAACACAAAAAAGGTGAACCTCTGGCGGTGGTCATAAAACAGCACCCATAGTAATTGATTTCCAAGCCATGACATTTCTAGAGTTATTTAACACAAAACAATCAGTAGTATAGTTATGAAACAAAACATTTGATTTTATCTAGATCCTTAAAGCAAACCTGTATTGATATAGAATTTAGCAATTTGTCATTTAAGGTACCCACCCTAAAAACCAGGGGCTCGAATATGGAAAACTTAACTTAAACTCAGGAGTTAAATCTTAGAAATACATTCAAGTACTTGAACTATTAATAAAAATGCAGCTTATTTGTGTATCACTCAGCGGTAGATCCTCATATCATCTCTGAATTCATGCTGACACTGTGATTCCTTCTGGAGGGAGGCTACTTTTGTTCCTCATGGTCTTTGGGTGTGTTGTAAAGAAGCCACCGCTCCAGACTCACTCCTGTGATTAACTACAATCTCAGTTCAAATTAGTAAACTAAATGTGAGATTGTAGTCCATCTCAGGAGTGACCTTGGCATGGTGGCTACTTTACAACACACACAGGGACCATGGGAAACAAAAGTAACCACCCTGCTGAAGGAAGGACAGTGTCTGTATGAATTCAGAGATGATTTGAGGATCTACAGCCGAGTGATACACAAATAAGATACATTTTTGTTAATAGTTAGGGTACTTGAATGCATTTTTAAGATTTAATTCCTGAGTTTAGTACCACTTTAACCAAGGTAGATGGTGCTTTTTCTCTTGCCTCCTGATTCGTGCAGCAATTTGATGGGCAGCCAATAGGCAATAGAGATAGTTCATACTATGGGATACTTGAGAAGAGAGCTGCAGCTGCATGAGACACCTGCTATTTTATTTACCAGATTAATGGTTTATATCGGTACAGGTATACTTTAAAGGGTTTATAAACCCTCAGCTTTTTTTGCATATATATAAGGCTAGCAAGCAGTAGATATATGCAAAAAGTTGTTTTTTAAAAAAAACAAAACGCTTTAACAGCGGTTTAAACTTACCTGTGTCTTCCCTGCACACTCCCGTCCGAAAATGTGAAAATTCTCGGGCAGCCGCAAAGGATCTTGGGGCGGGCGCATGCGCAGTTAACATTTTCGACTGGTACGCGAGGAGAGACGCAAGGTAAGTCTAGGGACGCGTGCACCCGCATGCAGACCCCGTGGGAAGTGCCAGCAAGCCCAGAGGAGTCAGCGATGGATCGGAGACCCGCCGCGGCGCTGGAGAGAAGGCAGAAAACATTAGGAAAGAAGAAGAAGATCGGATTAAGAGACATCATTTAAGGTAAGTGCTTTAATTAACGTTGGGGTGAGGGGAAAAAAAGTTGCCTTTAATGTCACTTTAAGATTCACTGCAATGTCCATGAAAACTGTTCACAGAGACTTTTTTCCCAACGAATGTCACTTTGCAAAGATATATATTGCCTGTATAAAGAATATTTTGCCTGAACGAAACTTGAACTGCTCTTTCTTTATGTAAATTCAGTTGCTGGTGGCAATTCTATTTTAAAAATGATTTAATTAGTTGGTTATCTTCTGCTCAGCCCTGCTTCCAAGCAACAATAAAGATTACTGACAATTCAGGGAAGCAAGCTGGGATTAGAACTGACTTGTAGCTGCTGCAAATTAACTGAGTGTTTGCACACTAGACCTCCTTTTACAGTATAAGGCTGTTCTCAGGAGAATTGGCACTAGTTTTGCACTTTGGCAAACTCATTTTTTATGAGCAAAGAATGACTCCAAATGAATATGCCACATTTTTCTCCTACGGATTGATGATTGCTAGAATGCAATACTGATCATCCAAAAAAAGGTACTGGAAATCTGCTTATAAAAAGATGAATTATGATTTGGAGTGGCACTAAAGAGAAGAAATAAAACCCTATAAGTTTTTACTTTTTTTTTTTTTTTATTCTGTGTGTACCACTGAGGTGAATTCTCTCAATCTGAGAGAAAAATGTGACAGCAAATTCTTCTTAGTGAGGGGTATTTCCAGATAAGACAGTTGTCACCAAAACAGTTGTCTGCATATGATGATTTAACCCCCCCCCCCTTCCTTTTTCTGGTGACAACTCTAAAATTTCTGTTTTTTGGTGACAATGGCCACCAGGACAAACTTAGGGGAGGGGCGGACTTCCTCAGATAAGACACATACAGCAATAAAAATGTGACAGAGTGTCTAACCCTTCCCTGCTTTAAAAAAAAAGTTTTGTCTTCAGATTTGCTTTATATACATTACTTAACCATATCAGCAAAAGAAAGAGCAGCCATCTGTCCCTTGTTGCCATATTATAGTAACATTTGGGTATTTATTACGATTACACCCTACATAAATAAACAAAATGCCAAGCAATAGCATAGTTACTATTAAATAACAAATAATAGATAGTTCAGCAAAGTCAAAAGTCTAAACAAAAGACTGCATTCTGATTACGATGTATGGTTCCTAAAACTTCTCTATATGTTCAAGCCTATCTCCAAGAAAAGAAAAAAACTCCCCTGGCAGTTGTAGTAGAAGTCCATTACACAGCTATCCTAGACATTAATGAGCAGTTAACCCTTTCAGAGCGGGGGTAGCCCCACTGGAACATACGTTTTTTTTTTTTTCCTTTCATGGAGATAGACTTCAAGTCTACGTCAACTCCCCTTGCAGATGTACTTTGGTTCCTGTCTGGAATGATAACCAACCAAAAACAAAACAAAAGAATAGAAATAAAGTTTGCTTACAATGAGAGATTTGTGTTCCCTTCCTAATTGCTCTTCGCCTAACACACCTATTTCAGAGTTTTTCAGTTACCACCTGCCTATAGATTTTTTTAGAATATTATAAACTCCCTTTCTCTTTTAAACTTCAAGAGATCACTGTCTACTCAAAAAAAAAATTCCACTGGAAACCATAGAAACAGGGAAATACTGCATTTGATCCTGAAGCTTGCCCTGCCCTCTATACTGGGAGCATACATGCCAGTAGTAGGAGCAAACGCTTTGGGATGTATTGACTTAAAGTAAATATGTCAGTCATTCCAAGAATTTTAAATTCCTAATTAAGAACACTTTCCACAAGGTATCTGCTACTACCTTTATTAACCAGTAATCCCTCTGTGGCAGCTATCTAATTAAGTTTAAAGCTGAAGTCCGGAATGACACAAAAATACCCTTGCAGTGATTCCCCCTCCCATTCCACCGTTTAATGCTCACTAGATCTAGGGGTGGAGGAATAAGCTGTAACACTTACCTTATTCCTCTCTCCATCAGGCTTGCAGCACTCACAATAGTCCTGCATTGTACATAAGAGCAGTGAGTGCTCAGAGCGTCAGGGAGATACGCTCTGCGCAATCACTGCTCTTATGTACAATGCAGGACTATTGTTTCTGCATTGTCTTTAAGGGCATGAGATTGCGACCACTGGCCGAAGCACCAAAGAGAAGCGGCTGCGGAGGAGCAGTCACACGGAGTGAAGGAAGCCTGACGGAGCAAGGGATAAGATAAGCATTACATCTTATTTATCTACCCTTAGACTTAAAGAACAACTCTGGGCAGTGGGGCTCGCAGTGGGACTACCCCTGTACCGCAAGGGTTAAGTGCTCGTATTGATCTAGGGTCTAAATTTAAAAAAAGATTTACACACCCAAACCTTGATCCTGCCTGGTTGTTAGACCATTCCCTGCAGCCTCTCTCCCTCCGCTTATATTGGTGAAATGTCCCTCGGACTCCTCAAGTCTAATACATATAATGTATTAGACGTGATGACTCAAGGGTCATTAGACTGTCAGAACAGAGGGGGAGAGAGGCTATGGGGACTCAGTGTAGCAGCCAAGCAGGATCAAGGATCGGGTGATCCTATAAAGACATTTTTACTGAGAGGTGTGCAAGCAGGTTGGTAAAATCTTATAAAAATCACTAGTTACAAAAGTGAAATTAAGTCAGTGAAGAGGGTTTTGTTTTTTTTTTATATAATAAAGATATCAGTTTTTAGTTTTAAATTGCTAAAGTGGCTGACAGGGCCACTTTAAGTAAAGCTTGAAATCCAGCATCAATCCCAGGCTCTTCACTAGATGTTGTATCTTGAGCCGACTGTCCAGTGGATTTAGCAGTTTAGGCTTCCTCCCTCTGTACCATCCGGCCATGGCGTTCCTTAACCCTGGAAGTCACTGTGGTTTGTAGTGCTGCACTAAATAGTTTAAAGTAATGCTGCATATACTATACAACAACTGCTATTATATATCTTCATTTATTGCAGGTAAAGGGTTTCTTTAAGAATAGTTATAGTTTCAGGAAAGCAGGCCCTAAACATGTAATTGTGAATCAAATATCGTGCTAAACCATTAACAGTCCATATAACAAAGAAGTGCACTTGCATAGAATTGACTAATTAAAAAGAATTGGTAATTGACAAAAAAGAAATGTGCTCTGTCTACTAATGTGGACGAAGTGCAATCTAAATTAGGACAGACTATTGCATTAAGTTGGAATTAGCTATCTTTAATTCCCTAAAAACCTGACAGATCCGGCCTTATTTTACATTCAGTTCTTTTCCTAAACACATCACCTTTTATAAATTTATGCATTAAGCGATTAAAGCAGTAGAGGAACAGAGTACCTTAATTCAGAAAACATCTTCGTTCATCATTTCCTCCTGCATTTAAGTTTCAATTACAGTTGAAAAATGCAAAATGCTATGTGAAAATATCATTACTGTGAGCTATAGCTATACACAGTCAAGGTAAATCAAGTCTATAGCTTTTTGTTTCAAGAATCCATTCCTCTGGCACCTTCTCAATCCATCTAGCGAGATTTATATGCAAGATAGGAAATGCAAGGAAGAGAGATTGGTCCTTATAATCTACTTCAAAGCACTGGAAACTGAACCTTTTTATCAGCTTGACTACATCTAAATTAACTAAGCAGCAACAATCTTGCTCACAAAATAAGTGTAAGATTTGTTTGCATAACACAAAGCATAAGTAAACCTTCCAAGCACAAAAAAACTTCTGTTAGTTTACAAATGAACTAATCAAACATGGCATTAATCAGCATTCTAAGTAGTGCAATGTGTAGGTGTTCTGTCTTAGAAAGAAACACTTTAAATAGAATTATGCACAATGTCAAACTTAAACTAAAGCTGGCCATACACCAATAGAATTTAATTTGAATATTTTTGTTTTTGGAGCATTTGTTTGATTTTCTAATGGTTTTGGGGGTCTAATCAACATAAGTTTTACCGTAGTGACAAGGAAAGTCGAAGGAAAAACGGAAAACTTTCTTTTTTCTTTTCTAAACAACAGAAATTCTAACAATGAATGTGATATTTGTTTGGAAAAAAAATCATGCATATTGTAATGCGTATGTGCCAAGCACACAACAAAACATGTTTAATATGTCTGGGATTCCATTCAGGTAGCTGGTCAGGACAAGATTGTTAAGGTTCAAGTGATGGCAAGATCGAATGCTCTGATGAACGATTTCGAACAAATGTTGGAACAAAATTCTAACAGTGTAAGTTGTTATCAGAGTCAGATTTCTTCTGTTTCTTCCTTGTTCTGCCGTACAACAGGTAAGTGACTTAAAGGATAACTGTAATAAAAGTACAGTTATATCTTTTTGTACTATATAACTGGAAAAATAGATCACAGACTACTAGAAAAAAACAGCCTCTTCAAAGGTTACCTAAGCACTACCAACCCTGTCATGCCAAGTAATTCCAGAAAGCTTATTGTGGAATGCACAATGCATTCTAGAGGAATTGTGTTGCCTTGCTTGTTCTTAATATCAGTCATGTTGTGACTGATGTGAATGTGCAACTATGTAAAGCGCTGCGTAAATTGTCGGCACTATATAAATACCTGTGATAATTAAATGTTGTACTCTGCACATTTTGGTGCAGACTGCAGCCAGGATAACATTAAACAATGCAAAGTTAACAGTGGTCAGGGCTTACAGGGAAAGCAAAGGCAGAAGTAAGAGGTTATATTTGTAAATTTGCTTGTTGTCTCTGATTAAATGTTGTTAAAGTAATAAACCAAGGCAATGTGCAACATTCAGTAACCCATAACAATCACCTTTTATTATTCTGACCCCATGAAAGTGATTGGGTATTATGAGTTTATGTGCTACTATTTTTGACAGCATGATGATTGGGCAGCAAGCTGGCTTAGTGGTTAGCACTTCGAACGTGTAGTACTCGGGTCCCTGGTTTGAGTCCTGACCAGTACACTAAATTGAGTTTTTACGTTCTCCCTCTGCCTGTGAGGGTTTCTTCCCACTCTCCAAAGACATGCTGGTAGGTTAACTGGCCCTAGTGTGTATGCATGTGAGATTCAGACCATAGCTTGTAAGCTTCTTCAGGGCAGGAATTGATGTGAATGTGCACTATATGGATAATCCACCAGCAAACCAACTGTGATACGTATTTGTCCTTTACTGACACAAGTAGAACATATCACAAAGATATATCACAGTTGGTGTGCCGGTAGCTTCTCTATAATTTGCTGAAATTGTGGTGCCATTCGCTTGTCACTGCTACCCCCACCTCAAAGGGATCTACTGGTCAAGAGTGCGATGGGACGCATGCAGGAGTGTACAGTATGTGAAGCACTGCATAAAATGACAGTGCTACATAATCTAGAAAAATGTTCCCTGGTTGGAATGGCTTAGCACATTATTAAACAGTTAAACCTTCTTAAAATTAGTATGTGTATGCACTTGCATATTTCCTGCTTATTTTATTTTACTGTGCTTTGTTCATTAGAGTGTGTAAAAAGCTCATTATGAAAATAAGGCTGTATATTTTCACATCCGACCAAATGTTTTCCTGAGTAAAATGAAAAGACAAAATTACTGAAAGAAAACAGAACTGTGCTGCAATTGAAGAGTTGCAAATATATATGTTAATGCTAAGTTAATATATCAACTAAAAGTCTTTACTATACTTTAATATTTATTTTACATGGAACCCATTTCACAGCTTCTAAAATAAAGTGATCCTGCTTCCAAAACAATCTATAAGGAAGAAGATCATTGGCTGCAATAGGACAAGAAAGCTATTTTCAGGCACTTTATTAATACATGTGAGCTAGCCCTATATATTAACATAGCTGCAATCATTCAGAAATGACCAACGCATTATAAATATCTCTGGCATATGTTCTTCACTGTTCAGTATACTACACAAACACGGTCTTAAAACAGCACACAAAACAAGAAAGCAGATGGGAAAACTATTCTAAGAAAAAAAAAAAGAAAAACATTCAGTTCAGCCTTGTCTTTTTGACAAGGTTATGATGTCTGTTAATTAAAAAAAGATCTGCCCTATAAAATATATATTTAGTGTATACTAAGTAGGACCTTGAACCAGTTCCTGTGAATTTAGTATTTGCCTTTCTACATAGTGTCTAGGGCACTTTATAGGACTGTAATAGAAAAATGCACATGATGTTGCTGTGGAAGAGCTTTTTAATTAACATGGTTGTTGATCACTATAGAGAAAGTAAACTGGTTGCAAAAGAGAAAGGCTTAAGGGCCTGCATCAACGGCTTTTCTTTGCTTCAAGTGGGTTCTGCATTCCCAGACAAAATATATAGGAATGCAAAAACAGCTTCAAGCAGGTCAAAGGCACCTGTCAAGGAATTCTGAATAATCTCAGAAGTGTCTCAAACTGATGTAATCGACACAGGGCCTTACTTGGCTTCCAACTTGAGCCATTTAAAATTAAGCTGCCTTCAATGTTCTCTCCACTGCTAAGCTAATAGATTCAGGTAAGATCTATAATGGTGACACTCAACTGGTGGCACAGAGGCAGCATGCATCCCCCTGACCTATACTTAATGCCTTTCTGGGCTACAGTTGCATCCCTACCATCTTACTCTTTAATTCTTGGACACAAGCAAGGTCTTAGTAGAAAATCTATATTGCATTGTATTTTTTCTTGTCAATCACTGCAAATGAGTATGGTCTGATATTACAGTTGCTATCATCTTATCACTCGGTATTGATATTACTATAGTTCATAAATATATCACATTTGTTTTAGAATTTCATCACTACATCCATGTTTAGTTCTTAGAACTGGCATAGTAGCATACATATTTTTAGTTTCATAAATTATATAAGTAAATAAAAAGTGAACTCTACAGAACTTTGGAGAAACTAAGGGACTACACGAAGACCTCAAAACATCATGTTCCCCAGCACTGGCTTATTGCTTTAGATGACTGGCAGGTCTTTTTAGGAGCATTTCAGGTGACATAATTCAAATTAGGTCCAGAATGTAACAATATGGATTATTAATGACCTGGAGGGCAATCATACCAAAAAGAATTGTACAGAATTCTTATCCATATTTTAAATACTGCCCAGAGCAAACTGCAGGAAAAAATGCACTGTTGCTTATTACAAATATGAAAGAGTTTCATCATGAACTGGAAAAAATATAAACTGAAGGTCTTTGCAATTACACATATACATCATTTAGCCTATATAATGTACAGGGTTATGCTGTTAACCTTACCATTTAGTAGAGGCTGCCCTTCTCGTACGCTTCTGGGGACGCTAGCGTGATAAACATCCTCAAGAAATCCTGTCTTGCATAATCTGGATCCCACTAGTGCTTCGGCTGGTCCCTGAAATGTAACAGAATATGTCTGTTATACACAAAAGCAATGTTTCCAGCAGACATTTCACTTGTCATAAAACCTTTATCCCTGCAACCCTGTAAAAACGGTTTTCCTTGGTACTAAAAGGTTTACAATTAGAAATATAAGGGCAAAGGGTTAAACTTTTTGATAACTGGAATGGAAGAAACAAATCCCACTTGTCTAGTAAGATCTAAACACTAAACAATCTCGCTTCTTTTAACAATTGAACTTAGCAGTCGTTGAGCCTTAAGTGGAATCATAAGGGAAAACAAAAAACATTCTTCCACAGGAGATATAGTTAGCAAGGGCCATTTCACCATACTTAACTTACTTCCAGACAAGGCTTCTCAAAATGTCAAGCCTCAACCAAGCACTCTGAACATGCACTCTGCCTTCTCAAAAAAAGGTAACGAACGAGAGAACTCAAGTCAACTTGACAATCATTATAAAGTGACCTCTGTTCAGGGTTAAAAATGACAAGAAAACTTGTCCTATCAGGTTATGCCTCCTCAGTATTAATATGAAAAGGAAGAGTAACTGCGCTAAAGGTTAAAGTAGTATTAAACTCTAAAACTTTTTTTCAATAACAAATCCAGATTAAAAAAATATACATTCCTCCGCAATGTATTTCTTAAAATTTTTGAGCAACGCTTAAAATCATCATGATTCTGAACAGCTGACTCCAACTCTCTCAACTCAGCTTTCCTGAACTAAGTGTTTTTCCCCATAGTTCTCTTTAGGGTCACGGGGGGACATTTTTAGACTGTAAGCCCTCACGGGCAGGGCCCTCCTTACCATCTTGTCTTAAATTGTATTGTGACTGTAATGTCTTCCTTATATTGTAAAGCGCTGTGCAAACTATTGGAGCTATATAAATCCTGTATAATAATAATAATAATATACTAACCTCCTCCCATGACCCAAAGCTCAATATATCGCGAGCTACAGCTCGCGGTATACTGAGACTGCCGCAGCCGGGACGGATCCTGACATTACTGTCGAGATCCACCCAGCTGCGTGAGTGACAGCGGGCTCGACTTATCTAGAGGCAGAGCCATCTGTACCCGCCCCGTCCGTTCCCCCAGTCAGCTCTGGAGGATCGTAGCAGTCACGGCTCTCTGCAGGGACATGATCGAGAAGTGAGCGAGCGACTGTATGTGTTCGTTCACTTCCCCATCTATTGAGCCAACGTGTGACAGTTTCATTGTCACACGTCGGCTCGAACTATGAGGATGAGTGATTTTCACTCAACTCATAGTTCTCCTTTAAATAATATTTAACTGATCTCAGGGCATCTCTAGCCATGTTTCTTTGGCACTATGGGGAAAAATGTAATGTAGGTGCCTTTGTATTGCTAATAATCAGAAATCTGTGCGGTTATCACTCATACCTTTCTAAAGCACAAATACACAAGAAAACGATTGAAAGAAGATTGGCCTTGAAATAGGGGTTGTGAAAACAGCAAAGAAAAGAAAAAGCATTTGATGGTTATTTTGTCATTGGATAAACAATACAGAACAAAAAGGGTTGTGTGTGTCGCGCAAAGAGCTTAAAATCCATAGAAACACAGCTAAAGGCATTGCCAATAAAAATGTAATTCAAGATATGACACCCATATGACAAAAAGCTAGCAATTTACTACAGATGATTTTATGTACAAATAAATAAGTATGGCCTTGCTCAATGAAGAACAAAATGTTACATATTTAAAGAATTCCAAGTTATTTATCAGTGAAATAAGCCGGAGATATGACAACATTGCTTTTGCTTCTCCAATCAAATGGTTGTGCCTGGTTTTTGTCATAGAAGGAATGTAGGTAATACAGCTGAGACTTTCCAGTGAACCAGACAGGAAGCTCAGATGGACAGCCGTGTTTTGACAATGACTGTAATCACCCAATCGCTGTCAGTTCATTTCAAAACAAAGTCCTGGATGTGGACCATAAATTGAAGAAAACTTCCTATGAGCCTCCTCTATAGGCTTTTATTATTTTTCTTTATGTTATTATATGTCAATTTATTTCTTTATGTTATTATGTTTCAATGCCTCATTATAATAAACAATAGTTTCCTCCACTTACACTATTAAATACACCTGTCTAATATGAATTATGTTAAAGTGACACTAAAGTCAGAAGTTAAATCTTAAAAATGCATACTAGTACTCTAACTATTAACAATACTGCACCTTATTTGTGTATCACTGGGCTGTAGATGCTCAAATCCTCTCTGGAGGGTGGCTATTTTTGCACCCTATTGGTCCCTGTGTTTTTGTAAAGAAGCCACAGCTCTAACCTCGCTACCTTGATGGACTACAATCTCAATATAAAATAGTAAACTAAATGTAAAATCATAGTCCGTCACGGGAGTGAGCTTGGAGTGGTAGCTACTTTACAACAAGCCACCTTAATAGTCAATCAGTATAATGCATATGATAAAATATTTCAATATTGCTTATTTGACAAAAAATGCATTTTTACACTGCTACCTTTATTATATATATATATATATAATACATATATACAGTATATGTTGCAATAACTGTAATTTTCTGAAACAATAGCCAATGAGCACTATAAAAATAACAATCACATGGCTGAAGATAATCATTATGGCAAACAACATGTTACAGTTATTAGT
This sequence comes from Nanorana parkeri, assembly GCF_000935625.1. Taxonomy (NCBI): domain Eukaryota; kingdom Metazoa; phylum Chordata; class Amphibia; order Anura; family Dicroglossidae; genus Nanorana; species Nanorana parkeri. The sequence goes on along the minus strand of NW_017306436.1, from coordinate 528,132 downwards.
AGATAAGGTTTTTAAAGCTCAACACCAGACAAAAATTGTTTTCAGTTTAGAGTAAGTAGAGGAAGAATAAGAATAAGAATGCCTGTACTGCCTAACACTAGTCTGCTGCACAGGAAGAGAAGTAAAATTTCCGAATGGGGACATATATGGCAATAAAAATCTGACATGGTTTTAACCCTTTAAAATTCTATTTACATCAAATGTTTTTTTTGTTGGTTTTTTATGTCTTTGTAAGGTGAATTCCTAGCTTATTTCCTATGTTATTTAACATTTAAATAAGGGCTAGGCAAAATGAATAAAACTGTTTGTTGTAGAAATATATAAGTAAAAATAAAACATGTCCAATAGTAGAGAAAGAAAAAATGCAAATGCTCAAAATACTGTATTAAGTGTATAGTCACAAGGTGAAGGCACATTTTAATTTTGCTAAATAATTTTTCATATAAGAATGACCCATAGCAGCACTGCCTTTAGATGAAGACCTAATATGGTCCTTCCTGGTAAACACAAACATTATGCAATCATTTATGTAATCACTTGTCAGTATATTACATAAAACCACTATATACAGTGATTTCCACTATGCATTAGATCTACAAACCATTCTAACAAATAGGAGACCTATTCTTCAAAATGATGCCTTAAGGTCACTAGAGGCCATTATCAGAGCAAGGTTCTCTACGAAAGATTCTAAAAGACTGTGTATTATGTTTCTCTCCACTATGCAATATAATACAGTACTATCAGGTGCCTTGAGCATAGTATTCGTTTTAAATGCAACACAAATCACTTTGCCATCTTTGTTTCAGGGCACTTTCTTGCTGTCTGGGTATTAGCTGTGGATCTGACCGAATGCAGTGAGGAAAACACAGAAATAATATTAATCTTCTTACAATCTTTTTTCACCAATCAAAGGAATAAATAAAAGTGTTGGTGTTACATTACTAAAAAATCTAGGCTTAAGAACAAGAAAAAAACAGGCTTCTTTACCGAACATGCCCAAAAAACACAATTGTGTCTGTGCTCCCATTTAACAGGTTAAAGCACAAAAAAGCCAAATAATTAGTTAGAGGGAACAAGCTGAGCTTGATGCAGGCTTGCCTCCTCACTGCCAAAGTGGATTTGAGAAGCTCTAGTGGTTGGCTTCCCTACTGGGAATGCATCAAAGGATTGGGATCATGGTGATTAAATTCCACCTGGGAGGAATTTGAGGCCCCACTACACAGAACAAATGCTAGCAATAAGACAAAAGACAGCAATATTTCTAAATTGAAGAAGTAGCAGGCTATAGCAGGGATAATATTGGATTAATGTGAAAAGAATGTACATGTACAATAATAAAAAGACTGTAGAAGCCATATCCCAAGCTTACAGTAAATGTATCTACTCTACATACAATATAATAAAATTGTTCTGCAAGTTCTATCGTCAGGGCCCATAAAGCTGATACAATGCAGTCAGGTGTTGGTCTTCACTACCAGTTACCAAGATATGTTGATAAAATTATATTTTGTTTCTGCTTTAAGCTGGGTACACTTATATAAGTCTCCATGAGGCACCCTGCCTAAAACAAGACTATAATTTGTAGTAACTGTAGTTGATTATCTTCCATCTGCCTATATGGTAATCTGACAGATTAATAGTATTAGCCATCATCATCATTATAATTAACTATAAAGCAAAGCTCAATTAAAATATAGAACCATGTGTGATATTAGTCACTACAAATAGTTTTTTGAGCAAACAAGAAATACATTGTAAATTAACAGGTAATACATGTGTTGTGCCTATGATAGGTAGGGAAGAATACAAAAATAATGTTAAATGAGTTAGTCTCATCTAAAAACCACTATTAGAATTAAAGGATACACAGAAGTTGACCCTCATTATCAATAGAATGAAAATAAGGATTTCCGTAAACAGCTTGTTATGTTCCGAAATGCGTTGACCCAATACAATTCTTCGGTGAGGATCATGCCATTGAGGGGTACCCTAGGGGCTAATAACAGGCAAAAGGCCTCATTAACACATGTGGAGATTTTCTGGCTATTTGGAAGATCACCGTGCAACGTTGTTAAATTACCCCCCTTCTCTATAGGAAGAGGGAAGGAAGGTGTTACCTTTGTGTGCACTGCTTCTATCTGTCAGAAAGAATTATCACAGAGAACTGACATTGTTTTTCAGAGCACAACCACAGAAGCCACAGGACCTTGGGATCATATAGTTTTATGGCAAAATATTTTCACTGTATAACCATTTTTGTGCCTCTTAAACAAAAGTTATTTGAAGCCAACTAAACACAATCATTGTGAATTTAGGCAATTGGCCACAAGAACAATGGCTCTTGGGCATTAATAAAAATCTCACTCCATCTTTTACACAGGCTCTGCTTCAAGTTTTCTGAAAACAAAAGACAGCATTCTGTCCTCAAACAATCCATTGTTAAGACCCAGTGAACAGACAAAAAAAAATGAAAAGATGAAACAGATTCCTGTAAGAATTTCCCATTTCCTGGCTGAGAGTCTTACCAACTGAAAGGAAATTAAGGTAAACAAGTGCTTTAGACTGTCTGTATTTGAAGGTTGCGAAACAGCATAGCAAATTTAATAAACACAAATAAAGGGAAGATAGATTTGCAGTTTACCCCTTCAGTCAAAGGGAAATTGACAGCAACCAAGGCTGCTAAAGACAAATCAACACAACAAGCTGTGTCTATTCATTCTGAAGAAAAAAAAAGGGAAGGGAAGGGAATTAGTGTTTTATTAAAGTGAACTTACCATAAGAGAAACATGAGGACTGCTTTCACTGACTTAAATTAACACTAAACTCAGAAGTTAAAACTTAAAAATGCATTCAGGCACCTTAACTATTGACAAAATTGCACCTTATTTGTGTATCACTCGGCTATAGATCCTCAAATCATTTCTGAATTCATGCTGACACTGTCCTTCCTTCTGGAGGGTAACTACTTTTGTTCCCCATGGTCCGTGTGTGTGTTGTAAAGTAGCCACCACTCCAAGTTGGCTCCTGTGATGGACTACAATCTTAAATTTAGTTTACTCATTTGTATTCAGATTGTAGTCCATTATGGGAGTGAGCTTGGCGACGTGGCTACTTTATAACACACGCAGGGACCATGGGGAACACAAATAGTCACCCTTCAGAAGGAAGGACGGTGTCAGCATGAATCCAGAGATGATCTGAGGATCTACAGGTAAGTGAATACACAAAATAGGGGTTTTGAGTGTTCGGCTGCCTAATTAGCAGGGCCCTGATGACCTAACAACCTGCACATGCAGAGTTCAGTTTTAAAGAGTTCTCATCCTTCATTGTCCAATTAGTAGGTCAGGGTGCTTGGAATACAAAACTGGTTGAACATAATACACATTTTGGCAGGTAAAACTGTTCACATATATGTATTTTACATACATACAGTATACAGTATGTATATTCAATTTTAAGTGAAGAAGAAATACCTAAGGCCTGGTTCACACCTGGGCGTTTTACAGCGCTGATCGACGCGCTGTAAAACGCCCAGCAAGTGAAATCCAATTATTTTCTATGGGCATGGTTCCCACCTGGGCGTATTTCAGCGCGTAGGAACGCGCTGAAAAATGCCCTACGCCCAATGAAGTACAGGAGCTTCTTTGGGGCGTATTTTCGGCACGTATCCATTAGGATACAGCTGGATAGCCCTCGTAAACGTGCGTTTGTCGCGCGTTTCGTTGACCGCAAATCGCGGTAAAAACGCGCGTCAAACGCGCATATTACGAACGCCCAAGTGTAAACCCAGCCTAAAAAAGACAGGTATTTTTCCTAATTAGGGGTGACATTGTCCACAGTCCACAACCTTAGCTTATGATAGTGTGGATGGGAGGAAAGATGTTGTGTGTATGTGTTGTTACATTCTTAAGATAATTAGTACAAGACTAAGAATCTAAACACATAACCACAGGAAAAACGTGTGAATGTATATGTCTTATTCTGTCAAAACAAAGATCTATTTGCTGCTATTGTACATCACTTAATAACAGCGTATTGCTGTTTGGTGTCCATGGGCAATTTGTAGCACACCTAAGCTCATGTAACCCTTTCTTTCAAGAACTTTGTAGCCGCTTCACTATGAGTTGAGACAGAATTTTTTGTTAAAAGAGTAAAACTTACTCACCTTACACCTCGGCTTTTGCCCGATTCCTGAAAATGAGGATGACATTATGGGCCTTATCCTGGGAAAGCTGAGCATACCAAATGTCACTAGAAGTCACCCCAGCACTGCACAAAAGTAACTTCTTGTGAGCATTGGGATCGTTAAATTTCCTATGATCCCCTAGCATATGCAAGCTCAATTTAAGCTGGGGTGTAAAGTGAGTATTTTTACTTTTTCCTTCTATTTTACCAATTTTTACTTTAACTCAGTGTGTCTTCTTGAGGGGCTAAAACAGAAGTGGACATTATATTTTCTTGTGAGGCTAGAATAATGAATTCATCTGTACAGAACTGTTCTACTGGTTCCTATAAGCAATTATATGCTAAAGGTATATTTTTGTTACTGATTGGTCTGTCATATTAACTGCACTATTAAATCCCTGTTGGACAGCCAAACTTTAAATTTTAAGTATCGGTTTTCTTTAACAGAAATAAGCTAAAATAATGAATAAGGGCCTATCTGCTAATCCCCATATTATTGGCACTTCAGTCCTGGGCCTTTTTGGCCTTTCTACAAGTTCAGTCATAAGTCTGCCTTTTGGAGGTTTAATCATCTCTACTGAAGATACAGTATTTCTGAAACAATAAGCCAAGCGGTGCATGTAACATAAAAGACAAGACCTGCAATCATTTAGGTTCACTCCACTGACATCAAGTAAGAATATGACAGCTTCCAATAGCACCTAGCAACAAGAAAATGAATAACACTATTATGTCAGACCAGATCAATACTAGAGGAGGTAGAAGGTCATTACAGTGACTGATTACAGACAAAAAATACTGAAATTATAGAACTGTTTAAGTCAAATTTAGCAGCTACCAAGTAATGACAAACTCCTTGAAATATTTCTCATTATTTATTTTTGTCTCCTGTCAAGTTACTGAGTTCAATGAGTACTTGAACAGTCAATTCTGTCAATTTATTTACTGTTATGGATAAGGGTAAGCCACAGGGACATTATGCAATGTCGGTTTATGGATTCCAATTGGAAAGCAAAACATTCTTGGAATCTCCTTTTTGACAGGCACCTGGTCATTGCTTGTAGACTCCCTGAGTGATTATTTGATTAAAAAGTTAAATCTTTCCGCTACTTTCTTACTACTTCTAGAAACTTCAGGCAATTCGCACTTCCCAGCATACAAATAATAAAATTTTTGTACACATCTTTTACCTTTTATTAAAGACTACTCAAACAGCACAGTGACATGCTGGAGCTGAAACTACAATATTAGCTGTTTGGCTCAGCTTGGATTTTGCTCCAATACGTACTTGTAGGCGACATGTGTTTTTATGTTCAGTGTCAGTAATAATAGCTCATACAATGCAAAGCTGAATCTCTATAGTGTTTATTGTATGCACTAATTGAAATTAGAAGTAAGCAAAAAGTGAAATACTTAATGTCAGCTAAAGGAAGATGACCAACAAAAACTTCTATAGCATGGAAGTACATTGCAGTCAGCAAGGGAAGCGTGAGAACTGATGCAGCTCACACTAGTGTTTTTATTCTGAAAGTGGAAAAAACAAACTTTGCAATGTAATAATTACAAACTCTTTGCTTCTGCTTGTATATACTAACTATTAGATAAATGGAGTCTACCAAAGAATAAGGTCTATCAGAATTGGTAGATCTGAATTATAACTAGAATAATTGTACCCATTCGCTTAATGAATTGTAATTTGGAAGTACTAATGGTACGATTAGGCTCCATCTAAATACACTGGGCGCACACCACCATGCACCCCTATATAATCAGTGCATACAGCCATCACATTTCTTGATTTAATATCAATCTAATGAATCTACTTGATTTAATATTACTAAAGGATAGAGGATGATCACCAAAATGGGCTCTAATGGTAACTATAATTCAAACGCCACTAGTGACCATAACACAGTTGTCAAATGGCATCTGGAGACCACCCCTATTGTGTCACCTTTGAACACTTTGAAAGTAACTTTGTCACGAAAATCAAACTTTGAATGCAAGTGTCTACACCGCCATACCCTTCTATTGACAGTGGATCCTCCTGCCAACCCCTACACCACCACAAGACTTAGTAGTGACGTAGGAATCAGCAGGAGGAACCACTGAGCACAGTGGGGGGACCAGAAATCTGACACTCTCAGATATGTTGGTTGCCGAAGATTCTTCAATTCAGCACTGTTTGGTGGATGCAAGCAAAGGAAGTATTTACTATCTTATTTGCAGGAAACACTTTTATTGGCAGTTTGATTTCAGCTACAATGTTGTGTGAACTATAAATGGATTCATTTCACATTATAGAATGTCTGAAAGGATGTAAGGTACCAGTTTGACAGAAGTAAATTCCTAATTCTATTCTATTTACCACATCATATCACAGCATCCATTAAATCAGAGACCCATGTGACATACACAGGATTCTGAAGTCTAGCAGAAGTCTCAGTCTCATCAAATCACCTACAACATTCTCAGAACTGAAGAGCGCGGACAAGCAACTGCAAGATAACTACCAAGCAACTGTCAAAAGATCTCTTAGGTCATGAATTACTCTTTCATATTGGAAACCTCATTCTGATTGGACTGGTTACATACTGTATGTAGGTATGGATATAACTGGAACACAGAAAATATTTTAATTTAGGTAGCAAATATCCTAAACAGGCTACTCAGAAACAGACCGGCAACTGTACAAACGGAGATAAATGAAAACAGAAAGTTTATTTTACGCTTCTAAAACTGTTACAGTAGAGGGTAATTAAACATGTTCTGATCTACCCAATTTTCAACTTTCCAATACCTCTACTAACTTGCGTGCCTCTCTGCTAACTAGCCTTTAACAACAGCACTAATGATATATTAAATGACATATATCTAACCTAGGATAAATGGCAGATTTTTCTTTACTTCCTGACACACATGGACTCTCTATAGTCAGATTTTAAGAAGGTATCATATGACAAGATGAGTCAAAAATGGGCCAAAGCTTCAGCTTTAATACAGCAATGAGTCACCAATCTGGACACATTTTATGTCATTATTCTGGGTATGCTTTTCAGGCTTTCTTAATGACTTGCAAGCATTGGCACTGGAATAGAAGGATTCAATGCATATGTGATACTATTCACATGAAAAGCTAAAAGCACACCAGGATTTAATAAAATTACGCACAATAAATGCTGAATATCAATTGTGCTGTTCTTTCTTTATCTCAGCAAGTAAAAAGAAAACAGATTAAAAATATATCAAAAGGGCTTTGAATTAGAGAAGTAAATGTGCCTTATCTTTCATAGGTTGTTCAGTACATTCATAAAGACTATTCTATTAGAACTAAAATATCTGCAAAGGTTTGCCGTTATACTAAGCCAGCAACAAACCTTACTGATCCTTCCAAATAAAAGTATAAGAAAGAAATGCGTGTGTGTGTGTGGCGTAGACTGACCTGTTTTCAAACATGCACTAGTATATTGACAGGTAATATGTGAAAGATTACTAGGAAACATGGTCACTTTCCTACCAGACGTTTTTTGTGTGCTGTCTATCTGCAGGGTATGCTGGGAAATGTTTGTATTGTTCTGTGTATTGCCCTGCCCATGTGCACCTCACTCTTTTGTGTTAAATCAATTGAAGCGACTGCCATACTTACTTTGTTGGATTTGGTGCAAACACACACTGGGGGTCTTCAGTTGCCTTCAGCAATGTTGGGCTTCTGGCAGCTTGCTTTACCTTTAAGGAGAATGGGCCTGCCTCCAGGTGAGCCTGCCCTCAATTTATTCACGTATGTGGCTTTACATGACTTTTCAAAAAAGCTGTTTTTAAACCGATAAAATACACTTTTTGAGTTTACAGTCTCTTCTTAATAAATCAGCTTCATTTTGACACAAGCAATTCGGTGCCTGAAGAAGCTTGCAAGTAAAAGCTACAACCTCTCGTCTGTTCTAAAACACAACTCTCAATACTGATGTTGGCCATGAACTGTGGAACATTTGCATCTTTTGAACCCGTTTCAGCATCATCTGAAAGAACTGCATTGAGCAGGTAGCATGAACTGTCTAATTCTATGATCTAGAACAGGGCTCAAAATTTCAAGTCCTAAGCTACTAGCCAGGCCTGAAAAGTTACTCGCCACCAGTTGCCCCACCTAACCCCTACCCTGCCCTGGCCTTAACCCCGCCTGGTCAGCGGTGTGACACAGAGTATAAAGATCAGTAACAATGCACAGTACGGAAGTCAGTGGTGCAATACAGAATACAGAGGCCAGCTGTGTGACGCGCAGTGCAGAGGTCAGCAATGTGACGCGCAGTGCAAAAGTCAGCAATGTGACGTGCAGTGCAGAGGTCAGCAATGTGACGCGCAGTGCAGAGTTCAGCAATGTGACGCGCAGTGCAGAGGTGAGGATGAGACACACAGTACAGAGATCAGGGTGTGACGCACAGTACAGAGGTCAGCACACAGTACAGAGGTCAGCGGTCAATATGTAACGCAGTGCAGAGGTCACAAAGAAAGTACAGGGACTTACAGTTGCTTTGACCTCTTCTTTCGTGCAGCAGAAGCCGGCAGTTTTCCTCTCCCACCAATGGCAGCTCAGGTGGGCGGAGGAAACTGCTGTGGCCACCGAGGAGCCCAATCGAATAGGGCACAGACGATGGCAGTGGAGCTTCTTGTTCTCTTCTCCCCGCCACCGCAGTCTTAAAGAGGCCCCCCTCCCAGTCCACATCTTTCGGACGTTATTAATCTGAGTTGCCCCACTCAGTATGCCCCTCTCTTGCGGTCATATTGAGTGGGGCACTAAGATTAATAATGTGCTGGATTAGTCTGACCCAAGGGCGGACTGGGGGCAGGGTGGCAATTGCCCCCCAAGCCTCTCTGATACCTTTGCAAACGCCCCCCACCGCCGCCATAAGCATTTAATCTCTCCCCTCTCGGTCGCTCTGCTGCTGCAGCGGCCAAGAGGGGAGAGATGAAGTCCTTGCCGTGGCGGGGGGCGTTTGCAAAGGTATCAGAGAGGCCTGGGGGGCAATTGCCACCCTGACCCCGGGCCTAGTCCGCCCCTGGGTCAGACTAATCCAGCACGTTATTAATATGAGTGCCCCACTCAATATGGCCGCAAGCGAGGGGCATACTGAGTGGGGCAACTCAGATTAATAACGTCCAGAAGATGTGGACTGGGAGGGGGGGCTCTTTAAGACTGCTCAGAATCACACCGCTGAACGATCACCTCTGCTCACGACCGCTCCAGCTTCAGCTCCAGGAAGCGGGCACTGAGAGAGGCAGCTACGATCACACCTGTCAGCGTTCCCTCTCTCTGCTCCCGGCCGCTGCAGCTTCAGAGCGGCCAGAAGGAGAGAGAGGGAGCGATAACGGGTGTAATCAGAGCCGCCTCTCTGAGTGGAGCTGAAGCGGCCGGGACGAAAGAGAGTGAGCGCAGAGAGCTAGCTCCGGCTCTGGATGGAACACTACCGCCGCGGCAATCACTCGCTCGCTTCTGTTCTCTCTTCTCCTTCTCAGGCTCGGCCGCTCTGTAGCTGCAGCAGGCAAGAAAGAGAAGAGAAAACAGAAGCGAGCGAGCGATTGCCGCGGCGGTAGTGTTCCATCCCTAGTCCCGCCGGCGAGGCACCATTGCTGACATTCCACTCGCCCCCCCGCAATTTTCACTCGCCAATTGCGAGGGGGCGAGTGGAAATTTTGAGGCCTGATCTAGAACATAAGATCAAAGAGGTCATCCAATATTCTGGATAAAGTTTTTACTAACTTTAGAGATTGAGCAGTTCTATCACAGGGTACTCAACAAAAGACATAGCAATGGAGCACAGTAACTACTTTTCTGCTAGTATAGTCTGTCAGAAATGCCAAGATTATACCCCTTTTATGTTGCTTGCATGCTCTGCTTTATAATATAAAGAATCCACATACCATTTTTGATATCTGTAAAAACAAATTTATTGCCGTCTGTCTCTTTTTTCTGTGATGTTTTACTGTAAGTAGATGAAGGATTCGTAACACATTGATAGCATTCTATAGACAGCTCTCAAATGGCCCCTTCTTCATGGAGGCTCCTTATAACACTGACCTCTAAATCACTTGAAAAAAGAGCACCGGCTTCATTTTGTTCAAAAAAAAATTCACTACTGATATCACAGCAGATCCCATAGATGCGGAATGTCGCAATGAGTAAACCCAGTCATTACAAGACAAACTATGCAGCTAACATTGTTTTAACCTAAAATGATAAGAAACATTAGAAAACACTACATCATGATTCACCAATTCTGTGTTGGTAAACTGGCAAACAATACAAATGTATGTAAGTCTGCCATGTCGAGCAGAATGAATCTCAAGAAATTTTGCTACGTTTTAACTGTGGACATTTTTGAAAAAACTACTTGTCCAAGGACTAAAGCGGGGGCCGAATCTACTTGTCCCTTATGACAATCTACTTGTCCTGATGCAAAAAAAAATAATTTTAACCAAAACCATATTTAGCTGTGCTAAGAAGCGCATCTCATTGGTCAGCGTCGTCAGGTGACCGCGTTGACCAATGAGTGCTTGCAATTTGCGAGCGAAATTCAGAATATACGGAACAGGTACAGATAGTACACCCGTACTGGTGGACGGGAAGGACCGTTCGCCGAAAGGTAAGTATAACGGGAGGGAGATTTGTGCGGGTAATTCCATTTTCACAAATTACTTGGGAAAGTGAATTTACCCTTTAGGGTTGGTGCAGACTTGGGCAATCCCGGGACGCGCGATCATGTGCAGTTGCATACAGTGGTTGCGTCCGCATATATGGGCTTACATCTGCGTGGCAATCGCTGAAAAAGGGTACACGTACCTTTTTTCGCGACACGCACCGCACAGTGTTTTCAACCGCGATTGCGTGGGACCGCCCAGGCGGTATTGCGGCGGGAAACCGTGCGATCTGCCTGGCGGGACTGGAGTGCCATTCGAAAATAATGGCACTGCCAGCGCGATCGGCGGTGGTGTGCGATTCCGTGATCGCCCAGCCATCCGCTCAGATTCGTGCACGATGACCGGGCAGTCACAGATCGCACAACACCGCCGATCGCGCTGGCAGTGCCATTATTTTCTATTGGCACCCCAGTCTATTGGCACCACCAGATTGCGTGGTTTGCCGCTGCAATACCGCCCTGCCTGTGCGGTTGCACATGATCGCGGTTGAAAACACTACGCGTTTATTCGCATGCAGATGATGGGGGCAGCGGGGCTGGTTTTCATGTTTTACATTTTTATTTAGTTTTAAAAAATTTGTAATTTTCATTTATTTTATTATTTTTACTTATCACCTTTTTATTTTTTACATTTGTTTTTAGTTACATTTTAATTAGTTATTTATTTTTACTTGTTTTATTTTATTATTTTTTACTTTTTTTCACTTGAACTGTATTGCTATCACACAGGGCTAACAAGCCCTGTGCAATAGCATTTAGAGCTGACAGGTAGGGCTGCAACAACTAATCGATTCCTGCTCTGTCACCGCTCCATGCCCCCCTCTCGCAGCGATCCACGCCCCCCGCTCTGTCATCGCTCCACGCCCCCTGATCGCAGCGCTCCACGCCCCCCGCTCTTGCCGCTCAGTTACAAAAATAAATAAATCAGCCCTGCTACTGAAACACTGAAAAAAACACTTGCCCGTCACCCGGAACTACATGTCCCGGGCGTCGGGCGACACGAATTCCACACCCCTTAAACCTATATACCTCCACATGTTTCCAAAAAGTGGTAGTGATTCTTAAAATACAGGTAATTCTAAGAATATAGCCATATAATGTAGCAATACTGCATGCCCTTCAGTGGTAGCATCCATACTGCAAGCTGAACCAACTTTCATCATATCAATACATTTGCAGCCAAAGGCTAAGAAAATATAATACAAAGGGCACACATTCCTACTACCTTGGTGGTGTTTGCAAGGTAAATAAACTCTGTTAGAAAAAAAAAAAAGTGTAAGTATAAAATCCAACGCCACCCTCAGTAGTCTTCAAAAGCCCCACAGTTACTGCTGAACACCAGGATATTTTGACAGGCAGTCTGTCCCTGCTCTCCCCAGGGATTGACCCCTCTCCTCTCTGGTCATCCAGCACTCATTGAAGAGACAGCAGGGGAGGATGTGATTACAGCTGGCTTTGGCTCCTGAGAGGCAAAGCCAGCTGTCAATCAGGCAGCGGGGTGGATCCTGACAATATTGTTGCGATCCTTCCAGGCTGCTGCTCAGCTGAGCACTGTCAGCATATAGTGGGCTGTAGCTATATACTCTGTTGCTTCTGCTGCTATATGCTGACTTTGGGCCACAGGAGTGCAATAGTAAATGCACACATGTGACCCAAAAGTGAAGTATAGCCAAAAAAAGTATGGCTTCACTTCTTTTTTTGTTGCTGCTCTCCACCGCTGTCACGGTTTAGGAAAAATCCTGGTATGTCCTGGTTTAGTGGAATTAAATGCTCCTGCCTTCCACAATGCAGTACTTGATCCATCTTCCATTCCCTAACACGGTCATAAAAAGATAAAGAGCATGCTATACAGTGCACACCAACATTGCTAAAAAATACTGGTCATTGTTGGTTATTGCTGGCTGGCAGTGGGAAGTAGAGATAAAATTAAGTAGTGCTACTCGAGGTTCCCTGTCACAGTGTGGAAGATAAGGGATGGGGAGGTTTTTTTCTTACCAAAGACTATCTGAATGTGGAGTGCTGAATATTGCCACTAAACGGAAGTCAATACCTCACAATTGGTGCCGTTTGTAGCATTCTGCCTTTGCAGAAAATTGCCTTTTTTCCAGAAATACATACAATCTAGCTGAACAGAAAGATCAGGGTAATCTGATCTGTCTGTTGAAACAACGTGAGTTTTATCAAGGTAAGCTATACCGACATAACTACTTCTGTTTTCTATAGAGAGAAAGGGAAATCCACATAGTCTTTATGAAGAAAATGCATCACAAGAATAACTCAACTCTAAAATTCCCATTTTCAGCCTCATAAAAACATATACAAAAATTTTACCTTTACACGACTTAACAAAAAAACAACAACCCTGTAATCGCCCAATTTTTCAGCGCATTGTTTTCACTGAAAATGATGAAAGAATGAGAAATAATGACTTTTTCTTCAAAAATGTCAACAATTTCAAATTAGCAATCCTTAGCATGACTCATCTCCCAATCACATTTATCTGCAAAACATTTTAGTTTTCAGCACACACATGTAACCAAAATGAAGTTACTGGTGCAACTTTCTTTACAAAGCACTGCACAATAGGTTGGTTCTATATGTGCACGTAATCAGAACAGTTTGATCAATAATAGTAACACTGCTATATGTTAGTTCTGGTCTAGTTACTGAAGGCGCCACAATTAAACTGGATGGAAGAATGGGTACTGGCTCCAGTTTTGTCAATATGAGTACAGTCAGTCAAATCACTTTTTTGATTTACGAAGACCACTATAAAAACCATCTCAGAAATCAATAGTCCTATTTGCTCTTTCACTACGGTGATATGACATGGTTAACACAATACAAAGATGAATCCATGTGGGAAGGTTACTGCGAACAATTCATCCACCAAAATACAATAAACAGCACCTACTGTGTCATCTTATGTTTCACAGTGGGTGCACAGTACTGTTGCATTATTACATTTGTGGGGACAATATAAATGATATGGCAACTGCATTTTATTCATACAGGTGATAAATGCATAAACTGTATATATTAGGGTAGACAAATTCCATGGGTCGGGTAGTCAATGCGCTTTATATACTTTAAATATTTCCACTTGCCTCTGTTGTAAGTGGTAGTATGTATGTTTTTAAGCTTTGTTCACACTAGTGCAATGAGAAATCTTCAATCAACAGTGGTCTGCCGTTTTCAATGTGGCCCATGCTTAGAGACAGATGACCTTCCAAGGAGAATATTGTTACACAATGCCAAAAATTCTTCATACACTTTTGTTCAGTGCATGCGATTAGAGTGTGAACAGCAAACAATGAATTTAATAAACCGGCCTGTCAGTATACTTTTTTTGAACATTTAATTGTACAATATTATTCACAGAATGTTTATGCTACATTTTTGCTAAACCTAGGTCAATATGATCATTATTGATTGTGTATTGCTGTTCTGGCAATAAGCCCGTGTAATGTCTGAGCCTCTAGGCTGCAATTTTTAAGGCAATTATCTAAACATATGTGGTTGCCAAACCCAGTAGACACCATTAGTGTGTACTCCGATGCAAAGATATTGGTTTCATAGGAAATAGAACTAGTTAAATCACTTTCTGCATCATATCTATCATCACTACCCTGTGGCCTATTACTCAAAAAAGTCTCTGAGGACTAAAGGTACACTTGCAAAAGTCATTACAACCATGACTTCCTATTTTTGTACCTGGTATGTTACATCAACACGTATCATTACTCAAATTAAACAAATCCTTTTATATTGAACAGTAAATTGCACACATTGGTTGAAGACCATTTTTACATTAATTATACACTAGACAATGTAGTCTAAGTTTAAAAAGGCTGGTCTTTTGTGAGTCTTTTCTCTTATTTGTGTGTATCCATGCACACAGCTTTATATGTATGATGAGGGACGGCAGCTTTACAGCCTTTGAGCCTTAGTATAGATTCCCACCATGGAGACTGCCAACATCGAGTTTGTATATTTTGTTCATGCTTCTGTAGTTCTACTAGGAGAGCTCTTGTTTGCACCTAAAAACATACTACTTAGTTACCGTGCTTCTGAAATAAATTGGTCCCAGCCAATAGGAGTGGGCTGGAGTGGGGCTGATGATGCTGGGGCCAGCATTATCAGTTTCCTACTCAAACAAAACAGCACCATCAGTCCAATTGCCCAACACAGCAGCATCACTTAAATAGGTATACACAGGTAGGTATACAGGTAGATTTTCACACAAACGTTCATATGAAAACTCCCATCAGAACGTTGGATAATGCCACCAGAGGCTTAGCAATTGTTGTTTGAAATTTTGCTTGATATTCGTTTTTATTGAACATTTGATTTTGGAATGAATGGAGTTTCCCGAACAAAAACTGCATTCACCGTTCAATCCCCAAAAAAATTCCAAAGTGCTCCTTCAAATTTTTTCGTCACTGTGGACGAAATTGTTTAATGAATAGAATGTCAAACAAACGTTCCCGAAATCTATTTAGTTTGTTGAAAATTATAACCATATATGCCAAAATTAACTCAGTCCTCTATCAACAAAGTAGTAACATCAGCTCAATTCTCCAGCAAAGCACTGCCCTCAGTTTACCTCTGCAGCAAAGCATTACCATTAGCTTAAACCTGCTGCAGAGCAGTGCCATCAGCTTGCCGTTTAAAAAGAGCAGTACCACGAGTTTCCCTTTCCAGAACATCAGTACAATCACCTTATTTTTCCCACAGAGCAGTACCATCAGTTCCCTATTTAGGCAGAGCAGTCACAACAGCCTTTCTTCAGAAAAACAATTACTGCAGATTGCAAAAATACTTTAAAAAAATATATAAATACAAATATAATAAATACAAAAATATGAATTAATTTTCAGGGTCCTAATAATGAAAGCTCAGCAACAAAAGGGGAGTATGGGGAGACTGTACTCCCCTCTTCTAGGAGTCCACAGACAATATAACTATACATCATTGAACATGTGCATGTGAACAACACTCTCTCTATATAAAGCTGTACATCTAGAACTGCCAAGCTATGAGATCCAGCCTTTTGGGGAGCTATATTTAATCTCTAACATCCTGAGCATAAAGGAAGGTTTATTTCTTCAGTATATCTTGGTACCTTATAGCAAATGGATTGCAGTGCTCTTGAAAGTGCTAAGCCCTTGGAATAGATGATTAATACCTATGAGCTTACTGGAATCTGATGGAGAGTATATGAGTGCGTCTTCAGACACCTTTAAAAGAGAACTATGGGGTGTTTTTCCCCATAGTTCTCTTAAGGGTCACGGGAGGACATATACTAACCACCTCCCAAAGATCAGTATATGGCGAGCTATTGCCCGCGATATACTGAGAGCGCTGCAGCCGGGACAGATCCCAACAATACTGTCGAGATCCACCCAGCTGTGTGAGTGACAGCTGGCTCTTCCTACCTTAAGGAGCCAGCTATGCCCGCCCCCTCCCCCTGTTCGTTCCTCCATTCAGCGCTGGAGGATCGGAGAGGGGAATCACTGCAGGAAGCGGTGACAGTCACCACTCTCTGCAGGGAGATGATCGGAAAGTGAGCGAGCGACAGTATGTGTTCGCTCACTTCCCGATCAATAGAGCCGACCTGTGACAGCTTCTTTGACACAATTAGGCTCTAACTATGAGGATGAGTGGAAATCACTCACCTCATAGTTCTCCTTTAATCATCATGGTTATCTGGTAATAATTTCATTATCATTTCATTATTAGTGCCCCATGTATAGCCCTGCTCTAAACAATAAGCTGGAATGGTAAGAAATATATTTGGATTATATTTTGATATGCCATGTTAATGGGAACAAATAACAAACATATAGTGGGGGGTTCTTAAATTTGCTGCCAAAGTTGAAATACACTTCTAGTATCTGTAACTAACTGTATACCTCTAAAAGGAAGGTGTGGTTCTATGGGGATGCTATAGAGGAAGTAGTGTTTATTTATCACATGTCAGTTTTGTGACAAATAAAAAGTATATTTTATAACTATTGTGCATTTGTTACTTGTACCAGTAAAGTCTTGTTATTTGTATACTTTTTTATGCTATATTAATTCCTTTGTTTATATACTCATGTGTGACTAGCATTTTAGCATAGCTTCAAGACAGGTGTTATAATGGGATTAAGGATATAACAGGGTTCTGCATAGGACAAGACCGGCAGGTTGTTTGGTATCAGCAAAACAGCATGAATACCTTGGAACTTCACTTTGTATATTTTGCTATTGTAAGATCTAATATTGTTATGCATAAGCTTAGAATATTAAAGGTAAATGTTAGCATTCCATGACCATATAAAACCACCTTTCATTTCAGTTATGATTCTGTAAATAGGCATTTTTAACTGAGATTAAAAAAGTGGCCAATTACAACAACTCTATACAGTGGTTGGTTTGACTTAGATATACACAGGGCCACACATATACTAATTGCAAAAAATGCTATGGTACATAAAGGATTACGCTCATAATTTAGAGAGGCTGGCCCTACCTCTGCTGTCTGATGACTAGCTGAACAACTCCTTTGGCCAAGCAAGCAGTGCATGTGCCTGCTGTGCAGTTCAACCCAAAGTATTTAGCACCCGATGTCTATAATTATGTTGATTATCAAGCAGTTAAGCTTTTCCATAAGCTAAATGTTTGTGGACAACTGACCATTGCTACTACACTTTATGCCCAAATTTATGTGGACACTCCTCCAAATTACTTGTTAAGTTTCAGCATGACTGTGCTACTGTGCACAAAGCCTTGTTCATAAAAACAAGTTTGGTTTAGAGGAACTCAAGAGCCCTGACCTCAACACTACTGTACACCTTTAAAATAAAATGGAACAGAAATCAAGAGTCAAGTATTCTTGCCCAATATCAGTGACTGACCTCACAAATGCTCTTTTGACTGAATGGGGACAAATTCCTACAGACACACTCCAAGAGAGGGGGCAATGCCATATTAATGCCCATTTGTGCCACACAACCTTTTTGTAAGTTCTGATAACATTATTGCTGCATGATTGTACTTAATCAAGCGAAATATGTACATATTTTACTGCTCAAGGAAATTAGTATATAAATAATAGGTTTACTTCCCAGGAAAGCAACCCTGTCTCTTATTCCTTGAAAGGCACTTCACCTGCTTGGTGCAGCAAGCTTGAGGTTGAACTTATAAAAAGGTTGTGTGGCACACACACAAAGCAGTCAACCACAAAATACCACCTGACATAAGTCTTTACCTTAAGATTTATATATCCATGTATGTGACAGTATTACGAATATAACATCAAAACAAAACCAGTAAAAGAACATCAAGTGAATACTGTAATGTACATAAGAAACCTGAGCATATTACCCAACAAAGCCCTGTACTATTTTGTGTAGGAAGGCTGGGCCTAACTTCGTATTAAACAAACACAAAGCAGTGCAGTTTATGGTAAATGGCACAAAGAAACTAATACAGATGAGCTTGTGGAATGCATTGTTCTCCATAGTACAGAAGCTGAAGACTGCAGTTCTCCTCCCCTGTTACCATCACCATGGAAATTGCCAGACCAAGACTTTAATCCAGAAAGCAGGCAACCTTACAATGCCCTTTCACTTACATTTTAACATACTTTCTCCCAAGTATTTAGTATGACAAAAGAAAGCTTGCATTTTACACTAATTGGTTTTTCTTTCCTATCTTAAGAGCATCGGCTAATGCTTTCCTTCTACAAATTTTGAAATATGGAATGTAGTTGAAGGCATTCATTTTATTGTTGAATAAACTGACAAAATATTTCACAATGATGCAGAAAAGGAGACACCCTCCTGAAAAGAACCTTTAAAAACGATTATAAATCATGCTGAAAAATGCTTGTAGAGTATGTATGCTGTTTCCAAAACCTTGAAAATTAAAAGGAAAATGTTATAGCAGAAGGCGCTAAAAAACCTTCATCCTGAATTGCATATGCAGGCAAACCTGAGTGTATGTGAATGCATGTAAGTTTATGTAAGGCTGGCCATAATTGGTCCAAGGGTGATCCAATCCCATTGTCCAATATGACAGTGAAGGAAGAAACTGGCACCTTAGGAGGTGTTAACGAGCACTTATGACATTAAAAGTGCTTATTATTACCAATGTTAATACTTTGCTTAAATATACTGGTGATTCTCACTCACACAAAAACACACAATTATCTTCTGCTTCATACTTCCAAAACCAAGAAAAGATTAATATTTAGCTTTAACACTTGCACACTTTTTCCACTAACAAAAACACAAATCACTACAGATCACTTGAAGCTCTCCTCCAATCAAAACTTGTTTTAGTTTAGGATACAATGGGAAATGTGGCGGCAGAAACAATTTCTATTCATACTAGTGTCTAAAAATAAGAAAAATGTGATAGTCTATCTTTTGATAAAATATCACATTTATTTTTATATCAGTCCTCAGCAAGGCAACTTGTAGAGGAACAGAAGGACTTGCAACAGTATTCAAAAAAATATTCTTATCCTTAAAACAGAAAAAAGCCAAACCTCCTTTTTACTTTTTTTTACCTTATTACCTTTTTACCTTATTCACTAATGTCCTCCTGTGACCCAAAGTCAGCATCTAGTGGGCTACTGCCCGCTATTTGCTGACAGCCCAGAGCCACGCTGCAGCTGAGAAAAATTCAGACAATATTGTCGGAATCCACCCTGCTGCCTGATTGACAGCTGGTTCTGCCTTTCTAAAACCAGGTGTGCCCGCCCCCTCCCCTGTCTGCTCCTCCAATGAGTACTGGAGGAACAGAGAGAGGGTGGGGGAAATACTTGCAGAGAGCAGTGACTGACAGTCTCACTCTGTGTAGGGAGCAGCCGTTAGCTGAGTGATCAGTAGTTTGTGATCACTCAGCTCTCGATCGATACACCTGGCATGTGATACCTGCAGTGCACCACAATGGCTCTAAGTATTGGGAAGAGTAAATTTTACTCTCCCAATACTTCTCCTTTATAAGTGAACTGTAGGCAGATAAAAAAAAACAACAAACAAACAAATGAATGCAGTTTTGTATTCAGTAATACATTATTAACTGCATTATTTAAATGCAAACAGTGTATGTACCTAAAAGTGGAGCTTTCATGCAAATGGGAGATTCGTTTTTCCTACCAGCCCCCTGCTACCCAAACAAAAGTAGCTGCAAAAAAAAAACACTTTAAAAATAAAGATGTCATTAAAAAAAGGAAAACAAAAACTTAGCTCAATCCCACTAATGTCACCATGCCTCACTACTGCCTTTAAGGCACTTATAATCCCATGTGAATGCACTTCTCAATAGGCTGGGGCACATTCTTGCAGATGAGCGATGTCACCCATGCCCCCTGGAAGTGTTGGAAGCTAGAGCCAAGGTAAAGTTTAAGGGTGGCTATGGAGCCACTCTGCTAGTAAGCTGTGTGTATCTCCACAAACGCACAGGAACAGCAGGGCAAGCAACTCCCCTCCCCCCCTGCTTGTCCTTCTTCCCTTCACCAAGCAAGTAGAGGGACAGCTCCTGGAGATGGCTCTGTTCCTTGTGAGAACCAGATCAACAGGAAGTTCAGGGAAGCTGAACTGAGAGAGTTGGAGCAGCTGTTTTAGAACATGATGATAGTAAGTGCTTGGGCAAAAATATAAAGAAATACTTTCCTCGGCAATATATAATTGTTAAATCTGGATTCATTATTGAAAGCAACTTTGAGAGTTTAAATCTTTCTTGCCCATAATAAAGAGGCAAAGACAAAACGTGTGTCAAACAAGGCTTCAGTTACAACCTTATTTTCTGATTTTGTTTTACTCTAGATAAACAAAACGGTATTACAAAACCCAATCAGACATAAGCAAACCCCTTAATTTGTAATTCTCCTTTAGATGACTGGATATTTGAAGTGAACACAATTTCAATGGTCCAGTTAAAATTGCTACTTTAGTAAATTACCTCCAACATTTTTACTTCATGGTTGGATGCAATTGTTTCTCAAATTCAGGCAAATAAAACTGCATTGATTTTTCTTCAGGTAGTGATATATTACTGTCATTAGGAAAGTCAATTAGAAGGCATGTACTATATTAATATAAACCTGGTGCTGTGGTTGTTGAAATGCTGCAGAAATAATCCTATTCACCGCAAAGGCTTTTTTACAGGATCATGAATACATACTCATGCAAGAACAATAGAATTTTACATTATGGTC
>NW_017306436.1:465522-506973 GCF_000935625.1 Nanorana parkeri | reverse complement strand
CTTAAAAATAACTGTCCCTTTACTCCATGGTCAGTGCAGTATTTACAACCTCCGGTGATTCAAGCCCTTCACACTATAGCTCATGCTATAGCTGAAATAGGCCTAGCCAACAACAATAATATTCATTCTAACCAGTCTCCATCTAAAGCTCTGCGCATGTTCCAAGCAAATATTTTTTTCTATGGCCTGTCCTAACAGTATTAAAGGTAGCTGTACTGCCAATGGTACTAAACACCGTGCCAGCAATCTTCTCCCTGGAAGCAGTGAAATGGCTTCTTTTCTTCTTTTTTTTTGTTTCAATTTATAATTAATTTTAATAATTTTAATGACAGAGGCTAATCCTATATCCATTTTATCTGTGGAGACTTTGGGGTTTTTTTTTTATTTCAAAGTTCACATATCCTAGGCAATGCTGGAAAAACATAGAAGCCCTCTCTATTAAATTATCTACTAGTATTCTATTATGGAAGAATGAAACAGAAAGATGACTATCTACAATCCAAATTGTCTGGGACAGTTCTTCCCACCAATGCTTTCATAAATAAGGCAAAATAAGAAAAAATAGAGCGATTACTCCTG
Source organism: Nanorana parkeri (assembly GCF_000935625.1). NCBI lineage: Eukaryota > Metazoa > Chordata > Amphibia > Anura > Dicroglossidae > Nanorana > Nanorana parkeri. The sequence continues at coordinate 506,394 of NW_017306436.1, read as the reverse complement.
GCCTGATCCACCAGGAAAGTGAAAATAGTAATCGGACTGTATACTGTCTTACTTTTCTCCGCTCGTGTCAATAAAACTCTCCCAGTGTACTTTCATGTATCTTATGAAAAATAAATAACTGAGGCTGCATTCCAATTGTGTTTTGCCTTGTGTTCCATCTCCTAGCAGGAACACATAATATTTACAAAAAGCATCAAGAATGCCATAGCAAATAAATCAATTATACACCTGAAATGCAAAGCAAAATGTTAAATGGCACATGCCAACGTGCATAGGAAAACACAAAGGGGAAATTAAATTCCACAGCTGTAGCACTACAGATGCCCCTGATACTGATGAAACACAAGCCCATTTCCTGTTTCCCTGGCTTCAAATGTTAAACTTACCCTGCGCAAGAGCTTATCTAAAATCTCCCAACAAGCTGTCACCTTCTCACATTAAATCCACAGAAATAAAATGTCACATACTCAACAGCACATGTCTTTATTCAAAACAGATTGATTGCATCCCTTATCATATTCAAACTAATGTATCCCAATGTGTTAGTTTGCTGTGCAATAAACTATATCTTACGGACAAATCACCCTGTGCCTCTCCAAAGAGTGACGGCATCACTCATTAAAAGAGGCAATCTTTTGCATGTAAACAAGCCAACATTAGGGGATATCTATAAAAGAGGAGGGCATGCTAAATGAGGGTGTTACCCATAGCATCCAATCAGATTCCACAGCTGTTTTTTGAACAGGTCTGAAAGTGAAAGGATCCTATTTGACGACACGGGAAACAACTCCCATTTAAATTCCTTTACATCTATAGACTAGGGTAGCATAGGCAAGAAATCCAAATTTTACAACGGTGGATCAGGGAAACAGGTCTGTCAGTGAAGTAAGGCCTAACAACTTCAATAGCTTTTAGCTTTAAAGAAAATTATAGATTGGATGCAAATAAACCTGTTTAATTACTGCAGCAACTAGAAAAGAAAGATATACCAGTAATTTAATGATTGAAACATTATTCAAGCAAGCAGAGAAAGTAAAAGGGAATGCTTGTAAAACATTGTGCAGTACACCGCACTGCACACATTCATCACGTTCGCAACTGCAGTCAAGAGTAAAGAAGTTTATTCCTTTCTCATCGGGGAAATAGCTGGGGTTAGTGGGTTAGCTTAGTGACTTCTTGTTGAGGAATATGTGGTTACAGTGGCTTGTGTAAATCACTTCTCAGATGGGGAATATCTAGGGCTAGTGTACACCTCAAACGAGAAGCAAAGGCTAGTGGGTGAATAATGGTCATCTCCTTAGAGAGCTGCAGATGACTTTTGTGACTCTTTCTATCATTCTCATTTTGCAGAAACACAATGTGGAAAGAGAGAGAAAGCGAGAGACCATAAAAGCAGGAAGCCAGTCAGCACATTATGGCTTACAGACTGTAAAACCTGGAGGCAGACTGTAAGTAATCCCCACGGCTCGACTGGCTCCAGTTTAAACACCATGGACAGTACTCAGCAGAGATGCAAGAACTGAACTGAAATGAGCGTTGAAAGGAAAGGGAAAATGAGGCTGGGGAAAGAGTGACAGAAACAGAAGGTAGGATGAAGGCAAGACAGATGCACGAAGGAAAATACCAGAAAAAAAAATCTGTTTCAATAAAAGGCTAAAAAATAATTTCAAAAAAGCATCGTCTGAAAAGCAACCCATTAGAATAGGTGCAGAGAAAGCAACAGAAGAAAAAGAGAGACGGTAATAAATAATGAACCAACTGATGAGGGAAGGATAAGTATCTCTGAAGACACCACTCCCACCTCCTTATTGTTACCCTGTAAAATCACACAAAGAATTTCTTCACAGCTAAACATGCCTGCCACACACACAAAGAGGTAGTCAGTTAGCCTTTGGACCTCCGCCCCATAGAAATGCAAAAGGCCATCCGAATCATGGGAACGGCCGCGGTCTCAACCATTAATACATGCAGAATTTCTACAGAGCATTATTAAAAGGGAAAATGCCGCTTAGGGTTTTGCTATAGTGATAAAGCTATACAAAGGTGAGGAGTTAGATAGGGTTCGAGCATCTCCTACTCCTTGCAAATAGTAATGAGCACTGGTGAGCCGTACCATCTGGGCTGCAGTAAATTACAGTTATCATTTAGCCCCGCTTTTCACGTTCCCTCACATTCGAGGAAGCAATGCTGTTAATATTATCATTTTTATTGTTTTTATTCCGTCGGCTTTTCTTATAGATTTGAAATGTACCGCTCCAAAGGTGACGATCAAGGATGCTTCTAAATGCACTGCAGGCATATCTATCCCTGGGGGAAGCTAAACCAGATTGTGTTGTAATCCTTTCAATTGCCATGGTGACACAAAGGCACTTCTGTTGTTTGGTTACCCCACGGGTCTATGAGGTGGCACTACAACGAAATGAGCCGCAACCTTAAAAGTATTATGTGGCCCATAAAGAATGCAAAATGGGGGCCGACAGGCTGCAATTTACGTGACAACTGATATCCAGGAAATCATGTAAATGTTGAGTGGATTAAGAAAAAAAATAAATAAGGCGTATCGCAGCAGGATATATAATATCAGTTATCGTATTCACTTATCTCCACCTGTGCCTGACTTGCTCTTTTCCAAACAGAGATGCATGCACTCTGACACGGTCCAACAGTTCACCTACTCCTATTGAAGTGACACCCCAAACTAAAAATGGCCTATGCACCGAGCAGGTGTCACTATAGACAGAGGACAAGTGTAACACAAACTCCAGACATACAAACAGTGACTGTCCTACTCTGCCTGGATGTCTGGTTTCCTCCAAATGTCTGCAAGATATAACACTAGCCCTAGTGGAAATAAATGATAACCAACCCCAGCGACAGTTAAGGCTAATAGCAGGTGTGTGGGAGGCGTAAGTCAATACCTTGGGGACAAATTGTGCTCATTACAAGTTACTGACCCCCAGAGGCCTACAGGACCTGCCAGCAAGTCAGGGGTTACATGAAAGTAGCAAAGCATTTCAATGCAGCACATTGTTTTTTTTTGTGATAACCTAATGAGGATGGGATAACAAGAGATGATCAGCACACAATAAAGAACTGATGATCAAGACACAAAGACCCCCAACTAGTGAGCACGACACAGCACAGGGGACCGCTGAGTACCATGTCTGCCAGCCTCAGCGGTCCATACATGAGCAGCGCTGCCTATACCTGGTGCAGCAGCAGGAGCAGGGCCGCCTGGATGCAGACGATGGCCAGCACTCTGGACTGTTTCCGGCACATGGTGGTCACAGGCGAACGATGGGGCTATGATGGCTTCAAGAAAATCACGGCAGTGTCCCGCTCGTCCAGATCTAATCTTCTTCTTCTTGTTGTCCCCGTCACGGCAGCAGCAGCAGCAGGACAAAAAAGCAGCAATAAGACGAGAGGGGGGACCGGAGGAGATAATGACAAATCCCTACAAGCTGTGGCCAGAACATAGGGGGTGATTTCCTCCTGCAGTTCCCACCCACCCCCCAGGAGGAGTCCCCAGGCTGCGTGCTGGATGCGATAGTCCCCTTTACATCAATAGGATGGAGATCGGCTCTCTTTTGTCTGCCACCTTGCAGCAGAAGATAACGGGGCAGAGATCCGGCTGCCAATGGAGGGATGCCGAGAGAGGATGATGATGGTGGTGATGGTGATGATGATGGTGGTGCTCTTCAGGTTGGCAGCCGCAGCCCTGGCTCAGTTCTCAGTTCCTGGGTGCCCGGCTGCTTTCTGATACACACAGTGCTCTCCTACTAGCATCACATAGAGCGCTTCCCTCTCTGTCTCTTCTCCCTCCTCCTCCTCCTCCTCCTCACACACTGATAACAATACAAGGCGCTGGCTGGATGAATCCCTGTGTGATGAGGAAGAACACATCCCCTTAAGTTTGTTTAATGGCCGGACAACCAAGTAAACATAAAGGGACAAAAAACACAGGAAGCGTGTTTAATGGTCGGATAACCAGGTAAAAATAAAAGGGACAAAAACGACAGGAAGTGTGTTTACTGGCCGGATCACCGTTTTTCTACTACGGCCGGCCCGGAGGCAGTTAAACCCCAAACACAAACATGTTAATATATTGCCGTTTGCTATACCTTAGATGTAGTGGCTGCATTCATTTTCTTTTATTAGCCTTTTGTCCCTTTTATTTGTATCTGGTGATCCGGCCAGTAAACACACTTCCGGTCTTTTTTCCCCCCTTTATTTTTACCTGGTGATCCCGCCTGTAAACTCACTTCCTGTATTTTTTGTCCCTTTAAGTTTACCTGGTGATCCGGCCAGTAAACACACTTCCTGTCGTTTTTGTCCCTTTTATTTTTACCTGGTTATCCGACCATTAAACACGCTTCCTGTGTTTTTTGTCCCTTTATGTTTACTTGGTTGTCCGGCCATTAAACAAACTTACCGTCTTTTTTGTCCATTTTATTTTGACCTGGTGATCCGGCCAGTAAACACACTTCATGTATTTTTTGTCCCTTTTATTTTTACCTGGTTATCCGGCCATTAAACACACTTCCTGTCTTTTTTGTCCCTTTATGTTAACCTGGTTGTCTGGCCATTAAACACACTTCCTGTCTGTTCGGTCCATTTTATTTTTACCTGGTGATCCAGCCATTAAACACACTCCCTGTCTTTTTAGTACATTTAATTTTTACCTGGTGATCCAGCCATTAAACACACTTCCTGTCTTTTTTGTCCCTTTTATTTCTACCTGGTGATCCGGCCATTAGGTCTTTTTCACACCGAAAGCGTGTGCGTTCCAGAGCGGTAGCTGCTGGAACGCACCACGATCGCTTAGAAACTTCTCCGGCGTTTCCGCCCGCAGTGCAATCGAACGTGTGGCAAGAATTTGCTCTATTTTTTGCGTTTGCAGTGGAACGCAACGCTGGCAAACGCTTTCGGTGTAAACAAGCCCTTAAATACACTTCCTGTCTTTTTGACCCTTTTATTTTTACCTGGTGATCCGGCCCGCAAACACACTTTCTTCCTTAGGGCGGTTACACTCACTCCTCCAATGTATCTATGGAGGAGTAACATAGCAACCCTTGTTGCATTGTCAGCCTTTGAAGAGGGTAGTTCTATTGTTAGTAGACATGTGCACCGGCAAAAAAATTGTTTAGTTTCGTATAGTTTTGATTAGGATTTTGCGTTATTTCGTTTTTCAGGATTCGGGTCTGAAAGTCAATTCGTTTCGGATTCGTACGAAATTCTGTAGTCTGTACGAATTGTTGTTTCGTTCGTTCGATGCATATGAAAAGCAGGGCTGTAGCTACCATGGGGTGAGTGAGGCGCTCGCCTCAGGCGCAGCTGAGAGGGGGCGCAGCCAGGCCATTGGCAACAAGGGCGCTAGACGGCCATCACAGCCATGGCTCAGCAGGGAGAAGAGGAGCAGCACAGGCTCCAGCTTCTCCTCAGATCCCCGCTTCTCTTCTCCACCTGTATGGGCAGAGGATTCTGTGTCCTCATCTCTTTTTCTATTTAAAAAGGGAAATGTCAGGAGTCTGTTTAGAACCCGGATATTTCCCTGAAGCAACAGTGAAAAAAAGAAATCATAAAAAATAAATTAAAAAAACACCCAAAGCACACACACACACACACACACACTACTAGACATGTGCAAACACAAAAAAATTGTTTCTGACTAAATGAACGGAAACTAAAAATGTTTTCATTAGTTTCGTCAAACGAAACAAATTGTTATGCTATTTTGGATTTGGCCACCAGAGGCAGGGCGCATGACGTCAAATACCGCACAGGTCTGTTGGGGGGCACAATTTTCTGTTCTTGCCTAGCTAGCTACGGCTCTGATTAAAAGTATTATGACACCTCGGCTCACAGACCCAAATGGCATTCGGGAGCTCATGAATAGCATTCGGAAGCTCCCGAATGCTATGTTATTTTTGACTGCTGAGAATGTCACATGGGCAGAGCGAGCCGTGATGTCACGGCTCGCTCCACCCATCTGTTTACTTTCGGGCTGAATGTCATTTTGCGGCGAGTTTTCATCGGTTTCGGACGATCGTCGTGCGGCGGCACTTTTTTTATTTTGGTGGGCGTCGTGCATCATGATTGACGCTGGATTATATCGATGGAGCCATTTATTTATTTTTTTATTAAAGGAATAGTCAAAAATTGGCGCGTTGTTTTTGTTTTCAATTAAAGGATTTTCTCTAAAAGTGCGGTTTGTTTATTTTCTTTGAATTTGAACCCTTTAGTGAATGAGTAGGGGTACAAGTGCCCCTTACTCATTCACAAGGGGGGGCATCTGGGTGCCCCCTTAATTAAAGGGGTACCTCGATGCAAATAAGCCCCCTTTCCAGCAGACCCCCACAACCACAGGGTCAGGATTGTGGGGAAGAGGCCCTTGTCCCCATCGGCACACCCTCCCAATGCCGAGGGCACGTGGCCTGGTAAGGTAAGGCGCAGGGAGGGGGGGGCGCTTGATCGTCCCCCCTCTTTCCAGCACTGCCGGTCCTGTGCTTGGATCAAGGGTCTGGTAGGAATGTTAGGGGGGACCCCATGGGTTTTTCCCAATTTTGTGGGGCTGGGGTGCCCCCATAAAATTCCTGCCAGACCTAAAGGGTCTGGTATCAATTGGGGGGAACCTCACGCTTTTTTTTCCCTCTTCTGCAGACTGTAAAAAAAAAAAAAAAAAATCTTAAATATCACTTTGCAGCAACGAACGAAAACCGCTAGCGAATTTCGGAATTGGAAATTCAGATTCGTTTGCATTTGTTTTATCTGTAATTCGGAATTCGGATACATCTCGATTCGGAACTAAACAAATTGTACATGTCTAATTGTTAGATGGACTAGCAGATTAAAATGGAATTTATAGAAGTAACTAATAAATTAAAGTGACACTAAACTTGGAAGCTGGGAAGAAGCTGGTGAAGCCCCTAGGTGACATTAGGATTCTTGGAGACCCCTGATGTCTCCATAAAGAGGACCTGTCATGTAAATTGGCTATAACATAGGTGCCTTCTTAGCCCTCCCTTTTGATACCAATAAAGTATACTATTGCTCCTATTGTGCTGCACATGTTACATATTGCCGCGAACGTCGAAGTGTGAGCAATAATTTTAGGGACATTAATCACTCTTAACACTAAACTGATGAGCAGTAAAAGCATTTAAAGCATTGGCTATGGTTAATTTTCGATGTGTGGTCGTTTTTTGCAATTTTGTGGGCGCGTGCAATTTTAAGGCTTGACATGTCTGGTGTCTATTTACCCGACATGACCCCGTCTTTTATGTTTTATCAAACAATCGGGGTGATAATACATGTTTAGTTACATTTCATAGGCAAACAGGGTTTTTTTTAATTTAAGGTACTTTTTTTGTTATATAGTAAAAAATAAAAACCCAGTGGTGATTAAATACCACCAATAGAAAGCTCTATCTGTCCCTAAAAAATGGTCTAAAATTCATTTCAGTACAGTGTTGCATGACAGAATAAATGTCAGTCAAAGTACCACATCGCTGAATACGGAAAAATTGCCTGACCAGGAAGGGGGTTTAACACCCTGGTCTTTAAGTGGTTAATGAATCTCCAGGCCTTGTCTTTTTTGGTAGCTCAACCCTGTTCTTGTAAATTATTATTTTGTAAGACATGATACAATCCTATCTGTGTGTTTTTTCCTTTTTGTATTATATTTGTAAATAGGGGAACTTTGTTTATTTACTGTACATACATGCTATGCTTCCTGCTTAGTAATCAGAACAGCAATGGGGCTTTCCATATCACTTCCCAGACAGAATGTAAGTAATGGCACTCATACATAGATTATCCTGCTACAGTTGTTCACAAACTATAGAGGTAATTAACAAGAAGAGATATGTGATTTTTGTGATGTAAATATTGGTGCATTTTCCTTGCCCCAAATGAACAATGTTATAAGAAAAGTTTTATTGATGATGCACCAGCCGCACCAAATCACATTAAAAGTGCTAGGCGACAATTTCTAGAAATGTCTGATCACATGTGCCAAGACAATTAAGCAGTTGCACCAATGTTCTTATTTAAATACACCATTACCAGAGTGTTCTAGATATTGCAGTGAGAGGGGGCCACAGGAATGACTAGCAAAGAAGCAAGGACAGGAGAGGGGGATGTGTATGGATGGCAAGTGATGTGCAGCAATGCAGGAAGGAGAGTAGAGGGGGATGTGTATGGATGGCCAGTGATGTGCAGCAATGCAGGAAGGAGAGGAGAGGGGGATGTGTATGGAAGGCCAGTGATGTGCAGGAATGCAGGAAGAAGAGGAGAGGGGGATGTGTATGGAAGGCCAGTGATGTGCAGCAATGCAGGAATGAGAGGAGAGGGGGATGTGTATAGAAGGCCAGTGATGTGCAGCAATGCAGGAAGGAGATGTGGATGTGTATGGAAGGTCAGTGATGTGCAGGAAGGAGAGGAGAGGGGGATGTGTATGGAAGGTCAGTTATGTGCAGAGCAATGCAGGAAGGAGAGGAGAGGGGGATGTGTATGGACGGCCAGTGATGTGCAGCAATGCAGAAAGGAGAGGAGAAGAAGCAAATTTAGGATGATTCCAGGAAAAAAAAAAAAATACCTCAGCCCAAGTGCACAACAAATTTATGAATTGGCGTGCACACCTTTTAATTATTTGTGGCAAGAGGCATTTGTTAGGCAGCCATTTACAGGGTCATCCACTAAAGGGTGAAGGCAGGAATAGTGAACAATCTAGAACAACATAGCTGAACTGGAAAGTGAGTTGGAGAATTTTTCCAAATCAGCAATGACATCCTGACTGTTCACTTCTCCTGCTTTCTCCAAACTCTTCACCCTTTAGTGAATAACCCTTATTGGTGCATATTTTGGCATGTGCCAGTCTTTTTTAACCCCCCACCATAGTGTTTAGAATCATGTATTTTAAAACTTGTGAGGGTAATCACCTAAACAGATGCCCCTATAATACATCTGTATTTGTGGTGGCCAGAAGCCACAGCTGCCATAGCAATGTATGGTTAGAAAACACTGAACTTGGGTGTGTGTTTGGTAACACCTACGAAATTATGGACACCGGCACTCCAAGGTAGAATAATGTCTTTTTATTGACATTTTATGCAACAATACACTTATTGCAACATTTCAGGGTCACACAGGATCCCCATCATCGTTCTGCCTGACGAAGGGGATCCTGTGTGACCCCGAAAAGTTGCAATAAGTATATTGTTGCATGAAACGTCAATAAAAAGACGTTATTCTACCTTGGAGTGCCGGTGTCCAAAATTTCTTATATAGTATTCAGACGGTGGCCATCCGTCGATTACTGATGCACTCAACCTATTACTATGGATCAGCGGTAAGGAGTGCAATGGGTACATGGACTGTAAAATTCAAAACCCGGAAAATTAACATTTGGATTCTTACGCCTGTGCACGTGCAAAACAAAGTGAGCTCATCCTTTTCTCCCCTTTACCCTGACATAACCTAACCCACATTCCCCTCCACAGATGCAAACTTATCACTATGCGATGGATGCGGCCTCCAGGGTTTGTTTACATCCAAAGCTGCAAGGCTTCACCGTCCTGGTCCGTAGACGTCTATGCGGCTGTCTCCCACCACCTCCTTTCGTCTCCGGCCTCAGGACTCACCCTCATAGAAGTCTATGGGCTGTAATGCACAGGCACGCCAGCACAGTGAGACTTGCAATGCTGTATGTAAACAAACACTGGAGGCAGCATCGAGGTAAGTATGCATCTGTGAAGGGGGGTGGGTAGGTGAGGTTAGGTTAGGTCAGGGCAAAGGGGTAAAAGGAATATGTTCACTTTTCGTAAGTGTCCTTATTCTATAAAACACATTACCCTGACCTCCTGTTTCAGTGGCAACTGTAAAATTTTTAATTTCCCATCACTTTCTCACCCAGTGGCAATGTTTAGCAGGACAAATAGAGAGATTGAATTTCCCTAGCGGGCACACAGGCGGAGTTTGTAAGAAGTTTATAAACCGTTGATGGGCCTTGTTATCATCAAAACTGATTATACAAGTCTATGGGAATGCAAAATCAGATTGAAGCAGGTCAAATGTAGGTCAGAAGGAGGTCAAATGCACATTTCAATAAATACTGAATGATCTTAGAAGCAATTTAAACTTAAAGCTTGATGCATTTACTAATCAACACAAGCGCAACATTCTCATTTCTAGTTCCGCAAGAGGCACACTGCTTCCCTAAAGTAGTTGTGTGTGACTCGAGTTGTAGCATACTGGTAGCCACGTGAGGGAATATTTACAAGTATAATAATTTTAAAAAAACTTTCAATATTGAACAGTTATTAAGTAAAATGTGAAGCTATAACAAATATTAATTTCAGGTACATTTTGGAGTAATATTTCAGAATTTGTAATCACTGAAAATGCTCTAATTTTCCTTTAATCCCACTATTTGGTTAATATGAAAGGCTCTAGTAAGAGCTGAAATGTTCAAGATTTAGTAACCCATAACGAAGATATGACTGCAGTCTAATTAGTTAAATATGTAGGTTGCTATGGGTTACTGTGCATTGCAAATTTCTCATTACCTGATGACAACAGGCATACATTAGGACTGCTCTTAAAGCCTAACTCCAGCTTAATAATTTTTTTTTTTTTAAATGAATTGCCCTGCACAAATTAAAAACAACACAGCTCCCATTGCAATACTCAGCTTCTCTCCTGCACTGTCTTTTGCAGACTTAGGCCTTGTTCACACCAACCGCGTTCCAGGAGCAGAGCAGTTACAGACCGGAGCAAAACTGCGTCCAATGTATTCCAATGCTATTTTTAGCTCCAGTTCACATCGCAGCGTACCGTTCCAGAACAGGTCCAGAGGTAAAAATACTGCAGCAGGACCTATTTTACCTGCTCTGGAACGCATGCAAACGCATCAAAAACACATGCAAACGCCCTGAAATGCACTGAAAGCCCATTTAAAACGAAAAAAAAAATATTTATTTATTTTTAATCAAAAACGGCCCGGAATGCATAAAAAACGCAGCAGAACCCACTGCACTGTGTGTGCAGAAACTCATGCAGATCTGCTCTGCATTTGGTGTGAACAAGGCCTTAATGCCCTGCAATCCACACAGCATCATTCAACCCATTTTCTGTGAGCACAGGGCATTATAGATGTACCCTCTGGGCTCACATAACAATGCTGCAGTGAACGGTTCTCTCACAAGATTACAAGAGCAACATTCGCATTTAGCACCACCAGGACCCAAAAGAGGACACATGACGTTACATGACCCGGATGAAAGCCCTCAAAAACATATACATTTAGGGCTCATGCACACAGCCGCAAATGGTTGTATGATTATATTACCAATGCTTTTTTTTTTCGTCCCAGAAGTCACTGGTGCAGCATACACCAGCATCCAGGCAACCTGTTCAAGCCAATGACAGGTTGCACCTATGTATGAATATATGTGGATATATGCAAATCAAAGCAGGCATACTGGGCCATGAATGCATCCCCAAGCGCTGGTAGTCACTCGGAGTTGCATATGTCCACGTATAACTGTACCTGGACACTGATATATGCTGCACCTGTGATTCATGCATGATTTGTTATTGTAGAAGAGACATCCAATAAAGAATTCTTACCTGTCTGTTCACAATGTTTTTCCTGACAGATCACCCCTTGCTGCAGCCTCTCATTTTATTTCTACAAAGTCACAATTTTGCTGTCTAATCACTGGGAAAAAAGAGACTGAGGACATGCTTCCTCCTGTTTGCAGCAGATCTGTGACTTTAACTCAGCCTTGGCAAAGCCAGCGGACTGTTTTTTTAATGGTAAATGATTGAGCTTTTATGAAAAATGATACTGTTGCTGCATATTGTGACATGTCAGGAATTTATTTTTGGAGACTTGCATGGTTACTGAAAAATCCACTTTTATATCATCTATAGACATGAATCTACAGATGAATAGGTAAACATTTGACAGGGTTTCATTATAGGAAATATTTGAAATGAAAATTTTATGGTAGGTTATACCTGTCATTTTTTTTACAACCCCCGGCTGTGTAGTTTCAGTCTGCTGTACAGTCTATGAGTGTCACAATGCATCTTTCATTTTGTAATAAAAAAAATGAAGGATTAGGTGTATTCTGTCTGTGTCATTTATAAAGCGGAACACCAGCAGGGTTATTCACAAAGCTGCCGAAGGCAGCCGAGTGAATAACCGAGCCGAAGTGAACACAGCCGAACAACGTTCGGCTAGTCACTCCGGCTCAGTACGGATGATTTCAGCCATACATCGGCTGAAATCAGCCATACATCGGTTACCTATGGTCAGCCGAACATACTCTGCATGTTCGGCTGAGCCGAGGTGCAGAGGGACTTCGACTCAGCCGATCCAACATATGGATTGGCTGAGCCGAAGCTCTGGTAGCTCACTCGCTGCCATTTACCCCTATTCTCATAGGGGCCGAACGGCAGTGAGTGAATAGCCGAATTTAAAAATGTAAATAAATAGAAACATTTTAAAAAAGCGGAGCTAGCGGTGACAGCCGGCACTATTCCTATTGGCCAGCACCTGCCAGAGTCTTCTAGCAGGTCCCGGCCAATGAATAACAACTGGGCAGAGCCTGCCATATCGTTACTGCCGGCTCAGCCCAGTTGTTATTGTTTAATGACAGATCTTCGTCCCGGGTCATTTGGGGATGCTGAACTGTCTTTGTAACTGTGTGGAGCCATGGCTGGCCGACTTTTCTCCGCACTTCGGCTGTCACTTCAGCCCAGTCGAGCCGAAGCATATGCCTTCAGCCGCTCTGCCGCCTTCGGGTGCAGTACGAGCTATTGTGAATAGCTCGTACAGTAGCCCTACAGTTCGACTAAACCAAAGGGCAGAGGAGGCTGAAGAGAGACGAAGGACCAGCCGAAGCTACGGCTGTATCCTTCGGCCCCATAGTGAATAACCCTCCAGGTTATGTTATAGCAATTCTAACAATAAAAAAATGTCAAAACTACTTACCATATATGATGTTTAATGCTGGGCCTGTCACATTTCCAAAGTCTGTACCCCATTATAAAAGTAATTGTTTACCAATTATCCCCCAGTGTGGAGCAACTTTCTCTTGCATCCCCTTGAATTTATATTTATTACTGGAACCCTCTAGTAACTAGTTGAATGTACATTTCTCCCAACATTGTAAATAAAGGGCCAGTTCATAGTCCTCCAGATTTAAGGGTGGAAAACATGTGGCCAGTGGGAGCAGAAAAGGCCCCATTGTCAGTGGAAGTAAAAAATGCCCTCCAGGGTTGGTGGTCAGTAAGAGTAAAACAAATAACCTAGTGCCTGTGGTCAGTGGAAGAAGGAATAATGTCCCACCATGGGTGGCAGTGGGAGGAATAGAACCCCATAGTTGGTGTTAGTGGAAGGAATAGTACCCCTATCACTATGCGGGGACTCCATGGGATAGTACAGAGGGTGTTTTGCTCACCCCCTTTTTTTTGCAGGTCCTTATTGGTGAAAGTGCATGTGTATTTTTCCCTAGCAAAAACACTCGATTGGTCAATTTGGGTGGGCTTTTGCCGTATATTTCACAGCATATTTTACCTCGCTTGGCTGCAGCAGGTTACCAAACAGATTACATAATCCATTTCTCGTCATGGTGTTTTTTAGTAAATAAGCACCGTAGACAATCTTGCCCATTAAACGTTATATGAGTGTATGTCTCTTTATTTATTGTTTATTACTGCTCCTCCCTGCTATCCCATGTAACTGTCACACATAAGAACTACCTGAATTTGTTGCACGCCTTGGAATTAGCAAGCAACCTGTTGCACGGCTCTCATGAATTTAGCGCAGGACTTTCTAATGCAGCCATAACACCAAAAAAGTATTTTAAATGCTTTATTGAATCCCCCCCCCCCCCATTATATTTTCTTTCAAACCGAATGCGCAAGAACACCTAACGTGGATGATCAATAACACTTTATGGCGTTGATTTACTGATGCGGTCAGCCTGTGTTTACTACCAGTCCTGTGTGAGAAAACTAAACACAGGTTCATCGCTTCACTAAATCGCCCTTTGTGCATTTATTACAGTAATTTGAGTTACGCCTTTGCAGTCTTATTTCTGTTAATGGTTTTTAAATACATAGCTGCAGTCGGGTGAACTTTTTAAAGGTGATTGTGAAAATTGACTCTACTTGGCACTTTGCTGATCATGTAACAGAACAATTGATTAGCAGAGCAAAGCAGAAGTCTGTACCACACAGCGGCCAACAAAGACAAGGAACATACATGTCTCACAGGATGCCGGGGATGCCATATTTCTAAAAAAAACTGGGAGGCTGCCAACTCCTCCTCTCTCCTCCTGTCACAATCCCCTTACATGCAACTCTACTGCGAGGTGCATCAGGCAACATCAGTCACATGTTAGCACAATAAAGCTAAGGGGCTGCAGTCATTGTTAGGTAGAAGAACTTTCCATGTTTGCCCATAGGCTCACATTATATTCAGGTGATTTGCAATCTGCATATGCTCACTTAACAAAAACCTTGCAAGTCATTCTTTTATAAGCTTATTCCACAAGGCCATGCAAGGCACAATAGTAAATGTGTAATGTTACAATGATTCATAGTTGCCAATGCAAACATCTGCCCAGAGAAGTCTGAAATCAGATTTCTTTCTATTTGTTGCTGTACTTTACAAAAGATTTATTTATTTCTTTGTCTATTTTATTTATTTATTACAGGTATTTATATAGCGCAGACAATTTACGCAGCACTTTACATAGTTGCACATTCACATCAGTCTTTAATATCAAATATATTTACTTTGTTTCTAGATTATTAAGGGCTTGTGCATATGAGCATATTAAAAAACTCCTATCTACGCTGGATCATTCTGCCAGAAACTGGCAGAAAAATCCAGCATTAAAAATGCGCAGTCTGGTGTGTATTAACACGTTTCGTGCTGCATCTAGAGGCATATAGGCATAAATAGGCTGGACTAGTAATTTATTCTAGCCACTAGAATAAATTTGTGTGCATTCACTTGTATTTACACACATTTACATCTGTGCTTAAAGTGACACTAAACTCAGGAGGAAAATCTTAAAAATGCATTCAAGTACCTTAACTTTTAACAAAACTGTATCATATCTGTGTATCACTCGGCTGTAGATCCTCAAATCATCTCTGAATTCATGCTGACACTGTCCTTCCTTCTGGAGGGTGGCTTCTTTTGTTCCCCATGGTCCCTGTAAAGTAGCCAATGTGCATGGAAAATAGAGAATTGCATTCAAAGACAAAAAAAGTGGCGTTTTTTTTCTTCCGGTTTGCATGAAGCCTTAGAGGACTGTTTGGGCTTGTGTCGATAGCATCAGTTTGAGACACTTCTGAGATCATTAAGAATTCATTGGCAGTTGCAGTTGTTCTCCTTGTGACCTACATTTGACCTACTTCAAATGGGTTTTGTATTTCCATAGATTTGTACTGAAAAAACAATGTGCAGAAAATAGTGAGGGGGCAATTTATCAAAACTGAAGAGAGATGCTGATTGGTTGCCATGGGCAACTGCTCCAGATTCTGTCTGTTCCAGTTTTGATAAATCCCCCCCTATATTTTTAAAGCGGAGGATAGAAAGATGGCACATTTTGATAAAGTTATGTCTTAAACTTCAATACCTGAGGATTATTAATCTTCTTTTTTGCCTTCATCACCATGTTGGCGATCTGATTAATCTGCTTCTTCTCCGGCTACAGCAGCTGGAGGAATTCTATGCTGAAACGGAAAGGGATGTAATACACGTCGCTTCCAGGTTCAGTGATCGTTGGGGAGATCAGCTGCTGGAAGTGTGCTATTGTCCCTCTGATTGAAGTGAACAGCCCCGCCGTGCCAGTCCCAGGTCCGCATGGGGGACAGCAGAGCCTGGGATAGCTGACGGCTGGAAGGACCACACCGAATGGCACCGTAAACATTATATGCTGTGCAGCCACCTGATAACTTGTATGTGAATAGCCACCACCAGCTGTTTAAAATGGTACCAAGATCACCGCTGCTGTAGCAGCCATGATCTTGGTATTACTGCTTCAAGATGACGCTGTTTATTTACGTTAGGCAGTCCTGAACCAGTTAAAATTGCATTTATAAAAAGAAAAACTGTAAAAAAAAAAAAAAGAGAGTAATATACAAAAGAGGTCAAAACAAATGTGAACATTAAAATACATTATTGTCAGGGAGCTTAACACCTCCAGGTGGCGCTGGATCAGATCCTGTGGTTCCAGTGCTCACCTACAGGTGTCTCAGCAATTGGTCCCCACCTGGTGCTTATCTGGGAGGGTATTTAACCTCTCCCTGCAGTGAGGCCTGCATCTCAGTATATCGCCATAACCTGTTGCCTCCTTGAACCCTGGCTCCTTCCCCTAAGGTCTCCTGGTCTATGGCTCTCCTCTTGTTGCCCTGCTCCCCAGGTTAACTAGCCCTGCTATATTCTGTGTGTGATTCTGCTGTTTACATTTAGTTTGGATATTTTATGTTACTTGTGGGTGTTGGTGGGGTTGCTTGTGTTCATGTGAGTTTGGTATGGCTAATAAACTATTAAATAAAAAGTTCATAAGCCTTGTTTGGTGTGGTCACGTATTTGGTCCTCCTGTACAGATATCTGCACGCGGTGTGGGGACACCTATGCACAGTATCGTGATAATTATATTGAAAGTTGGCCTGGCAGCATCTAATTTGCTTATGTTCTCCATCACTCCTTGCCTCTGTCACTAGTACACCACTACTTTATGTATAAAACAAAATTACTTTTATTATGTACTTCAAATACAGCAAAACCACATGCTTGCCCTCTGTAAATGGTTGAGTTGACCGTCGCCTGCAATCCCATGCACCAGAGTGACAACGTTCACTCCCCCTACTGTATCTATGGAAGAGTATTGTTGTCACCCTAGGACAGGACCACAGAACACTTTCCCTTTTACCTTTTCCATAATATGGGAGGGGTTCTGTAGTTAACAGAGAGAACGAGGGTTTACATATATACTATATTGCCAAAAGTATTGGGACACCCTTCCAATTCATTGGATTCAGGTGTTCTGTGTAATGTCCTTGCTACTAAATATTCCACGGTCAACTGTTAGCGGTATTATAACAAAGTGGAAGCAACCGGGAACAACTGCAACTCAGCCACAAAGTGGTAGGCCACGTAAAATGACCGAGCGGGGTCAGCGAGCAGAAGTCGCCAACTGTCTGCAGTGCGTAGAGAGCTGCATGGAATGGGTTTCCATGGCCGAGCAGCTGTAACCAAGCCTTACATCACCAGGTGCAATGCAAAGCGTCGGATGAAGTGGTGCAAAGCTCGCCGCCACTGGACTCTAGAGAAGTGGAGATGTGTTCTCAGCAGTGACGAATCACGCTTCTCTGTCTGGAAATCCGATGGACGTGTCTGAGTTTGGCGTTTGCCAGAAGAAAGGTACTTGATTGACTGCATTGTGCCAAGTGTAAAGTTTGGTGGAGGAGGGATAATGGTGTCGGGTTGTTTTTCAGGGGTTGGGCTTGGCCTGTTAGTTCCAGTGAAGGGAACTTTTAAGGCATCATTATACCAAGACATTTTGGACAATTTCATGCTGCCAACTTTGTGGGAACAGTTTGGGGATGGCCCCTTCCCGTTCCAACTTGACTGCACACCAGTGCAAAAAGCAAGGTCCATAAAGACATGAATGAGTGAGTTTGGTGTGGAGGAACTTGACTGGCCTGCACAGAGTCCTGACCTCAACCAGATAGAACATGTGCGTGTAAAGGCAGGCATACCAATACTTTTGGCAATATAGTGTACTTTAATGAATGTTATAGACAAAAGGCTGCATTTCAGCAATAGTGATGGGCTGAACACACCTGAGTTTGGTTCAAACTTTAGAACATGGAAAAAGTTATAACTCAAACTTAGAACTTAATGACTTAATGAAAGTCTGTGGGACCAGAACTCGTAAAATCAATTGTCCCAATTTTGAAGGCTTATATGCAAGTTATTGGCTATCAAAAGTGTATGGGGATTCGGGTACTGCCCTGGGGGACAGGAATCAATGCAAAAAAAAACTTTAACCACCTTACGTCCATGGCCGTTTGTGAACGGCCAGATGGACGTCTGCTCAGAGGGGGAGGGCGCCTTAAGACGTCCTGCCCCTCCCCCCTCTCGTGTGCGCGCTGAGCGCCGCACACGAGAGGGAAAACCGTCAGCATGTAAACAGCCAGCGATGGCTGTTTACATACAAGCGGTCAGGCGTCTCTAGAGACGCCCGATCGCTTGCAGGATCTGCGGGTGTGCGCTGCCGGTCCCGGGTGTGCGCTACCGGTCCCATGTTAAGTACCGCAGCGCTGAATACTGAAAAATGGCCTGGCCAGGAAGAGGGTGAAACACTATGGCCTTCAAGTGGTTAAAAATACAGTTTTTAAAGGAACAGTGATTTTACCATTGCTTAAAGTAAAACAATAAAAATAAAAAAATCCTTTAAATATCATGTCTGGGGGGTCCCCTTAACCTGCCTGTAAAGTGGCATATCTGTACAATGTATAGAACCTGCTGCAGCAAAACTGACATTTATAAAGTAAAAAATGACATTTAAATTTGCCGATAATTGTTTTTTCCCCTAATCTTGTAAACAACTGCTTGGGGAGGCAGCCTGTATGAAGAGGCCACATTTTAGGGCACTCGGAAAAAGGTTAGAGATTTTTTGGATAAATTCTGGTGCCTTTTTTGCAGACGTTGGATGAAAGTAACAACAGGTGCTTTACAATTGGGCCTTTAGTGTTCGTGGTGCCTTCACACCGTAACCCTTCAGTTATTCTTGATGAATGCAGGATTGGACCCTGCTCTAAAAATTCAAATTATATATACCTGTCACACAGGTGTGGAAAAAATGGGCCTTTGGTGTTGGTGCCTCCACTGTAACCCCTCATAGTTAAGCTGGCCATACACCTTACAACCATCGCACGACTTTCGATGGTTGTAAGGTCATTAAAATTTCGTACGACCTGCCCATCCTGGACAGGCAGATCGTATTTGCGATCATCGCAAGCCCTTCCCGCTGAGGGGAAGGCTTGCCGATGATTGCAATGCTGAGCAGGCACACCTGCCCGTGTGGCTTTCGTCTTCTGAGCACGCTACCAACCCGCCGAAAAGCATAGATTTTCGGCGGGTTTTCCAGCGTGCTAGGAAGACGAAGGTCGTACGACCTTACAGTAGATGCGGTCGCACGCTGCCCATACACCTGCCGATTATCGTACGTTCGCGGGATTACCCGCGATTATCGTACGATAATCGGCAGGTGTATGGGCACCTTTACTCTTGGTGAGCGCAGGAATGGGCCCTGTTGTAAAAAATTCAAATTATATGCACCTGTCACACACCTGTCTCCTTGTTGGCCTTTCAGACATGATGTGGGGCTTATTATAAAATGCTATTAGCGAATGTGGGATGGGAAATTGGTGCTTGGGTGCAATACTTTATCACATGTGGTGCTTGGTGCACTGTAAACAATGGTTTAATATGAAAAAACAAAAAAGAACAAAATGGGAACACCTGCAACGCAGAAGGGGGAACACCTGCGACACGGAAGGGGGAACAGCAATGAGAAAGCAAAAGACCCTGCTGCTGAAAAAACAAATAAATTAAAAAAGAATAAAAAACGGGGACACCTGCGATGCAGATGGGGAACACCTGCGACATGGAAGGGGGGACATCAATGAGGCAGTAAAAGAACCTGCTGCTAGAAAAAAAAACAAAATGGGAACACTGGTGACGCAGACGGAGGAAAACCGGTGCCACCACTGACTCACACACAAAAAAATCAGCGAATATACAGCACAGAAAATAATACTATATACAGAGTACTGTGCATAGCACTAACATGCTGTATAAAGCATTGACACCAGTTAGCTTAATCTACACCTAACTACATCTAACTACACCTAACTCTATCATTAACAACAACAACAACACACTACATAAGGCTGCGGTGTAAGCAGTCTTATATAGTGTGGGGCTGGGGCTGTGAGCCATGATTGGGCAAAGTCATCATTACTTTTCCCAATCATGGCTCTTACAGTGCACTATGCCGTGGTTGGGCAAAGTCTTGCACCTGACCTGTGGTCAGGTGCATGGCTTTACCCAATCAGGGCTCTCACAAGACACTTTGCGCCGAATACACCAACTATCGATGTTCGAGTCTAACTATTGTTCGATTCGAACATCGAGCCCATCCCTATTCAGCAACCTGAAACCATAGTTAAGTCCTTTGCATTTTTTATATGTTGCTGTTTGCAAAATAAAGGGTTACTTGGGTAAAGTTTAGGAGCAAGATTGGGTAACCCATATAAAGAGTCAGTGTTTGGTTTCCAGCGTTTGTAAATTATTTTATTTTGGTATAAATATGATATCAGCACTCTGTAGGCTGCTGACTTCAAAGTATATATTCTAAAAATGGTAAAAATAATTAAGTGCACCTAAAAGAATCAAGGTGTCTAATGTGTATCTTGTAGATGGTAGTACACTGACTATGGCTTTGCATAGTCAGTTACTGGTTGCAGAAGCCCATACAGTTTCCCATGGCTTAAGCTCATATCCATTTCCATGCCTGTGTGTGAATGGCCTCAGTAATATTTTTTCCTAGGCTTTTAGCTAAATGAGCTATAGTATTTGATGCATCACATTTGGTTTACCTTTTAAGCACAATTTTGTATTGTCTATAAATAAGCTATGCACCTTATTTTGCATTATGTTGTTTTGTTTATTATTATTATTTGTTTATTCAGTGATACATATTTACGTATAACTGGGTTTCCCATGACAAGAGATGATCAGTCATTACATATATCACATGCTGGGCGCATGTTTAAGAATTTTTATACTGTATACTCTTTATGTAGTTTCACTTCAGGTTTTATTAAGCAGTATACTGTAAGCACTAGTTTTAGATTAAATGGAAAATACACATCCAGCTTTATGGTAAACTTACTGTAGCTAAACAATCAACTGGTGCCTCGTTATTCTGCCAAGGGCACATAGTACAGATATGTAAAGTGACCAAAATAACAAAGTGGCAGCATGTACCACTAAAGCCAGAATATCTGTCTTTCATCTAGCTGTACAAGAAAAGAGATTCAGTTACTTAAGGTAACACTAAACTCAGGAGTTAA
The DNA here is from genome assembly GCF_000935625.1 of Nanorana parkeri. Taxonomy (NCBI): domain Eukaryota; kingdom Metazoa; phylum Chordata; class Amphibia; order Anura; family Dicroglossidae; genus Nanorana; species Nanorana parkeri. Next base: position 485,220 of record NW_017306436.1, on the reverse strand, counting down.
ATCTTAAAAATGCATTCAAGTCCCCGAACTATTAACAAAAATTTAGTTTATCTGTGTAAATCCTCAAATCATCTCTGAATATATTATATAACATAGACACTGTCTGAAGGGTGGCTACTTCCCCATGGTCCCTGTGTGTTCTAAAGTAGTCACCGCAAAATACAAATTAGTAAACTAAACGTGTAGTCCATCCTGGGAGCCAGCTTGGACTGGTGGCTACTTTACAACACACACACACAGGGACCATGGGGAACAAAGTAGCCCCCCTCAAGAAGAAAGAACGGTGTCAGCACCAATTCAGAGTGTCAGAGGGGTAAAGCTTTTGTTCTATTTAAGACACATTCTTTTATCACATTTACAATTTAGCCAGACCCAGAATATGTGGAAATGGCAAGAATAGTCGGTGTGTATAAGACTGGCTTTCAGGGGAATCCCAGTAGCCTGCTAATCCAATAGGTAATTTTCTAAACAAATAAAAATTACTGCAATTTACACTTGGCGCTTAATAGTTAAATACGCTAAAGTGGGGTTTATCATAAATGTTATTGCTCTATCATATTTATCAAGCTTGATCTCACACATACAAGTACAATGAATGTATTCTGTAGGGTTATATTTCTATGATTATTTTTCAATTCAGTCTTGCATTGAACCTATTCTATACCTGGTCATATATAGTTGTGGGGAGAACTTATCCAAACGTCTGTGTGGGAAGATAATATAAGGAACGATTCCAGGTAGTTTTGCAATCAGTATTTTAAAATACATTTCACAACTTTTTTTCTAGATACTTTACTAAACATTTTAGTTCTTTAATTTTCTATTAATATTTCTAATTGTATTCTTCTCTGAAAATGCTAGTTCTCTGGCTGCCATGCTGACCCTCCTCTGCCTTCAGTGTTTCCTAAGTCACTGACCTGGTGCAAGTACTGATGAGATCTGTGACTACTTGGTGATGACTTGTTCCCATGGGGTTATGCCCCAGAGTTGTGCTGAAGGGGTTTATTTACTAAAGGCAAATAGGCTGTTCACTTTGCAATGGAATTTGAACTTTGCAGGTAATGTTTCCCCCTAGCTTGGGCAAAGTGTGGTAAAATGTGCCTTAGAATACCCACTCACATACAAGTAAAATAAAAACAGTATTTTGGCTCGCACATTATTGGGTGATGGAGGTCAGCAGAGCTTTAGCTCATTCCCTAAACTAAGGAGAAACTTCCCTTGCTACGTGAACAGCCTATTGGCTTTAGTAAATCAACCCTTAATCAACCCAAATATAAAGTAATGCAACCCTAGACAGTCAGGCAAGTGGAAATTTCAGAAGGAGGTTATGGGGGGTGCCTAGGGGTGGAGGGTACATTTTTTTTTCTTTAAGGGTGCACTAACCCTATCATAATAATAGTAAAAGTCCAATATTTAGGACTAAAAGTAAACCTTCCCTACATTTACAAAGGAAATAGTTAAACATATTAAACATAAACCATTAGTTTGGGTTAGTTTACAAATTAGTTATCCATTTCATAGAATATTTCCAGCCAAAGCCTATTTTAAATGTTTTGGATAGAGTGGGGAATTATTAAAATACTTGTTGGGTTTTTACTGTGGATGTATTGATGGAGGTCAGCAGAGCTTTAGCTCATTCCCTAAACTAAGGAGAAACTTCCCTTGCTACGTGAACAGCCTATTGGCTTTAGTAAATCAACCCAAATCAACCCAAATATAAAGTAATGCAACCCTAGACAGCCAGGCAAGTAGAAATTTCAGAAGAAGGTTAGCAATAGAAGACTTATTATTTCCACTCAAGACATACTTTATTTAGGAGGGCTGTTTATGAGAATGATATATACATTTACAGCTACAGCATGTGAGTCACATTTCAAAATAACTTGTGTCGTAAGAATTTGCTTCTTCCCCTATTGAACCCACAGCTTCAGGACACATATTAGCATTTAACATTTCCGCGGTTAACCATACTTCCCTGACCAGTATCTTAGACTAATCAGCATTATTAAGTATACAGTAATTATTGAGGTAAGCATTATTGTTAACTATAGATAAAGTGGGCTTGTTATTATAATTAACATTAACATGAATCAATAGGGTGGATGTCAACATTAAATTACATTATTGTCTGAAGAAAATAAGTACGTATTTCTTGCCATGAATAAAAGAGGACAAATCTACTTCCAAGTTTCAATACATTTACAATATAAAATTGTAAATCAGCTTTTCTCATCAAACATGAATATATTGTAAAAATATCTGATCTTTCAGCTAATCCTGCCCAGGATTGACAGTGTGTCTGCCAACCTGAGCTACCAATGTCCTCTAAAATGACTTAAATGCTATGGGCCCAGTACAGTGATCATTTCCATTCTTAGCTTAATGCATGAACCTGATTCATTCTGAATGGCTGGGTCTTCTGATAATTTGTTCAGGAGACACTTGGGGGTCTATTCACGAAGCTGCCGAAGGATCTGGCCGTAGCTTCGGCTGATCCTTCGGCTAGCTTCGGCCCCAGGACCCCTTCGGTTCAGTAGAACCGAAGGGGTGCTGTACGGGCTATTCACAATAGCCCGTACAGCTCCCGATCATGGCCGAGCGGCTCAGCCGAGCCGAACGCATATGCATCGACTCGGCTGAGCCGTGCTGAAAACCGAAGCTGGCTGAGTCGAACTCCTTCTGCACATCGGGTCGGCCGAACATGCTGAGCATGTTGCGCCGACCAGAAGCCACACGAAGCAAGCCTGAAGTGAATAGCTGAACAGTGTTCGGCTCACTTCACTTCAGATCGGTCATTCACTCGGCTGCCCTCGGCAGCTTTGTGAATAGACCCCTTGGAGTCCCTGGTGGCATAAACACTTCAATGTTCCACGGTAGGTCAGGCAGTGAGAAATGGGATTAGCTGAAAAATAACTTGTTTAAAGCTGGCCATATACTGCTGGCAAAATTCATACAGCATGTAGCCCTGTCGGTAACCCTCCTTTTGATAAAAGTCAATTTTTCAATGTCACCAGTCAGAAATTTATCAGCCAAACAGGGACTGCAGTCAATGAACTTCAGTCACTATTCGGGTATTCTGACAATGGCACACCTATCGCTGTCAGAATGCAATAGCCCAGCAGGGGCTGAACAAGCAGAAATGCCACCTTTACTAATATATATGCACATGAGATGAGTAGGGTTTGTGTGTATGTGTGCTGGCGGGATGGAGGGGAGGGTACATTTTGTTTTTTAACGGTGCACTTACCCTTTAATAATAATAGTAAAAGTAAACCTTCCCTACATTTACAAATGAAATAGTTAAACATATTAAACATAAACCATTAGTTTGGGTTAGTTTACAAATTAGTTATCCATTTTATAGAATATTTCCAGCCAAAGCCTATTTTTAATGTTTTGGATAGAGTGGGGAATTATTTAAATATTTGTTGGGTTTTTACTGCTAATGTATTGATGAGGAAAGTGAGGGGAAATCTCCAATATTTTTCCTTGCTTCCTGTCTGGTGAAACCATTGTCTTGGCAGGACAAATCTCTGTAACGCAACCCCAGAAAGCAGTAGTAACCCAACAGGAGGTCTAATCCTTACCCACTTGACTGAAATTTAAATAGTAAGGAAATACTTTTTTTTGTCCCTCCTTATTAAAATAACAATTTCTATGATTTTTAAATAAAGCAGTAAAAAACAGTACACACCTGGTGATCCTGTCAATTCTATTTATAGAGAGCCCCTTCCTGTTTCCTTACAACCATATTAAGCACAGAAACAGATCCATGCTAGCAAGGTCAGGCTGTATGCCTGCTTCCTACTTGGAAGCTACAGGAAGCTCTTCCAGCACATGCTGTGCTTGTAGTATGGTGGTCAGATTCCTGCTGACATGCCCATCCCATCATTCACATACAGAGCTATCCCCACCTATAAAAGTGTATGCATACAAAGCTGAATAGCGGTCACTGTGCAAAAAAGGCAGTTATATATATTTGTACCATGATTAGTTTAAAGAATTTATTCTAAACAGTTTAAGCATTTAAAGAAGTGTTGTCAATCAATTGTAAATCAGATATTTAGATCTGCTCTAAAGTTTCTAAAACCGTCAGCTTATTTCCTTTTTGTTGTTTGGGTTTCCGTGTATCAAATATTGTGGCAGGAACTCTTACACTAAACTCATGTAGAGACTCTCAGAAACCTATTGTGTATCCCGATGAATCTCTGCTCAAATAATTCTCTATAGACCATGGTATTTTTGTGTTAATAAATGTGCTGGTTACATATTCCTGAACATTTATATCTGCCTAGAGGCCTTGCAAAAATGAGTACAGAATGAATTGTACAGCTGTAACACTAACATACAGCCACCAGATCATGTTTGGTTATATGTCGTGTCTTTTCCGACTTTTATGCCTGAACAATTGCCTGCTGTCTTGAAAAGAGACACATCTCTTGTATCTATTCCTTTCTCATGTATGATTGAATGATTACTAGTGTGTATTCTAACATCCTGCCTTGCCTACAGCAACTCCCTTAATTTGGTCTTCCACTAAACAGTCTAATCCCCACTCTAGCCTGTTATTGATACTGCAGCTCGAATGAAACACTGCTTTTCTCTGTCCCTGCACTGAGTGCTGGATGCTTTTCAAATTTCCACATCCAACCTATTAAACCACTAGCAATCTGGAACTCTTCCCCTCTTCAGTCTCTGTGTATATGCCCCAGTAGAAAAGTTTTTTTCAAATGGGATCCTTAATAAACATATAAGAAATCATATTAATGGAATACTTTTTTCTATGTAATACATACCGTGGAGACCTACATAAGCATGGCAGACCTACAGCTGAGAGCTTAGTAAGTAATACATGTAAATCATAACCTACACAAGGCAGATCTGGCTGTGATCTGGAAGAAAACTACTGCTGAAAGTATCTCAATATGCCGTTCTGTGTAGAATGTGGCCCTTTGGCATATATTGTGCGGCCCATGCAGACAGTAGTCTGTGTTTCCCTTACCCAAGTGCTTACTCAAGTTAAGGAAGAAAAAATATTATGATTTCTAGTAGGTAAAGTAGTACTACATTCTCACACCATTATTTTAATAATGAATCCAGATCAAACGAAAATACATTGACAAACACTTACAGTCATCATGTTTCTGAAACAGATGACTCCAACTCTCACAGCTTCACTTCCCTGCACTTCTTGTCCAGTACAAGATCATAAGGGACAAAGTAGTCTGCAGCAGCTGTTCATCTACTAGCTTAGAGAAGGGAGGAGATGGGTGTGGGGAGTAGGGGAGTGTCTTACCTTGCTTTGCCTGTGTTTTGAAACACACACAGCTTACTAGCACAGGACCTTGCAAGGTAAAGGAGCCACCTTAAAACAGGATATCAGGGCCAATCCCCAGGGGACCAGCTGATTCAGCAGGGAAGTAAAACTTTCATACATCAAGGAACAGCATCCATTATAAGTGATTTATAAGTGATTTCATCAGCGTTTGAAAAAAACGTTTTGACTTTAATATCACTTTAAATTACTTGGTTTATTTCTTTCACACTATCCTACTGATTCTATGCTGAGCTGTCCATCCCTTTTTAATGTTTTGTTGGTGCAGTGATCTGTAGCAATCTCATGTAATGTGTATCCATTCTATATCAAAACTTATCTTCATTTACCTTCATTCAGCATATTAAAAGAAATTGCAACATTTTGGAATCTTGAATGGTCCATTCATGGTACTAATGGTAAGTATCTACATAGGTACATCTACATTTAATACAATGCAGTGCTGTAAACCTCTTTACATTCTGTCTATATACACTGTTTTTTGGGGGGATATGACATCACTATGATTTAAGGGGTTGTTAGATGTTTCCTATGGTGATTTCACTATGTTATGGTTCACTATACTTGGCTTTTGACACTTTGCCTGCTGAAGAGACCCTGGGAGATTTTGAAACATTGCAATTTCTTTTGATATGCTAAATGAATGTCAATAAAGATGAATTTTAAAGCGGAAGATGTGCTAATAATAGTAATTCCCTATGAATTACTGTAGCGCCGCCCACCACTTCTTCTTGCTCCTGAACTAAGGTATACGCCAGTATGGTTTATGGTGGAGATATATCTATGATTCCAATCTACATCAGTCTCCTGAAGCATATATTCTGTCCCGAAGAACTGCTATAGCATGCCTGCAGTATCTGACAATCTCTAGTAGCAAGCCTGTAGTTTCTGATCATCTCCTGTGTATGTATACAGTCACTGAGCACCTTCTGTAGAATTAAATTCACTGTCAGGGGCTGCACCTGAGACCCCTATATAAAAAAAAGTTGACCACCACAGAATAACATCACAATACAACAGTGTTTATACACTCTGTGCTATCATTCTATTTCTGTTTCTGTAACTACATTTGTTACGGTTAATTTTCCTTCATTTGCAGGTAGAGGCACTTAGTGCGTGACCTAACTGGTCTGCTGCGGGAGAGCATTGAAATGGGGCTGCTTTTCATCTCTTATGTAAACATTTGCTTAAGTTAAGGAAATGCTGTGAGGAATAAATTAGATTGTTCATTATTAAGTATATCTCCGATAAAAAAAAACACTAATTTAGACAGTGGCGGCAAGAATAAAATGTGTATTTCTAAATGTTCTACCCTTTAACACAAATTTCCATGATCAATGAAATATAACAAGAAAAACAAAGCAAAATAAAAAACCCTTAAATCTTACACACTGTCCAACTTCCTTTGTCATTAGCTGTCTTCAGTGAGTAATAAAGGTAATGATATTCCTAGATAATTAACCTTAATAATGTACAAACTGACATAGGCGAACTTCTCCGATTGTGAAGAATTTAATTGGTATGCCAGTACTAGTAACCTCTGTACGGCGCTTGCTATGTAGTTTATTTTTCTCATGTGTTCCCTGTGAGGATCAGAGGATGAGAAGTAAAATGTTAACCAGAGCCAAGCATTCAGCTGAAAAGAAATAAAGAAACACTTTTTGAATTTGCTATTTTGCACCCAGCCACCTGCTGGGGAAGAGAAATTGGCAGCGGCTGTGCACGCATTGAGAGGTTGTGGCTCTTAGCCCCTGTCCTGATTTTCACATGGCCTTGTGAAGGCAGTTTGCTTGAACTGACAACGCTGCATTTTAGAGGCATCATTCTATCATGAATACCTGCTAATTTGCAGCAAACAGCATTAAGAAACATCTGAAACGCCCTTTCAGTGTATGTCATTACAGAGAAGTAATTAGCGGGCCTGCAGATGAAGGAGATGCTATCGGTATCTAAAAAAGCAATCTTTTGTCTTGAATACAGCAGTAAATTATTTCTCTTAGGTTTAGTCTTCTCTTAGTTTTAGTACCGCTTTAAAAGCAACTTTAAAGGGATTAGGTGACTTTGTATAATATACAGGTGAACATGATCAGCATAATATTCATTATATTTTCAATTTATGGTAACATGGAAGTTTATTTGCACTGCTAAAATATAAATACAGCAAAAAGATAATTATGTGCTAGAAATAAATCTCCACCCTAATGTCATGCAGGGGTTGGTCAGCCTACTACCATTAGAATCCTTTGACGGATGCTTATGTGGATCCAAGGAAAGCCTTAGATTCAGGCAGTTTAGTACTTCTGTTTAACATTCAGGCAAATTGTTGGCTTTTAAAAGACCCTATCACCAGACCATTTATTTCAACAAAAATCTTCCCATAAAATTGTAAGTTCATTTAATGTATTTTATGCTTGTTATTTACTTGTAAAGGCCTCCCTTGTGTAGACATCCAAAAGCCCTGAAACTTCTGCTGGGCACCGCCATCTTTGATTTCAAGTCATCAACCCCAACAAACTCAGGGTTGTCACTCAAGTGACACTCTATAGCAGGAGTGTCAAACTCAAATACACAGTGTGACAACATTTTTAAAATGTTCCAAGTCGAGGGCCGGGCTGGTTCAGTGTTTATTGAAAACAAATTGTATAATTGCATAACACACAGTATAATGCCGTGGTCTATACAGTATATCACACAGTATAATAACGTGGTCTATACAGTATATCACACAGTATAATACGGCGGCCTATAACAACCGAATGGCCTTCGCATCTTGACGCGCGGGTTTATACACGCGAGCTGATTGGCTGAAGATGAAATTTTTCATCTCGGCACGCTCAGCTATGCGCAATCTTGCAAGCTGACGTGGCGGAGAGAAAATGACATGACACACTGCACACGAAGGCAGTGCTTGAGCCTGAGGGCCCAGTCACACCATAAAGAGTGCGTTCCAGTGTGTTCGGCCTCTGGAACAAACTAGAACGCAACCCAGCCAGGTCACTTTGTTTTGGGGCAGGAGGGGGCATGGCGGAGCATTGAAGTCAATGGCACTGCAGCCACACACCCCGCCCACAGTGCGATCGCCGGCACCTCAATGCGTGGCACATTAGTTCTGCATTCTGGTTCAGTGCGATCTGCAGAACGTAGTGCATGCAGCATTTTTGCAGATAGCACTGGACCGGAAACGCATGCACAAATGTGCCACGCGTTCGGGTGCCAGCGATCACACTGCGGGCGGGGGGCATGGCTGCAGTGCTATTGATTTAAATGCGCTGCCACGCCCCCTCCCGCCCTACAACAAACTGAGCCAGCTGGGTTGTGTTCCAAGTGCGTTCCAGAGGCCGAACGCACTGGAAAGCACTCTTTATGTTGTGACTGGGCCCTTAATGGTGTAGGCGGGTTAGTTTGCGGGGTGGGGGAGATATCAGTGGGGGAGCAGGAAAATCATCAATTAGAGAGGTTTTAAAAAATAGTTCAATATCTATTATTTTATCTCTATTATTTAAATTACAGTTAAAAAAAAAGTATGTTGGGGATGCTCAATGGGGACAGTATGGGGTCCATGAGCATCCCCCCACATAATTTTTACTATAATTTAAATAATAGAGATAAAATAGAGGGTTTTTTTCGTTTTTTTTTTTACGGCAGCAGAGCCGCCGGACAATAGGAAACTATTGAGCGGAGCTAGCTGTCACTGCTAGCTCTGCACAATCGTTTTCTATTTACTTTTTTTAAACTTTTTAAAATATGTTTCTGTTCTGCTTGGTCCCTCTGAGGAACCTAGCAGAACAGCCGAGCCGAATGCCGCTCAGCGGCATTCGGCTATTCACTCACTGCTGTTCGGCATCTATAAGAATAGGCCGAACAGCAGTGAGTAGCCTGCCGGAGGTTTGGCTCAGCCGATCCACGTGTTGGATCGGCTGAGTCGAACTCCTTCTGCACTTCGGGTCGGCCGAACCCGAAGCCATGTGAAGCAAGCCGATGTACGGCTGGTTGTTCACTCTGCTGCCCTCGGCAGCTTAGTGAATAGACCCGTATGTTTTTTTTAAAATTCTTTTTACACAGGTACATTTGAAATATTGTACATAAATATTTTCGGTATACATCTTACAGCCTGCATGAAATGACTGTAATTCTGGTACTCCAGTGTACCTCCTTGTTTTTAAATAATGACAAACTATGCAATTTTTAAAAAATATATTAACTAGGGATGCACCGATACCGATACTAGTATCGATATCGGTGCAGATTCCGAGTATTTGGGCAAGTACTCGTACTCGCCCAAATGCTCCGATGCCTAGCAGAGTACTTCCGGTATCAGGAAGCCGGGCAGCGCGTCATTACACGCTGCCCGGTTTCGCTATTGACCGGAAGCTGGCCTCGTGAGGTAAGGTTACCGTACCTTAATATGTGTAGACTGTAAACCCCCGGATTATCAGCGAGTCTCGAAAAAAAATTATCGGTACTCGTACTCGGTACCAAAATACCGGTATCGGCGCATCCCTAATATTAACACACATTGACTATATTACCTTCATTCAGCTGACCTTTAATCACATGTATAGCTAACTATAACTAAAGATTATGCCCCCCCTTAAATTATTATTCATCAATATTCTTTCTAGATATTTTATTAGATATGTTGTATTTAGTTTCTATTTAATAGTTTCTTAATAGTTGCAGATTGCTCTACAGTATATGGAAGTGCTGCTTACAAAACAGTACAAGCATTCCATTTAAAATACAGTAGAAACACTAGTTTAAGCTCATCTTTGGGCACAATAATACTACCTCAATTCCTACAACCCCCTCCCCTGCCCTCCCTCTATTGATTGCAAGTATTTGAAAGAACTTTAAAGCTGTTTTTACTCACCTGAGTCTGCTGTTTTTGTGCCTTGCTGGCACCTCTTCCAGTAGTGGAGAGTGGTGATCCTGTACCGCAGTTTATGCCTGTGCCAGTAGGTTCTTTCATCGTGGTACTATCAGCTGCTACAGTCTTCTAGATACTGATAGGACTCCACTACTGGATAGTCAATAGGAAGATTTCACATCACCCAGACAGCTACATTGACACCTGAAGAAGTAGCCTCCCACTCTGCAGTAATGAAGAGTCATCATGGATGTAGGTACGTAACAGAGACTTTTAATTTTTTTTTTACGGGGGTATGATTTGTAGGGGGGGTTCGTGGCTAGAGTGGACCTTTAAGAGAATTATGTATGGAGAGAAATGTGTGTACTGGCAATGCAGGGTTCTGCTTTTAAATACTAGTTGTATATTACTGTTATACTGATCCTATAACTTCAGGGCTTTCTGTGCCATAAACAATATGCAGATCAGGTATTTAGAGTTCACTTTGATTTTACTTGCTGCATTATTATTATGACTTTTTTTTTAAAGCAATGATTTGTTTGTATGGCAAAGACAGCCAAGCAAGTTTCAGAAGGAGTTTATCAATGGCAACACACATGTTTCTCTTAATAGAAGCTTGCTTTAGGCCTTATTCAATCACAGAGCAAGATTAAAGCACTTGCTCTTGTGCGGTGGGTTGCAGTGTCATTCATTTTGAGTGACATCCCAATGCACTGTACAGTAGAGCACAACTGTGTGTTGTGGTGCTCTGTGTGCTGCTAGTAAAGGGTCATGTGCCTTTATGAATCCTTTGTGGTGTGCTGGCACAAATGATTCATAAATAATGTGCTGCCTTATCACAATGCACATTAATGCATGACATAACACCCATTAATGCACATCCATTGGTGCATCACAAGGGACTGCAAAGGTGTGAGTATGAATTAAAACAGTTGCTAGAATCTATGGCTTATTCTGCCGCAGCACAGCAATTCTCAGCAGTCACTTAGCAAGGATGTTTTCTTAACTTGTGCCCACAGATATTTGCCGTAGCTCAAAATCTCTTATGCGCAGTATTATCATCACAGCCGTGTAAAAATATGATGATGGTAAAAACAACTGCAACAGATACAGAATGCATTTACTGAAAATGAATGATCAATTTCATTTTGGGGATATAAATATTCATCTACTTTAAATGTGAAACATGTTAGCCGAACAGTAACTTTAAGTGCCTAAGATGTGATCACAAAGCTTAAACACCCATGTCAGTTTAATAATACAGCATTTGCTAGATAGTATTTTAATGGTTGATTGTTAACAAGCTACAACGTTTTTATTCGGTGTCTAATGCTTCACCCATTTCATCCTTGCTATTGTAAACTTGTAATTATAATTGCCTAGACTAAAAAATACCAGTTAATTAACATTCTAATTAGATTTCCAGTGTTTGTTCAATGCTTAAACTAGTAAGACGTCTAAATAACATAGTAAATAAATCAGAAAAGATCTATTTCCATTATGTTTATGGGCTGTGTTTGGAAAGTGTCACTTCTGCAAACAAATCACAAGACCACAGGAATATGTAACTGTCCTTTATTTAGTTCCTGTTTCTTTACCTAGAAATGTTGATCATTAGTTTTTAATCTCTGCATGAAGTTGGGGTTTTCCAATCATATTACTTGCAATTTCTGTTTTCTAATATTCACAGATCATGTATATTAGGGAGGAACATACTTTGCCTGAACTTGCCCCACGCATGCAGCTTTCCCAGAAGAGTAATTTTAAATGGGAAATTGTAGCGTATTTTTTTTAACTTTCCCAGAAAGACATTTAGTAAGATAATGAGTGGACAGCCTTACACACTATAAATGTATTTAATCATACTCAAAATGAACAAAGACTGGCTCATGGCAAACATTTGAAAATGTCTTAAATTTAACAGGGTTATTCACAAAAGGGTGAAAAGTTTGGAGAAGCCAGGAGAAGTGAACAATCTAGGACAACATAGCTGATCTATGTAATACCCAAGGGAAACATTTAGATTTGGTGCTATACATTACGATTAATTAATATTATTTGTCATATGTGTTGCAAGTTTACAGTATTGATCACATGAAGGTTTAGAGATATAAATGCACCCAAAATTAGTTTTTTTTTTTTGTGAGAAGGAGAGCAGGTGTGAGGAAAAACCTTAATGGCTATTTCTAGAGGTGCACCGAAATGGAATTTTCAGACCAAAACGAAAATAAAAAATTTGTCAGGCTGTAACTGAAAAAAAATTATTATTTTTAAAATAAATTTTAACCCCTTCGTGACTGACGACGTACAGTGTACGTTGCCAGCATCGGGGCTGTTTAAACAGACTCCCGGTGACTTTTGCCGCCGGGACTCTGTTTAAACTTGTAGAGCCGACTGTCGGCTTTACAACAGAAGCGATCCTGGCGACTTACCTGTCGCCAGATCGCTTCTGCGTCCCGAAGAAGGGGCCGCCCCCCTGCCCCATGTTTCAGGCCTAAAATGTGGAATATAACATGGGTACAAAAAAAATGAAAAAAAGGCCTCAGTCATGAAGGGGTTAACATTTTTTTTTTACTTTAATGTCGGAAGCTCTTGGGAAAAATAAGGGGTCCTTTTTGAATGAACAGGAAGTCTCTATACTGAGTGCTCAAATCCATTTATAAACTGTTGCTATAGTATTATAAAGTAGTTATAATTATAATACAGAGTTACTATGTCCCCAATCATGAATGAACAGGAAATTATGTAGAACACTTCCTGTTCATTCATAAATGTGGACACAGTAAATATACTATGTCCTTAATTATTTTCAAACACTCGGCAATCAGTCCTGATTGCTTTAGCGCTTGTAACCTGCTCTGCATCCTGACTGGTTGTTACAGGAGGGTGAGTGGGCAGTGCGGGAAGGAGAGCTCAGCCTCCTGTCACACAGCTGGTAACTGACTCCTCCCCACACTGACGGCTCAGCCTCCTGTGACAGCTGTCTCCTCTCCGAATCACTCTCCATCCTGATCTGAATGCTGAGCTCTCCTCCCACACCGCCCCACTCGGCCTCCTGTGACACCGCTGACAGCACTTCACTAACCCCCCTGCTCGCCCTCCTGACAGTTTCTCTGCTCCCCACTGGGCACTGCTCTGTGTCAGAGGGGACACAGAGCAGCACCCAGCAAGGAGAAGAGAAACCATGGATGCACTGCTGTTTTCATTTTGCCCAAAGTACTATGTGGGAAATATTTGCATGAGAGAAATATTGCAAAGAAAGAAATGGATGGTAACCATTTCAAGAATGAAGTGTTTCTTTATTCAATATTTATTTCATTTGTTTTGTCAACATGAAAATCACAAATATCTGACTATATAACCTTTTTATCCAAAAACTTTTACAAAAGTTGTGCATTATCTGATGAAACTCCTTACTTTTGTATACCAGTTTACATCTGGCATACTTTCTAGAAGTCACAATGTATATGTACCGTGCTTAAGAAACACCTAAAGCCCACCAAAAAGTGATTTACAAATATATCAAAGCAAAATTGAGTTCATCCAATATAGCAGTGTGTATTTATATGAGTCCAAAACTGTGCTCAGGTTCATAAAATCTCCAATGTGGATCACAATGATTGTAATGTGCAACAATCAATTAAGCTGTTGTAACCTCCACTGAATCCAATCCCCTTAGCTCACCTCATAAGAAGCCCTTACTGTAGACCATACTGTGATACTTTTTAGAAGGTTTTTAACTATAAAAATGACATGAATTTTGGTAATTTGGTGTGAACGACGTGCCACTTTTAGAAACTTGTGCACTAGTCAAAACTACCTAATTTAGTGTCTCTTTTCCCAAATAGTTGTATTTGTTTATTCATTTTGCACACACCATTTCATCATCGTTTCTGCACCTAAGTTCTGGCACATATACCAATGTTATTCCCCCCATTGTATGTATTGATGGCACCAACCTTTAATTTTTACCGAAGATATTTCTTATAACAAACTTTTCTGTACACATGTATGCACAAATCACCAACGCATGCATGTATATCTTACTTGTGGAGTAGGTAGGGGGTAAAGTAGGAGAGCATTCTTTCCAAATCTTGGGAAAGGCATCAGAGATTCCAGGTCAGTTGATTGATTCTCTGTGAAAAACATTTTATTAGTTTTGCATAGAGGGGAAGGATTAAACTCTCTGTCAAGTTTTGATTGCTTTCCATGTCTCCAATGGGCCATTTACTCCTGTACTTATACTGCTGACCATTATAGCTGAGAAAGAAAGTGATGAAATCCAAAGTTTAAGAGTTGTCCCCAGAACAAGAGGTAAGTGGAAATCTACCAATGGGGACACCTGTTTCAGGGGCAGCTGTCTAAGAGAGGAATTAATGTCTCTGGGACAGAAAGTGAAGGGAAATTCCTCAGATAGTCTAGACAGCACAAAAATAACCAAGCAGGGGTTTCAGCCCTTCCCTACTCTATCTAAAAAAAAAGCTTTTGGCTTTACATACACTTTTAGCTCTTTCTCAACTATATGTTGCCTGAACACAAATTCACGTGTACTTGGGCCATATAATAGTAACGTGTTGTCAGTATTACAAAACTGTAAAGACCATACAGCTTTACCATCCTTATAAGGTTTGGCCAGATTCATGGAAAAAATATTAAAACCAGCTGCAAAAAAAAATGTATTATCTATATCCTCTTTGAAGCCCAACCCCAACCCCATATTTGATTTTTTTACCACTCTCCTGTTCCCTCCTGTTTCAAAAAAAGTTTTTTTTCAGTATTACTAACCCACACACTTCAGCACTGCTTTCTGTGTTTTCCTTGTGCTGCAGCAGGAGAATGCTGCAGAGAACGACACTCACACATCACAACTTAAGCATTGATCTCTGCAGCACTAGGGACCAGTGCATACCAACACTGGAAAAGAAGTGGAAGGACCCATCTCATCACATGAGTGGACAGAAGACACCTACAATTTTGGTATGTATCAATAAAAAGATTTTACCTACATTTTGGATGTCCTGTCTGTCTTTTCTTGGAGTCCCTTATGGTGCTTTGATTCTACCTTTTAAAATAAAAACATTGGTAGGTTAGTTAACTTGCGTATAAATTGAATCTAGGGTACATGCATGTTTGTGTGGCTGTGATAAGAAATAATATACATTGGGACAGGGGCAGGTACTGATGTGATGTGATGTGCTTTGTGTTCCCTCTAAGGGGCTGTTCAGTGTTCAATATGTCAGTACTATATTAATAAAAAGTAACAAAAGTAATGTGGTTTTTGGAAATTAGATAATATTGTATAATCTAAATAACTTTCGTAACATGTCTTTTATGCATTCATGGATTTATCTTTAACATAAACATGGGATTTGAACTGCACTGAAATATAGGATAATAAGTTGATTGGAAATAAAATTCCAGATGGAACTATAGCTTTTTTTTTCCTGATCAGAGTTAATGTTGAATGTAGGCATTGTAACATATCAGCAGGCCACTGACTAATAGACTGCCCTACTGACATTTCTTCACAACAGCATACTATAGACATTATTACATATACAACTAATTAATACATGGGTTGTGAGTTCTGCTGCTAGTAATGCAGTGTTAACATGCCAACAGAAAATAAGATTTTATAAACTAGTGTGTACTAAAGCCTAAAACTGTTATCATTGTAGTACTGCAAGCCATGTAGCTTTCATATTCAAATCCTCATATCTATATAACTACTTTCCCAATCAGTTATTGATTTGTTTTATTTGCTTGGGATTGGTACTCCAGCAAGAAAACTGATAGCTCAAGGAAGCAATCTGTTTTGGAGAAGAGTGTAGTGCAGCCAAGGGTGCTCTTGTGGTTGTGACTATTGATGTGCATCACCACTTCTGTTAATTACACACATACACTTCACACTCAGGAACTTATTAACTTAGTATAACCTTCTTCCTGCTTCACAAGACTTGATCTGCTCATTTAGCAGAATACAGTGAATAGTGTTTTATTGCTTGTAACTCTTAACATTATAGTCTAAAAAAGTGAGGTCAACATACCAGATTTCAAGGATATAACAGACTGCTTTCTATATCTATATTTATCCATTTGTTCATTCCTACATATTGAAATTCTGCATATCAAGAAAGAATGCTCACTGACCTGTGATTGTATGGATTCTACTGCATCCTAGTTCTATTAAATAGTAACCAGGGCAAAATAAACTGTTTGAAGGATCCATCTTCCTTTGCCCGGTATGTCAGAGAGTGTGTACAGTTATTACTGTGGTCACTGATCCAAAACCAAGAGCCCTTCCAGCTTCATGTAACAGAAGGATATAGTAGATGTCAATGTGAGCTACGTATATATAGAGGAGACACAGGTTTTTTTATTTTGTGGAGGGCATACACAGTTGAGGATCAATAGAAGAATATTGGAAGTAAAAGAAGTGCTGAATAAAATATGAAGTCCCATGCAATGCACCAGACATTTTACAATTGTTCTTTATAAATGATTCTGTTAACAACAAATTGTATTGATGTTTCTAACTTACAAGCAGATCTGAATGCACTGTTTGATTGGGAATCTATTTGACAAATTATGTTAAATGTTGATGTATGTAAAGTTATGCACTTGGGGATTAAAAACATACATGCATCATACACTCTTGGGGCCATGCAATTGGGGGAGTAAATTAAGGATCTGGGTGTTCTGGTAGACCATACTGTAGACTCAAAAATAACATGCAATGTCAAGCTGCGGTTTCTAAAGCAAGCCCAATAATTTCTTGTATAAAATGGAGTACATACTCCAGAGAGAGAGAGAGAGAGACATAATTCTGCCCCTGTGCAAAGCATTAGTAAGACCTCATCTAGAATATGAAGTTCAGTTTTGGGCTCACAAAAACACTATTTGCATGAAGTTTGCATATTCTCCATGTGCTTGCGTGGGTTTCCTCTGGGTACTCCAGTTTCCTTCCACACTTCAAAGACATGCTGGAAGGTTAATTGGCTTCTTTCTAAATCAGCCCTATATGTACAGTATGCGTATGAGATAAGGACCTTAGATTGTAAGCTCCTTGTGGGCAGGGACTGATGTGAATGCGCAATACAGTGCAGCTTAAATTGTCGGCGCTATATGCAAAATACCTGTAATAAATAAAAAGGATGTTGTGGAACTGGAGAGAGTGCAGAGCAGGGCAACTAAACTGATAAGAGGCATGGAGGAGCTCAGCTATGAGGAATGATTAGCTGAACTAAATGTGTTCTCTCGTGAAAAGTGGTGATTAAGGGGGGATATGATCACCATATAGTCCATATAGTGCCAAATGTTTCACTTTAAGGTCACTGCAAAGGACAAGGGGCACTCTTTGCGTCTGGAGGAAAAGCAGTTTAATCTTTGCATATGGAAAATGCACAGAATATTGCTAGATATTAGCATTTTTTAAGTAAAAAAAAAACACACGAGATTGTTGATCCAGGGAATATCCAATTGCCTTATGGGATCAGGAAGACATTTGTTCCCCCTGTTGGAGCAAACTGAACCCTGCTTTATTGGGATCAACTGTGGGTAACTGTGTTTTTTTCTTCTCTATAGGTTTCACTCAGTTGACTTTTTTTTAACCTAACTATGTAATTGACAGGTATAGGCACCTGGTCTTTTGCCAGATGGCCCAGTTTTCAAGCCCACAATCTCTACGCTCTAAAGCAGAGGCCAGGCATGTCTGTAGTTCCTCCTATTTGCCAGCATATTTTTTTTCCTCCTATTTATTTTTTATCTACTGCTTAATTTCATTATAGTGAGGGCACAGGAGATATAGCTGCAGAGAGAAACCCATTGGCTGTCCGCCCTTCCACAATGCAGGCAAAAGTGCATGGCAGAAGCAAATAGAGGCAAATCCTATGGCCAGGTGAAAGGGCTGGCAGCAGCAAAAATTAAGTGTAGTATTCCACAGCCACAGGCTACTTGTCCTTCCTCAAATCAAAGTTTTTGTTTTTTTTGGTAGGGGATGTATATTTTATTTTGCATGTTTTTTTTTTTTTTATTTCTTGGGGCCACAGTAGTGTACACAGGCAACGCTGTAGTGTGGTAAAGTAGTGTGCACTAAAGCACCACATATTTCCCCCCTCCCCCATTGCCAACTGCTACCACTAAATTTAGGTAATGCCTTTTATTTAATGTCAGGGAGGGTTCTGCACGTGGAGGTAGTAGCAGGTTCTGCAGGGCAAAGTGGTCATCATACCAAACTATCTAGAGTCAGGGCATGTCTGCGTTTTGCTATCAGAGTGGTTGTGCTGTACAGCAAAGGCTTTCTCTTCTTATCCCCCAACCCCCCGAGGCGCAAGAAGTCACTTGCCTGCAAGTGCCTCAAATATGCCCTTTTCCCCCACCTTTACTTTTCAGGGGCACATTAGTAGCCACTTGCCTGCACGTATTGCTAATGCATCCTTTTACTCCTCCTCCTCTACTGCTAATCCCACCATATCCTCTCAAACTACTGTATCTATAAAGAATTGGCCACTGCAATATATCCCCAAGGTTGGATCTTAGAGCTCCGCAATGTGTGTGGCCTTTCTTAATGTATCTGCTGCTGGAGCGGAAGAAAAAATGTCCACAGACCACCCTCATGCTCATGGTCTTAATACCAGCATTTCCCAAACTGCTGACATTGCAAAACCAACCCCCACTCACTCTTATTTTGCCCAGAGGGCCATCCCTGCCCTCCACCAGCATGTGGAATGCAACAGAAGGCAAAGGTGACATTTGAGGAGGGTTGGGGTGTTAGTAGTGAGGAGGAGGAAATGGGGCAGGCCACAAGGAGGATGTTGTACAATTTCCTTTAGTTTATATAAAACCAATGCTTATGATTAAATCAACTTATTTAATACTTTTTATTGTTTTGGAAGTGCGACAATCCCATCGGGCCACTACTCCTATACGTCCTTTTCTGTGGCCCTAACAGGGGCCTCAGCCTCAATGTTCCTGGCCGCTGTGCCCCACGCTGGTATATTATTTTACAGCCTCCTGCTCAAGCTTTCTCCAGCTGTGAGAACAAGCCGAGAGGACTGTGACAGCTGAGGTAAGTACTTGCCACTATAGAATATGAAATAGAACATGGCTGAATTTGAAACTGACTACATTCTATTCCATGTTCTATAATGGCATTGTATTACAAGTCCCGGCAGTTCAGCTGGGACTTGTAGTTCCCTGTATGATAGAAGGCTGCTTTAATTACTGTCCTCATAAAAGTACTAGTAATACAATGTCATTATAGAAACAGAATAGAGTATAGCTGAACTTGAAAGTTACTGTACTATAATGGCACTGTATTACTAGTATATACATGAGGAAAATAATTAAAACAGCCTTCTACCATACAGGGAACTACAAGTCCCAGCATGCACTCCCTGTCCCTGTACAACTCTCACATATCACGCAGGGGGCTTGATGCTGGAACTTGTAGTTCCCTGGGTGATTTATGTGTGTGTGTGTGTGTGTGTGGGGGGGG
>NW_017306436.1:445428-465480 GCF_000935625.1 Nanorana parkeri | reverse complement strand
TTGGGTGAACCAGTTGTTGCATCAGTGTGAGGACTGGTGTAAAAGAGGTGTTAAAACGGCCATTTATGCAAAAATTGAGAAGCCAAGCTTGAATAGAGGTGTGTTGGTGGTGTGGTGGGGGGGGGGGGGGGGGGGGGGCGGTGTACAAAGAAACATAAATGCATTGCAGGCAGCTCTGTACCTTCTGATACATTCAAAAATCATGTCAATGTTAAATTCAATGCTTCTATGTAAGTTCAGGAATACCTTCTGTATTTACCATTAACTTCGCCAGTGTAGACTTTGTTATCATCTAAAATAAAGAATTTAGTACATAAAATAGAAATGAGTGCAATGTATTTCTAAGCAGTATATTTATAGAAGCATCACAACATATAGGAGTCAGCTTTTGTATGCCGCAAACTGTACTATAGTGCTCAAGCACACATGCTCTATACTCTATTGCAGTCAGCACACATCTGCAGCCCATAAATTATTCATAATCAATCACTACTTAAAGTTCTGACTCCTCCTACATCATACAGATGCTTGATGCTGATTGATAGCTCTGTCTCTATGGGTAATAAGGTTAGGACTGTAAATTAACCCATCACACAGTGTAAGGGAGCAGAAGGCCAAACACAGTCAGCCTAATGAAAAAGAAATCTGCGGCTGCGCAGTAACAAGAGGAAACAGCAGTAAAGATTAATGTTACTGGTTTATGGAATAGAGAGTGTGAAATACTGGAGTTGCATGATTCCTCATAAAAAGCCCTACAACGGTTATAATTACATGAGCATTCTTTGCTAGCTGTACAGTCATAATACATGGATTACTGTGGGTGTGAGGCCGAGGTCCCATAGCCATCATCAAACTAAAAGTACCCTGTTTCCCCAAAAATAAGACCTACCCCGAAAGTAAGATCTAGCACTATTTTTCAAGATTCCTGTAATATAAGACCTACCTCGAAAATAAGACCTAGTTTGGTGGTAACATGTGAGGGGGGAACTTGCAGGAGAAATGGTATTTATATACATATATATAGATATATATATATAGATATATATATATCTATATATATATATATATGTACATATATAGTATCTCACAGAAGTGAATACACCCCTCACATTTTTGTAAAAATTGTATTATATAATTTCATGTGACTAAGCAGAAGAAATCTACAATGCTACAAAGTATAGTGAGTGTACAGCTTGTATATCAGTTTACATTTGCTGTCCTCTCAAAATAACTCAACACACAGCTATTAATGTATAAAACGCTGGCAACAAAAGTGAGTACACCCCTAAGGGAAAATGTCCAAATTGGGCCCAAAGTGTCAATATTTTGTGTGACCACCATTATTTTCCAGCACTGCCTTAACCCTCTCAGGCATGGAGTTCACCAGAGCTTCACAGGAGTCCTCTTCCACTCTTCCATGACAACATCACGGAGCTGGTGGATGTTAGAGACTCACTACTTTACATTGTAGCAAAGTGTAATTTCTTCTGTGTCGTACAAAGTAAATTAACAGAAGAGAAATACAAATCAAATCAATATTTGGTGTGACCACCCTTTGCCTTCAAAACAGCATCAATTCTTCTAGGTACACTTGCACACAGTTTTTGAAGGAAATCGGTATGTAGGTTGTTGGAGAACTAACCACAGATCTTCTGTGGCTGTAGGCTGTCTCAAATACTCATGTCTCTTCATGTAATCCCAGGCAGACTTGAGGATGTTGAGATCAGGGCTCTGTGGAGGACAAGCCATCACTTCCAGGACTCCTTGTTCTTCTTTAAGGTGAAGATAGTTGTTAAAGACATTGGCTGTATGTTTAGGGTGTCGTTGTCCTGCTGTTGTCCTGCTGCAGAATACATTTGGGACAAATCACATGCCTCCCTGATGATGATGAGGATTATTATACAGGATTGATATAGCACCAACAGTTTGCACAGCGCTTTAATTGATGTTATGATGGATAAGCATCTGACTGTATTTCTTAGCATTGAGGACACCATTGATCCTGACCAAATCTCCAACTCCATTGGCAGAAATGCAGCCCCAGACTTGCAAGGAACCTCTACCATGTTGCACCCCAGTTTTCATTCATAGTTGAGTTGATAAGCCTTGTTTCCACATCGGAGATCATCACATTACTTATTTATTATTTTTTCGGCCATGGTTACACTACACTCCTTCCATCTTCTTCATGGTCACACTGTTAGCTATTTTTTATGTATGAAGAGAATTTGTCTTTCATATTCTCATGGGAACATCTTATAACTCAAATAACCATTGGGAGTAAACTTGTGTGAGTGGTCATTAAAAATAATTCAATGTCATACTATTACTCAAATAGTAACTACTTACTTAAAATAAATGCTTAAACAATCAATCATTTTGTTAAACAGAAATTGCTAATTGCACATCCTAGTCTACTGACCTCAGTGTTAGTCACCTCAGCTTCCGCCAGACCTAGTGTATTTGTTAAGACTACATCATTCCTGGCCTTGCCTCTTTGTATTTTAACTGCCTCTTAAGAAAGGTGCTGTTACATAGCCTCTAATGTTATAAAAGCTGAATAATCTGAAATGTCTGCTGTGTGTTGGAAAATATATGCCCCCGTTATTACAATTTTATTTGAGGTTTCTTATATTCTGACAAGCTCCTAAAGTAGTTTTAAATGTATCTGTAAATGTTACATACATACACATTACGCTAAACAGTGACCTAAAGAGGCATTGTTAATTCGTTGTACGGCATGCTGTACTTTTTTCAGTACATCGGAATAGTACGCAGTACAACTGCCTCACACCATGCTGAGCCCGTAGAACTGAATGAAATGTCACTTGTGGCATTTCAATAAAGTTCTACCAAAGAAAAAAGAACACAGTGCGATGTGCCAGACTCATCCACCTTACCAACGAATCAGGGTCTGCCACCCTTCTTTGCCAGTCCCTGCACTGGCTCCCACTTCCCCAACGATTTAAAAATTCAAAATTACTAACAACAACATACAAAGCCATCTACAACCCTGCCCCAAACTACATCACCAACCTCATCTCAAAATATCACCCAAACCACTCTCTTTGCTCCACCCAAGACCTCCTGCTCTCCAGCTCTCTCATCACCTCCTCCCATGCTCATGTCCAGGATTTCTCCAGAGTATCTCCCATCTTCTGGAACCCCCTGCCCTAATCTGTCTGCTTATCTCCTACTCTGTCCACCTTTAGGCGTTTCTTGAAAACTCATCTCTTCACGGAAGCCTATTCCATCTCAACATAACCATCCTTTCACTTCCTCCATTAAATCATCCCACATAATTACTACTTTTTGTATCACTTGTCCTTCTTACTAGATTGTACATTCTCATGAACAGGGCCCTCCTAACTCTCCTTTATTGAAAATTGTATTGTTAACTGTATTGTCTCCTTCAATTTTGTAAAGCTCTGTGCAAACTTTTGGCTCTATTTGAATCATAATGAATAATAATAATGTACTGGGATCGGCACATTGGCACTGTGTTGGGCAACGTACACCTGACAGCGGATGGTGGGCATTGGCCCTAAAACAGATCATCAGTCCTTTGTTGGGTACACAGCAATCTGCCTCTTGCCAATGTGTTACTTTTAAGTTTATAAATTTTAACACTTGACAGTTCTGCTTGTTTTGAAGTAATAAATAATATATATACATACAGTATATACATATACTGTATTTTTTGCTCCATAAGACGCACTCTGTGTGTGCGTCTTATGGAGCGAATTCCTATCGCCCGACGCCTGGGACATGCAGTTTTGGGCGCCGGGCGATTTGTTTTTTTGTACATTTAGCCCTGCTCTGGACAAGCAGAGCTAAATGTACAGTGGGAGCCGCTGCTCGTTTAAAACAAGTGATCTAATCAGATCACTTGTATCAAATCAAGGGCGATCGTGTCCAGGGCCGCTCCTTTGGGGGACCCGTGACCACGGCTTAGGAGCTCACCATAGAGCCCGTAGAGCAGACTAAGAACGTCCGTTCTTAGTAATCACAGCGCCACCTGTCTCAGCTGTGACTAACTACACCTGTCACAGACTCCCTGTCACAGAATTCCTGCGTCCTATGGTCCGGTGCGCCCTATAGAAAGCAAAATATATATATATATAATGTATTTATTTTTACACACACACGCAGCCAGAAAAGCAGAAGATCATAACCTACTTTGTATTTAATGTTTAAGTTCAGCTTGTAAAAGTCAGAGTATAGGCTATTTCAATTACTAGTTAAAAATCCAGGGTCTTATTTAATATATTACTATGTTTTAAATAAAACTCTTATGTGAAAGCATTAGGAATTGCTGGTTATAACACTAATAGCAGCTCATAGCATACAGTTCAGTATATCATTCACAGACCACCTCAAGGCGTAATGACTGTCACAGCTGCCATTTTCCTTTGGCCATATGTGAAATCAATATTCTAGCTGGATTTAATACACATATGCTTTTTAGAAGTCACAATTTGGTATCTCTGTCGCTAACTAATGATTAACCTGCCACATATAAATTAGAATTTAATCATAAGTGTTTGCATTTTTCTTACAGTTACCGGAGGTTTAGGAGCTGGGTGTACTTATTTATGTGTTTAACTATTTTAAAGATTGCATTGCACTTAAACACCTTGGGTCATTTAATGTACCCAGACAAATCAAGGAAATGTAAAAATAATTTGCTTCACCTTTTTCTTTTATCTCACTGTCCTTTACAAACTCTGATGAGATCATCAGGGGTCCTGCCAGCTTACTGGCATAATTACTAATTATGCAGTCAGGCTGCATAATTAGTAATAAATAGTAAAAATATGGTCTTTTTATTTGTTATTTATTAACATTAGTATACAGCAAGGGTTAAAATATCCTGTGCGTGCAGTGTGGCAGAGAGCTGGACCTCTGCTAAACACAATGCATTGGTCGGTGTCCCAAGCAGTCCGAGACACCCTCTGCTTACCTTGATTAATAGCGCTCACTCTCCCTGAAAATAATTATTGCATCTGTAGTTAGTGTAGTGCCCCCTTACATTGCTGCTCATCAGAGCTCATATGCACGGGCAATGTTTTCCTGCATTTAATATGCATTTGAAATGCACGTCAAACACAGGTAAACAAACTTCAATAGAGCAGTGTACTTGAGAGTTTAAAGGCTGTGTTTGACCTGTTTTGTGTTGTTTTTCTGCAGATACAGCACATCCTTTTATGGTGCGTTTGAATCACTGTGCTTTCCATTTGAATACATGTGTCTGAGCAGTGCTGTGTTCAAATTGAAATGGCTGTGTTTGATAAGAATGCCCATCAACAGCCCTCATATCGATGGTCAGGATGAGGGGAGGGGGGTAAATCCACTCAATGCTTTTCAGTGGGGGAGGAATGCATCCTTATCACAGTGACCATTGAAAGTAATAATGCCCCTTTATATTAATGGTCAGTAGGAGGAAGAATACTCTTACATTGGTGTTCAGTGGGAGCTCAGCTAAAGAGTGTCAGTGAATACCTACCTGAAGCAGAACACAGGACAGTAATTACTTACCTTAAGTATAACACAGGGCAGTAGATGCTCTACTGGTCCCACTGTGCTTGCTCTGGCCTGGTTTAATGATGTTTATGCCAGGCACCATAAGCGGGGAAATAAGTCCACACAGCCTGCATACCAGATGGATGCCTTTGACCCAAGGCACTGAGCTGAAAACCAGTAGCATGTGCTACTGTTAACACAGCTAGGAACAGATTAGCTGTCAGGATATACATGATAATGTCATCTCTGAGCATGCATCCCATCCAGGAAGTAAATGCTGACACTACAAAGATGGCACCATCCTTCTGATGAGAAAAACAGGTGTCATGGAAAGTACTGTGATATCCACGAAAGACATAATAAATACTTGTACTATTTAAGCTTTGCTTTGCTTAGCATGCAGGTCGCTAGTTCCACTTTAAACACAGCCATCCCTGGGCTCCCTGCATGAGTAGGTATCCCTGGCATTCTCCTGGCTTACATTTAGTAATAAATAATCAGGCTTGCAAACACTTCATTCGCACTGGAACACTGGAGACAGGGCCGTCTTTAATATTGATTGGACCCTGAGCAGCGGCTTAGGGCCCCACATCAAAGACTGGGTCCGGGAAACTGCCCCTTTCGCCCCGTGTTAAAAATGGCCCTGATTGCAGACTTCCTCAATTTTTTTATGAAAGTAGTTTAGCTAAGCTTCTCTGGACCCTGACTAAAAACTTGAGCAATTAGCTCAACAAATGTGTTCAATATCATAAACAAATCAAAAATAATACTCTAATTGTAACATGAACATACTTTTATACTTCTTAACTGTTAAGAAGACCATTATGATACTTCTACTGATACAGTTATAGGCTCCGTACACACATAGCAGTTTGAAATTAAGCGCGTCTTTCTGCGTATTTGCCCGGACGGCACGAAACGTGTACATTTTAACATGCGTATGTTTCCGCACGTTTGCGGCTACTACTATAGCCGGAACGTGTGGAAGTCGCCCAGAATATCGCACTTCTTTGCACGATGCACATTTTAGGGCCGAGTGGACATTGCACAGATGTGAACAATATCCATTGGAATTTTTTTCGTTTTTATGTTTTGCGCATTTCCGCATGTACGAATACGCATAGAAAACCGCTAATGTGTGAACGGAGCCATAGAGGGTTCTTGTCTAAGGGTCAGTACTAAATATTTGCATGAGCCACAAGTCAAGTAATGGTTGTCAGCACCTCTAACCCCAGTTTTTAACCAGTTTTTCCTGGCACCACACCCTGCCATAACCACTATAAAGCCACTCGTATCACACTTCTGGATTCTTTATTACATAGCATATTTGCATGCATGGATTATGAGAGAGTTATATCTTTATAGCCTCAGTGTGAAACAGAATTGGTAAATATGGCAGGATAGCTAAGGTGAAAACAATATGTCTATGTAGTTTCAAAAATGAACAGATGTGATGGGCAGTGAGGAATCTGCCCAACCTTTTGATAGCACTGTTTCAAGTTTTTTTATGTTTATTATTGCCCTCTTGTTCACCACAATTCAAACTCATATTCTGTCAGTTGTTATAAGTGATGGACAAATCTGTTGCAGAGTTTGCAATAATTGGATCACATAAACTCATTCCAAACAGGTGTTAATTTGCAATTGAAATGTTCAGATTCATAAATGGGGACCACGGTATTGGGAATAAACAGTTCAAACTAAGAACACTGAAGATGACACAAGGCCACAATATGAGGCAGGACTGTTCACTGAGCTGCCGAAGACAGCAGAATGGATAACCGAGCCGAAGTGAAGGCAGCTGAAGCGACTTCGGCTATTCACTGCAACCCTGTATGGCTATTGGCAGCATTCGGGCAGCTTTACCTCCCTTTGGCTCCGCTGAACAGCCTCAGCACATGCGAATGCTGGATCGGCTGAAGCAAACATTCAGACATGTCTTCTCTGCTGTTCACCCCATTCACAAAGACGCCGAGAGTGAATAGCCGAATGCTTGGCTCAGCATTCTGCTCAGTCATTCTGTTTGCTACTTCAGAGGTAGCGAACAAAATGAAAATTGTCACTGTAATAAACAAAACAAAAAAACAGTGTGGTGTCCCCCTCCCAAATCATTCCCAAAGGAATGTTAGGGGGACCCCTGATGTAAAAAATGAAAAGTGTGGGGTTCCCCTACAAATTCATTGAAGAACCTTTAGGACTGGTAGGCATTTTAAGGGGGACCCCAATGCCCCAAAAAGGAAAGAAAAAAACATGGGGTCACCCCTAAAATCCCATACCAGACCCTTAATCCAAGCTAAAATGTACATTTTGAATTCTACATCCATCAAAATATAACATCAAACAAAAACGTTACCTGAAATGTTTAGCATTGTGAGGATTTCAAAAAATAGATTGCATAATAAGTGCATGCATCATAGTGTTATTGTTGGCATAGCTACCTCCTAGTTTTCAATATAATTTTCTAGCTTGCTATAAAAGTGACTGCCAGAAGAAGGTCAGTTGCTATAGAAAATACAAATATATTTCAGTATTCCAGATTTTACTCTTTAGTTTCTGCAAAACTGGTGGAAACCAGTGACCTTTCACCTTTGAGAGAATTATAAAAAAAACTTGCATAGTGCAAGCACAATTTGTCTGTGCCTTACCCTGTATCTGTGGAGGCAGAGATATTATATACATTATACATTCGATCAATGTCTGCATACACTGTTTCTTGTTCTTAAGCTCTGATGAAGAGCTGAAGTTTTGCTCCTGAAATGCGTTTATTTTATTGTACAGCCTTTCACCTAGTTTTACATTGGAATAAACTTGTATGTGGACTATAAACTCTCTGTGTGGCATTTCAGTCATAAATGTAATCTAAATTATATTCTTATCACAAACCAAGGTGACTCAGAATCTTTTGGAGTGCAGAAGCTCTCAGCCTGGTATCCAGACACGCTAAACAAATACCACAGCAATAGTATTGGATAGTAACACAAATAGGATAATTTCAGAGTTCCAGCGCTATCTATTCAACCAAGAATAGTAAAAGGTAGTCATTGCTGACCTATTTTTGAAGATCCTTATCTTTGCTTCTCAATGCGGTAAGATCTGAACCGAATGTGTGCAGGGACACCTCATACACCTGTGTACATGCTTGTTGTTGGTCTGTGACCCTGAGGTAGCGAATGAAAGATAAGAATGGCAGTTCCAGATCATGCAATTTTAAAAAGAAACCAACACTGGTAGATTACATATTCCCATCCTGACAGGTTCCCTTACTGGATTCTAAACTCTTATGCTATGCTGTAATAAAGTATATATAATAAATTACGAAAGCAGTTTTTGTAATGCTCCTATAAAACCTTACCACACCTACCAATTAAACCTCGTTTGTTGTCCTGGTCTGATTCAGTTTATCATGTTAGAGTTAAATTTTCTATAGGCCTGCTGCTGCTGCTTCCATGATCACAATCAATCAGTATGGAGACACAGAGGACTAGATGAGGCCTGAAACATACAGTAAACACTTACAAAGTACACTGAGGCCTATATTAATAGGCTTTTGTTTGTTTCAGAAATGCTTCTCTATCCATACAAGTCGATGGGAATGCAAAAGCAGCTTGAAAAAGGTTGCAGCAACTCAGAAACAGGTTAAATGCAGGTCAATGAGGTCAACTGCAGGTCAAATGCACCTGTCAATAAATTCTAGTTTGTTTTTAAAGCATCCCAAACTGATGTTAAATGCAAGCAAGTGGAATGCGCTTGAAAACGAACTGCATTTGCAAAATAAGCTCAAACCCCGTTGACACAGGCCCTAAAAACGAATCAAGGATGTATTTCTTGTTTTATTTTGCACAAATTTACTGTAAACTAAAAAGAACGATGCATGACACATTTTTGAACCAGTGTCAGTGTCTTCTGTTGGTAGCTATTCCAGTTTTCATACTTCCTTGATATGTTTTATGACAAGAGAGCATTCTATATACACTATAGTACATTAAAGGGGAAGGACACAATGAAATAGCAATATGTATGAGAAATCCAGAGCAGAAGACTTGCTATGTTCTGTTTTAATATTCTTTTTTAATTTTACCAAAGAAAGATATAATACAGCAAGCCACAATAGAAAACAGTGCAAATGCCAACAATAAAGGTAATATCAATAGATAGGAAAAAACACATCCGTGAAGAACATGTGATGGTGACAAGAATACAAATCGCTCATAGCATATTACGCATATGGTATTATTGATGATCCCATTCCACCATTGGAGTGCCCCAGACGGTTGTATCTAAAATCTTTATGCAATTATCCACAGTGCCTAGATTGAACCAACAGTTCCTAAAGGAGAGGGGGAAAAAATGTAAAACAGTAGAATGAAAAGAGGCGGGGGGAAATAAAGGTAGTGAGGTGGGGTGGGTAATGAAGGGAAAAAGGGACAAGATAAAGGAGCCCAAGGAAAACCCTATATAGCAGAAGACCCAAAATTGGATGGCATGTAATATGTCAACCATGATGTCCAAATGATATGGAATTGAGGCAAAGAAGGGCTGAGCTTTTCCCTAACCAGGTACATCTTGCTCTTGACTTGTGCCACTGTAGGTACAGCTAACTTCCATACCTTGGCTAAGGCTTGCTTAGCTGCTGTTAGAATGAAAGTTATGTTTGATTTGAGAGTGGGTACATGCATATGGTTTTAAATTTAACAAAGCCTTCCAGGGATGTTTTATATTGCTCCTGCAAAGACTGTACAGTATATATCAACTGTTATATGACTATCCCATATCAATTGATCTTCAGGATAATCCTATCAAGGTGACCTCCTCATTACAACATCAGAAGCAGGGGAGAGGCTCCCAGAGCAAATTTAGCAATTCTTAAGGGCACCATATACCATCACAGTAGTACCTTAAAATTAGCCTTGATGGCTGAGGAATTTACAGAGCAATGGGCTATAGTATCCCACATCTGGTCCCAGTTCTTGGGTTCTAATTTTTTGCAGAGATCCCTTTCCCAATAAGAAACATAGGTAAAATGGGTGGGACATAAGCCTTCAAGTAGAGAATTATACATCGGGGAGATTTACCCCTTGCCCCATGGGTTACAGAGACAAAGGTGTTCAAATGGGGATATTAGTTTATGGGATGGAGGCTGTAAGGTGGATGAGATGAAGTAACTCTTTATCTGCAAATAACAAAAAAAAGTTTGGAGTCCAGTAGTTTGTGATTTCTCTGCAGAATATAAAATGATACAATTCCCGATGGAGAGAGGAAATCATATATTCATCGCAGATAATGACTAGCTATTTGAGTCCAGCACCATAAATATTTTTTATAGTGAAAGTGGAAATATTTCTTCTTTATACCTTTAACAATACAAGAATGTAGCCTTTCATTTACTCATTTAAACAAACTACATATCACAGACGAATGCAGGACTATGTCAGAAGAATATTAGATACTCTGTCAGGTGAATTTAATACTGGGGTAGAAAGTAAAGTAAATGTAAGGTTAACAAGTCTTTAAGAAGTGTTAACACCCCCCCCAAAAAAAAACAAAAAACAGGAATTGTTTGGAATTATAACCTTGATCTTTTAACTTTACAGTCAATCAGAGAAAAATATTCAATAGCCATGTTTGCTTTTGTGCATGCACATATCCACTTCTCTTTCTCACCATATCTTAGCTGATCAAGCTTGGATTAGAAAATGTAAAACTCAGAACCCATGACGTAATGGGAACTTTATCTGGTTAATTGTAAGTTGGATGAGCAGTACGCATGTAATATAGGGAATGGGCATAAACACCACATTTTGTGGGTGCCACACACAAGACCACATATTAGTTGCTGTACCATGTCTAAGGTGTGTCTAACCACTGGGCCCCACCAGGCGCTGAGATGGGTCTGTTATCAGCCCTAATAGCCATCTTACATAAACACTTACCTTACATTTATCTATTATAATTCACTGTCTTGCTATTATTATTTATGCAATTAGTATCTTCAACAGCAAGATTCCAGCATATAGCAGATTTAAAACAGAGTGTAACAAATACAACTGTGGTGATGACTTCACATTGTGCCGGGGAAGTGGACAGCATATTTGTAATGCAAAATGCTGTTTTTTTAAAATGTGCTGGAAGATTTTTTCTTTAACCACCTCCTGTCTGCCGAACGTTGAAAGACGGTCAGACGGGAGTCTCCTGGATGCGGGTGGGCGTCTTTAGACGTCCTTCGCACCGGCGCCTGCTCGCGCACGCCCCCTGGTGCGCACGAGCGGGAAACAGCCAGAATTTTAAATGGCCAGCGATGGCCATTTACATACAAGCGGTCCGTCGTCTGTAAAGACGCCCGATCGCTTGTATGATGCAAGTCAGGGTCCGCCCCCTCTCCTTACCTCTTCTCGCCATTGCTGTCCCAGCCACCACCGTCCCCGCGATCCCGGGCATCCATCCTGGGTGATGTGGCTCTGTGCATTGAGAACGGAGGGAGATCAGTAAACAATCTCCCTCCGCTCTCCTCCCAGTCTCTGAATGCAGGAAGTGATGTATATTACATCACTTCCGCATTCCTCTGTCACTCTCCGGCACAGAAACCAGAGAGAAGCTGATGAAGCACATCTGTGCTTCATCAGCTTCTCTGGGGGTCCCTAGGTGACATTAGGGGTCTTAGAGACCCCTGCTGTCTCTATAAAGGGGACCTGTCACTGTAATTCGTTATCACATAGTCTACTTCTTAGCACCCTATGTGATAACAATAAAGTTAAGTGTAAAAAAAAAAGTTAATAAAATTTACACACACACACACACACACACACACACACACACACAAAAAACCCTCACAATTTTTTTAAAGTCCCCCTCCCCACATAGATGTGCAAAAATGCGCTAGGTGCACCTACATGCAAAAAGGCAATTGCTCCAATTATGCCGCACATGTTACATATCGCCGCGAACGTCGGAGTGAGAGCAATAATTCTCGGGCCTTTAATCACTGATAACACAAAACTGATGAGCCAATTTTGGCTATGGTCGTTTTTTTGCGATTTCGCGGGGGCGCGCAATTTTAAGGCTTGACATGCTTGGTGTCTATTTACCTTACGTGACCCCCATCTTTTATATTTTACCAAAAAATTGGGTAAAAATAAATGTTTCCTAAAATAATAAAGGGAAAACCGTTTAAAAAAAAATATTTGGTACTTTTATTCTTAGCTAAAAATAAAAACCCCAGTGGTGATTAAATACCACCAAAAGAAAGCTCTACCTGTCCCCAAAAAATGGTATAAAATTAATTTCAGTACAGCGTTGCATGACGGAATCAACGTCAATCAAAGTACCACAGCGCTGAATACTGAAAAATGGCCTGGACAGGAAGGGGGTGCAAACACCCCGGTCAGCAAGTGGTTAAAAAGCAGTGGTATGATCATGGTAAGGCTATACCTCTGCTTTATAAATCAGCCCCTAAATGAACTGTCCTCCATGGCAATTAAAAGTTTGACATGCAAATAAAAAATGTATTTGCTTTGTATTGTTTATATATAGACGTTTATTTGTACTTCCTTATGAAATTGTAATTGTATAGCAAGGCATAATAGAGGAAAACAAATGGCAGAGGCTAAAACTACAATATTATGTAACTGTGCTAAGTATTAGGGCCTATTGATGGTATGTGCGGTAACTGGCTTTGCTACACCACACAAATGCAAGTCCCTGCTAAAGTGCATGATACACAACTGACCTGTATTTGACCCTTTTACACCACAATGCAGGCGTGAGGTGTAATGCAGTGGGCTGCAGACAAATGCAGACATACCCCAAGCCTGTGCAGCTCACTGGATGCCACTGGAGGTCACAATGTAAAGCCATTTTGGAGTGCACACATTGTACACTCCACATAAAGTTAGGAAAAGAAACAAAAGAAGTTAAGAGTGCCCTGCTTTGTAACAACCCAAGACACTGTGGCTCATAACTGACACCTAATGGACACTAGCTGTAAGTAAAGTGCTGCATTTTACCGTGAAAGTAATGTGAACAAGCACTTAGGCTTGCTAATGCTGAAAACAATGCAGTTATGTCTTATAAGTAGGGATGTCCCGATTCCACTTTTCTTCCGCCCACTGCAGTGACGCGACGCTCCTCCGCACAGCCACCACGGAAGGTAAAGTAAAGTAAAAAAAAAAAAAACACATAGCGCAAGCTTCGGCGCTTTGTATCTGGGCATTTTGACAAGTACAAGTACTTGTCAAAATGCCCTGTATCGGGCCCGATTCCGATGCTAGCATCGGTATCGGGACATCCCTACTTATAAGTAATAAAAGAACAGAATGCACAATATTTGAAAGAAATACACAAACTGCAGATTTTTACAAATAAATATCTCTCTAAATGTTTAATGTTGTTCAAAAGTACCAGAGAAAAAATAGGCAGTATAGAGAATATTAATTCTTAAAGCTTTTTTTCTAATATATCTTTGAAAAATATGTTTCAGAAAGCCAAAAGACTAACAAAAAATTCTGGTTTTGAATTGAAGAAGGGATCTCTGACCCCGCAGCACTGCTGGGCTGAAACAGACCAAAATCGCTGCATGCTGTGCTATTCTCTGATGCTTTCCTGTTCTCTGTTTCAGCCTGGAGCTGTGGGAATTGGAAATCTATGATTACACAGACAGGCAGTTACACAGTTAAAAATGTTCGCAGCTAGATGTTTTTAATGGGCTGTCTTTACTTTTGCATTATTGCCTATTTTCCCCTGAGATCCCAGAATAAACTTTGATTTATATTTATTTATTTACTTATAAAAGTGATGTTTTTCTCAAGCTATACAAAGTTCTATTTAAGTTTTAAACTTTATGGCAGCAAGTTATCTCAATAAAGAAAAATACATTCCAAAGTTAATGCAGCAGCGTTTTCTTGGATATTGGATAATCTACACTAGGGTTGCCACCTCATCCTTTTAAGTGCTGACACGAATTATACAGGTTCTGTGGATAATTAAATGCAGGATGTGTAGGACTTAGATATGTCAGTAATGGGATGAACTGGCAACCCTGTCTACATGGATGAAGGACATGTCTGCTTAGGCTTCACACATCACACTGGTTTGTTATTTTAGAATGGAATGTAAAGTTTTAATAATGCGTATTCTTATGTGATACGGTACTAGAAGCAGGCATATATCGTATCTCAAAAGACTATATAGTTTTATGTTCTTTTTTTTAATTTTGCTAAATCCTTTAATATCTTACAGAGTTAACTTTTATTATTATTATTATTATTATTTTTATTTAATGTTATTAGAAATATTATCGTTATAGTCACCAACTTAGGCGGCTGTACTAAAATAATATAATAATAAGTGTATGCAAAAGTAGGGAAATGTCTAAATGTAGTTATCTTAAAATGTATATAAACCCTAACAATACATTTCTCCTGTTTGCTCCCTTTTGTCTGCTAAATATGCTATTGAAAGTGTTTTCTTATATCTGTTCGAAAAGCTAAAAAAAAAAAGCCTGTTTATTAGACATGTGCACAACAAAAAAATGTGTTTCCAAACAAAACAAATGAAAACACAATTTTTTTAAATTATTTTCATCAAAGGAAACACATTTTTATGTTGTTTCGGATTCGGAGGCAACGAGCCGCACACTAAAACCGCAGAATGAGCGGTGGCCACACCAGCCGCCTGACAATTCTGCACATGGGCGCCGCCATCTTGGAGTAGATCTTGGTATATACCAAGATGGCGGCGCCCACATGTTCGAGCGCCGCCATCTTGGTGTATACCAAAATCTACTCCAAAATGGCGGTGCACAGGCCGATCTGGCTGCTGCTCGTTCAGCATGTGACGTCAAGACACCAAGATGGTGGTGTGCATGCGCAGCCGCCGGCGTGTTCTGAAAATTAATTAATGTATGCCCGAATATCGTTTTAGTATATTCGGGCATACATGAAATTAGTTATTTTGGACCGAATCCGAATGCACATGTCTACCGCTTATTAGGGATGGATCAACTTAGTGGTAACTCCATGAACCCTGACCTTAGTACTGAACCCCCTCTGAAGTCTATGGGCTGCAAAACTAGCTTTTTTTTTGCAAACAAAAAAAAACTTTCAGTGGGTAGAGCATCTCTTCATATAGGTTAAAAGACAACTTTGAAAATATACAATTCCTTGAAATAATATACTTGGGGGAACACCATAAATCTGCACAGGGTGTTAGGAAACAGTGTAATGTAGTCCTTTACAACTGATATTATTCTAACCAAACACTTATAGGCAGCCTAGGAGGCCAGGAAAGGAGGGTAAGGCGTGGGCAACCCCTCCATTCCTAAACCATACCAGGCAACATGCCTTTCTACATTGAGGAGGGGAATCCACCTCGCCCCATGTGAATGGTTATAGGGGTTATTATTACCTTTTCCCAAATAAAATGTAATTAAACATACACCTTGAAATTGTCCTTTAATGGCAATACAAAAAAGTATTTGTCCCTCAATGAAAATCCTTTATCAGTCATGCATTCCAGCAATATAAATCCATCAACAATCATAAAGACACGGCTCCCAATAATGTTTACCTGCACAGTCCAAGGAGGAACTGATTTGTGATTTACATGAGGCAGAAAGTCACACATATTCATGCAACTACCAGTCCACATCTTGAGCATGCCAGCACTAGACTAAATGTCTCCATCATCTATCCTGCTCAGCTGCAGGAAGCATTGCAATGGATTATTGCTATGGATGCTATGGCATACCTGTAGTTTCTGGAGTGCCAGAATGATACAGTACAGTGACAGGCTAGGAGAGAGGCTGCAGAGTACCTGTCTGTGTCTGAGAGAGAGGCTGCAGCGTGGCAGGCTGAGAGAAATACTGCATTCTCTGGCTTTCTCTGAATGAATGAGGTGGAGGTTGTGACCTCATCTGCCCATCCTCTCCACCTTGTCCAATAAGAGAATGCCTTGTATTCACTGAAAAAAGTACAAGGCCTTCTCTGAATGGTGAAGGTGCCCATTGTGCTTGGTGTGCAGAGGGGAAGCCACTGGAGCCACAGCTGGAAAATCATGGCTATCACTGTATGTAGCAGAGATTATTACTGTGAATTTCAGCATCCCAAGCTGCCCATTGGGTATCAGATATGCATACTTGCATCAGGCCAAGCTGAACCAATGAACGTTTGTAAAAAAAAAATTACTTCCTGGATTTCAACTTTATTATTTTAGACATGAAAAAACCTTTGGACTTTCTTCTGAAATTCTCAGCAAAAAAAGATGGCAAAGGAATAATAGCATCAAATAATCTAATGTATACTAACAAAGCTGAAAGCCTACAAAGCATATGTCTGATCACTGCACTGTAAGCTAGTGGATGGATAGATGGACAGATATATCCATCCAAAGGCAGAGACATTGTAAAAGTCTTCATTGTCTTCATTGTGATTACTACCACATACCAAAAGAAGTGCAACTTTATTTGGTCATTGTTTTCTATGTAGCATACTCAGTATGCTTCTGTAACTAAAGACTGTTCCCTTTCCTGTGACAAAAGAGAATGCGTCCTACTTGGCCTTGAACATAATCATGCATGATGGAGAATTCTAAGCTAAAACTTTCATTATGTGCTTGTTGACTCCAACTGTGTTCAATAAGAGCAAGACATGCTTGTACAGGTTTTATTGAAAAGAAAAAAAAAACTTACACAATATAATTTTATTATATAAAGAGTTATTTTCTTTATTATATACAAAGTTATTTTCTTATAGTATATCTAAAGTCAAAATGTTTTTTTAATTTTGGATAAAGTAGGGTTGAAGGTTGAAAGTATTGTCAGGAGGAATTAACCTCTTAGATGCTTGTCACTACAACAGGTGTCCCCACTGAAACCTATGATTTCCTGTCCTCCTGACAATGGCCACCAGGACAAACTGAGAGGACATAGACAGCAGCAACAACCCGATAAGGGTATTAACCTTTCGGCACTTCATCCACAAACAATACAAATAGTTTGGACTTTAGATATTTTTTAAGTACTGAGGGCCCATTTACACTACTGTGTTACGCACATTCATGCAATGCAAATCAGAATAATTGCCACCCCAATGCACCTTACTGATGGATGTGCATAGCAGCGCAGGAAAAGACATGGCGCACTCTAATTTTCATTATGTTGCACTGCCAAGATGAGCCTTTTTTTGCCAGCACAATAGTGTAAATGGGTAGTAATTCTTAAATGTAATAGTCCATAAGTACCAAGAAGGAATTATTCTGCTGAGACTAGGCCAGTAAAGATATACATTATTTGGTTGCAATGGACTAATGTACTTAAAGCCTAATGCCAGTCAAAACTTTTTATTGTTTGATAGAGTGGGAAAGAGTTAGAGCCTCTGTCAGGTTTTGATTGCTATGTGCCCTTATTTGTGAAGAATTCCTCTTATATACTTTATGGACAGAATATTTTGATACAAAGATAAAAAGAAACAAGGGGCAACAACTGGGGGCAATAACAAAGAGTTACACAAACATAAAGCCTGCGACACTCTTCTAAACATAGAAAACAGAGCAGATCCTGCTTCTAATTAACAAAGCGGGAACAAGCCCATTTGTTAATTAGGAGCGACCTGTTCCATTTTCTATGCTGTGTTTGCAGCAGACGCGGCATAGAAAGCAGGAGAGCTGCAGCTGTTTCTTCCACCTTCCTCTGCCAACCTCTGCTGCCTGCAAGAGGGAGGTGGAAGGCTGTTAATATTATTTTTATTATTATACAGGAATTATATAGGACCAACAGTTTGCATAGCATTTTACAAAATGGAGGGAGACAGTACTGATACAGTGCAGTTTCAATACAAGAGGATTAGGAGGGCCCTACTCGTGAGAACTTACAATCTGGTATGTTTCTTCTATGTAACCTAGTAAATGTTTCTTTTCCTCATTTTTTACAAAACTAAAAAATAATGGCTGAATTTAGGCTTTGAGAACAGCAATTACAAGATCTCACTACAAAACATGTATGAAACACGAGGCCCCTGGGCTGAATCCGGCCCGCCAGGCCATTTCATGTAGCTCTCACACCTCTCCTGCAGCTTTACATTTTTAAACCGACGCCAGTGCTGTAAACAGGCGCTGGGCTTCATGGGAAGGCTGCTGAGGCCCCCAGCAAGGTACTGGCAGCATTCCTGTGAATCACGGCGCCTGTTTACAGCGCTGGCAGCAAATCTCCCCCTTCCTGTGGATCTGCACCGCCCGCACCTTCTGAGACCGACCGGAACCCCTGGTAAGACCGCACAGCCCTCCTAAGACTCCACACTGCCCAGCACAGAACCTGCACAGCCACCTAAGAGTCTGCACAGCCCACCATAGACTCCGCAAAGCCCACCACAGCTCAGGGTGTAAGGGTGTATAGCAGTGTTCAGAAGATTTATTCAGAATTTATAATGTAGATAATGACACACCTTATAGCTCACGTTATGCTGTAAGAGTCTTGTATGTGCCCTCAGTCAGCTCATCAATCACCTGCATGGATATTGAAAGAGCATGCACATATAAAGTGATTATTTGGATGAATTCTACCACACCACACCATAGAATGTTTCCTATGCTACTTATATAGGCTTGCAACAGTTCACCCTTTATTTACTCATTTTAAAATTTGTCTAATTTTTTTTCAACTTTCTTGATATAGGGGGCTTCAAGTTTGGCCCCCTGATTTCACCAAAGGCAGCCCATAATGTTCAGTGACTGTTTTTCTACTGAAAGGCTTTATAGACTGCAGACACACAACTGGAGATGGGCAAAGACTACATGCATGATACAAGAGATGGCCACAGAATGCAGACATGCTACATGAGTTGTTGGAGACTGGGTATATGCATCAGGAGATTGATGTACACAGATTACATGAGACTGCTACAGATCACTGCCATGGCATTTCTCTCAACAAGAAAACATAGGAAGATGGATGCCAGCACAGCAAAAAAGTAAAAAAAAGCTATTTTATTACTAAAACTCAGTCTAACGAATATTTGTTCTCACTGGCTTGAGTAAGCACCCTGGTAAGGAAAAAACAGACTACCATCTGCAGGGGAACTGAAGGCCACACAAGAAATGCCAAAGGGCCACAGGTTGGTTACCAGAAGCTTAAAGGATATTTAAACCCTCTCGTTTTTTGCATATATCTACTGCTAGCAAGCAGTAGATATATGCAAACATTTTTTTTAAAAACCGCGCAAACAGCAGTTCAGACTCACCTGTGTTCCGTGCGCGGTCCCGTGCTGAAAATGAGAAAATTCTCGTGCGGCCGCAAAGGATCTTGGGGCGTGCGCATGCGCAGTTCTCATTTTTGGCCGGGACGCGACAAGGGATGCAAGGTAAGTCTATGGACGCATGTACCCGCATGCAGACACCGCTGGATCGGAGAGACAGAGCAGTCAGCTCTGGATCGGAGAGCCGCCGCACCGCTGGAGAGAAGGCTGATAACATCAGGAAAGAAGAGGAAGATCGGAAAAAGAGACATAATTTAAGGTAAGTGATAACATTAACATGGGGGGGGGG
>NW_017306436.1:442202-445057 GCF_000935625.1 Nanorana parkeri | reverse complement strand
TTAAGGGAAGTGAGAAAATTTGAAAGGGGGGGGGGGGGGGTTGGGTTGTTCATTTGCCTTTAATGTCACTTTAAATACATGCATTACCTAAACATTTTTCATTGGTGTCCCTGCTAGATAGATCCACCCTCTCAAATTGTGCAGCTGTTCATTGTCACCAAGACAATGAGTGATGGGAAATCTAGCATTTTACGGTTGTCGCTAGAACAAGAAGTAAGGATAACTCTGTCAAATGTTCCAGTGACAGTTGTCTAAGAGGGGAATTCCCCTCATTTTTGCCTTTGCCTTTTTTGTAATTCCCCACTTTTATAAATCTGTGAAACTGGAATTTGAAAACAAAAACACTAATATTTGCCTAGGAGTAGCATGGTGCATTAACTGTGGTGTATGTAACTGGTTGTATTGCAAATCTTTTGTTTACCCTTTCCTCAGTTTGTGGGTTTGACACTAGCTCGCCAGTTCTGTTTAGGTTAGCTGATTTTGTGCAAATTCTGTCAGAAAACCACTGTAACAAGAGTTCTCTCTTCTCCTTGCTGCTTTTCCTTTGTATAGTCTTTCAGACTTGTAAATGCAGGCATGTGATATATATAAATGATGCTTTAACCTGCTGGCATTTTCTGTTTTAATCTAAAAAAATCATTTGTTCTTTAATGCTGTCTATTATGACAAAGGTTTTAGCATCTGTCCTTTACCCATTTAGCAACATGTAGACACAGAATTATGTATTTTCCAATTAGGACAATTTTCTAGCATTTGCTTTTCTGTTGGATACCTGTGAAAAAGCTCTTCAAAATCACTCTATGGCCTTGGGCTTTCAAATAAAACACATTTCCTGTGGTAAAGAATATTACTTTGACTGATGCTACAGAAATTCTTTTTCATTCAGAATGTTTCCTACATATTGGTGGTTTGACAAATGATTCAAAGTTCTAACAGTTGCAAAATAGACTCTCTCTTAGTATAATTGGCACTTGATTGCGAAATGCTAACAACTTACTACATCTAATGCTCATTTAAACTTAGTGGTTAGCCACACTGTTTTCTAAATAACATTTGTTCATCATACTTTTTCAATGTTCTTATATCTTGAAGTCGTATTATGCTAGTCTTGATATGTGACAAGTGTCTTCCTTGTTATCATTATTACAAGCGTCTTTTGCTTCATCCTGCCTGAGGTTCTATAAGCTGAAAGTGAAAAACACATCATCTACATAAAGGCACCATTGTTGCTGATCAGATATTTTAAATGAGAATGATTGCTT
The DNA here is from genome assembly GCF_000935625.1 of Nanorana parkeri. Lineage (NCBI taxonomy): Eukaryota > Metazoa > Chordata > Amphibia > Anura > Dicroglossidae > Nanorana > Nanorana parkeri. Next base: position 443,795 of record NW_017306436.1, on the reverse strand, counting down.
CTTTATCTGACTAACCAGACATGACAAACAATGCTAACACAGGCTTATTCATTACAACTGCAAGCATTGCACTGAATTTTGAGTTTATACATGTTTTCTGCACTTCCTTTCAGTCTTCTTTATACAATATAATAATCAGTCCCTCTTTGCCTAGTTTCATTAAAAGGGTTAGTTTCCCCAAAATATATAAAATAATATTGCAATTCTGGGTAGGTGCAGGCAGGTTGAATCACTTTCATCGTTTATATGTTGTAACTTGGGGTCTCTCCTGGTGGTCCCCGATCAGGAGGAGTCATTACAATCTCTCTTTTGGATTTAAAGTGCGCCTGTGCTCAGACTATGGACATTAAACTATTTACATTTCACAAGCAGTAAACTAGCTTTAAAACAAGCAAACCTTGACCTATCTATCCGCTTTTATTCCTTCTCAAAGATCCTTGAAAAGCAACACAAACACTTGAGAGTAGAGTTTTGGTTTTTAGGGGCTTAGAGACACCTGATGTTTGTTTACATTACTTGGCTGCCAGCCTGCCAAGATTCTGTGCTCATAAAAAAACAACTGTCTGTGTTGTGAATTTTGAAAACTAATTTATTTACAATGCTTATAGACACAAAGATGAATGAGATCTTCTTTTAAAGTGCTTCTACTGCTTGTTCAGATAATATAAAGACCATAGTGTGCATAATCTGGGAACATGTTCACTTTAAGATTAAATTCCTCCTGTTGTACCAAGAAGACTGTAATTTGTTGTAAGCAGGGGTGACATAATTGAGGAGCTTTTGCCTCTATAGTCCTTAAGAGATATTAGAAACATGGGAGTGATTCAGTCTTGCTACATGACTACTGTGTCCTGTAGTGGCATAGGGTTGATGGATGAAACCATAGAGTGCAAAACGGGACCAGGCATCTAACACACGTTATGTGTATGCATTCGAAAAAATAATAATGATATGCTCCTACTTAAGAGCTAAGTTGAAAACATTAAGATGCTCCCAGAGTGTAACATATTGGTTATGTGTTTAGATGATACACTGAGATCTTAAGGAATGCTGAATTAAGTTTTACTTGCATAGAAGAACATTACATGTGTGTATAAAGCATTGTGAAGAAAACATAGAGAAAAAAAAAAAAACTTCCTGTGTATAAGCATGCACATAGAGACTAGCATTGCAATACAGCACCATCTACAGCTCAAAAGACATATCAGTGCATTAGTATATGCTGTTATATTTCCAACACAAAACCATCCAAACAAGATAAAACACGTTTTAAAACACGCACATGCCACAGTGCTACACAGCACTGTTATAGATCGCTCATATGTACACTGCTCACCGCCCAGTATAAGCAGCAGCTGAACACTTCCTGGTAATTTGATGACATCATCAAGCCTCTCCGACTCTATGCATCTTGTATGATTCAACTTCCTCAGAAGTGGAGTGGATACATACTAACGGGTCTATTCACTAAGCTGCCGGCTATTCACTTCAGGCTGGTACGGCTGATTTCAGCTGTACATCGGCTGAAATCAGCCGTACATCGGCTCACTTCGCATGGCTTCGGGCGGGCCGAACATGCTCAGCATGTTCGGC
>NW_017306436.1:433772-442168 GCF_000935625.1 Nanorana parkeri | reverse complement strand
GTGCGGAGCTAGCAGTGACAGCTAGCTCCGCCCAATAGCTTCCTATTGTCCGGCGGCTCTGCTGCTGTAAAAAAAAAACTCTCCCGGGCGCTCTGGGAGCCTCCCGCTCCCGGCAGCCCAGGAGAGAAACACCGATGTGTCTTTATTTTTTCTTTATTCTGACACGATCAATGTCAGAATAGAAAAAAAAAAGAAATTTTACCATTGAAAAGCATTGGGACATTACTATTGGCTATTGCAAATTGAAATAGCCAATAGTAATGTCCCAATGCTTTTCAAGGGAAAATTTCTTTTCTTTTTTTCTTCTATTCTGACATCGATCGTGTCAGAATAAAGAAAAAAAAGGACACAGCAGTGCTACTCTCCTTAGCGGCCGGGAGCAGGAGACTCCGTCGGCCGAAGCTACGGCCAGATCCTTCGGCAGCTTCGTGAAAAGACCCCTAAGTAATGTGTAGGTATGTGCCTACATGTATTTCTTTCCTCTTAAAGAGATCACAGTTCTCCCCCTGACAATTACTTAATCTTCCTGTCTCCAGAAGGACAGCACCATCTTTGTTAAGGTATCAATCATGGTCAGCATCTACTTTCTGGACTAAGATACTATCTCAGAGACAATGCAATCATGCAAATCCTGCTGTCAGTGCAGTTCTTTGCTGTGTTCACACATGTTTTACACATATCAACTTCATGCTGCAGCCTCCCTTGTGAATTGCTCTACGGTTACAGTTTTATTACTATGAGAATTGAGACTAAGCAACTATCAAGCAGTCAACGATGATCCTTTTTGAGCTAATAAAAAAAATAATATTATTAGTTTAATGATTGTATGGAGAAATAAACGTTCAAAATAGTTATCTTGCATTGCAGCTAATGATGGTATGTTAATTTGGAAAATCAGGAAACTAACAGAAGACTAGAGAATCAATATATAGATATGCTATCAGTGCAGTCTATTCATCCACGATGTGCAGCCACAATCACGCACAACAAGGTGAACTTTCATCTTCAATCAGCTTAATTAACATGAAACTGGATCAATGCTGACTTCTTTTCATAAGAAACAGAGAAGTGGGGTCAACAAAAATAATACAATTGTACAGTACTTTGACATTATAATGGTGACTGCACAAGAGCCGGAATAAAAAACTATCAATATTTGTTTCCATCTGGTGCCAAAGTGCTTTAGGAATAGGTGTGTAAGGGCCATACAGTATATTTAAATGTCACTTATTAAAATACTCACGGTAAAATGAGGCCTAAAGACCAGTGGAAGTCTTACCTCTTATTATCTCTTTATAGTCCTGCACCCTGGTACATAATACCTCCTTTTTTTTTATTGGCAGAGATCATGATGCTGTTATTGTATCCACTCAGACTCTATATAAAAGCACTGCAGGAATTAAAGTACATTTTTACACAGAAATGTCATCACTGCTATTTAGGGATTATTAGAGAACTGTTCTAAGCAATGCAAGGAGAAACTAAGACCCCTGTCACATGGGCTTATCCATGCACGGATCCTCTCCTAATCAGAGCAGTACGCTGTGACAACAATGTCTGTACTGTTTTTACCGAAATAACTGAAACTGCTGAACCCCATGTCAGTCTATGGGGACTATGTGTCCGTTTACATCAGATTACCCCCGATCAGGCACATGATTCAGGGAGTCCAGGTGATGCAAAGACAAGTGGGAGCGCAGGTTAATGCATACAGGAATGGGGCCACAACAGGTACATAATGGCAGTTACATATTAATGAAAGTTCAGAGTATACTGACACACAAGCAAAATGAGGAGCGGATGAGAATGAGGTTAGAGGGAGCTAAATTGCCAGCAGGCATCTTCAGGTTGTGATTTAGCAAGTTCTGTTGGCTGCTGGGAAAAATCTGTCAGTGGACACCAAAATTACAGCATTCCATGCCTGGAACCATAGTGTAGCATACAGGTGATATTCTAGCTGTCTTGAATTGTTCCTATAAGGTCACATTGATATAATCAAGTTCTAAAAGATTATTTTATATAGATAATATATAATTATGTATTGGAAATATTTAAAGAAACTGCTTTGTATTTAGGACTCTACAACAACGGAGATATGTACTGTATATACTATTGCTTGATCAAAAACCACTATTCTTCCAATCCTTGGAAATAAATACATGATCCACAAGTCCATACAGCCCATATAGGAGCTTACATGTCTCTCTTACAAAGCTTTTTTGTGGGAGAATGTTGTTTTTCTTTCACTTATACAATAGGGTGATCAAAAATCATCATATAGTGGAAGCTCTTAGTAAAGGATAGTTTTCAGTCCAATAACATCTTGGTCAATCTTCACAACCCTAGGGAGAATGACCAGGTACATGTTGGTGGCAACATGACAGCATGTACAAGCAATGAGGATCAGGCCCAACTAGTACCTTTTTGCTTAGCTTATTGAATAATGGTTCATGTCAACCATACAGTCATGTGCAGGGCAAAATCCTGTTTATTAATGCTCCAGTCAAGACTTTGTGCTCCCTCTGCTCTCTTTCCCACCCTACATGACCCCCCTCCTCCAGCAGAATTTTTTTTTTAACTTACATTTTTTTAAATGTTCAGACATGTGCACACTGGGTCCTATTGTTCCTCATTATCCTCCTGACAGGTGTGGCCTTTGACAATGCAGAGAGGATGCTGATGACTTTGTGATGAAATCAGAACTGTTCTCTGCATCAATAGCACTGTGTGCAGGGTGCTGTGCTCAGGGGCAGGGCATGACTCCCTGCATGGTCATTACTCAGTGCTCAAGTTTGAGTGATGCCGAGCATCATTTAACCCAGAAGACTGAGGTCATCTTTTGACTTAGGGACTGTTTTTTGAGGGAGCTGCCTCCGGCAGCTTAGTGTATAGCCCTGTAAGTGTGTGACTTTTTTTGGCCAGGCAGTGTTTATAGTTTGGCATTAAATTCCACTGTTCGTGACTGGGTATACAAAATGGATATAGCTTTATTTTGTTCACTTTATTTTGTACAAAGTGAACATTTGCTTCACTAAGTAACTATATTATACTCCTTCAGCAAATCAACCCCCCTTGGTATTGCTAAAAAATAAGTAACTTTATTCTCTCAATTTATGGATACATCTGAGGTTCCAAGACCTTACAGAGTTTCTTTATAAAGCTAAAAATAAAAACTGTAGAGAAACCCTGACAGGTCTTGAAACATTGGTTTTATGCAGGAGTTGAGATAATAAAGTAGCTTTAGTTTTAGCAATGCTTGGAGTGCTAGAGATTACAGATTTTCCAGGTAAGTATTAGAGGATTAGATTTCTTAGTATGGCTACTCAGGTATGACCAGCATTTATAATTGACTTTAAATGGGTAAGAAGATTTATGTTATTTAGAAAATATAAAGGAAAGAAGTGAATGGATAACTTCTGTTTTAACAATGCTCCACTTTTATTAATCAGTGGATGTAACATAAATGATTGCTACACAAGCTATTTTGTAATTTAATATTGTTAAAATTGTTTTTTAATTTTAACCTGCAGCCAACATTTCTAAAGCTGAAAAAATAAATGTCTACTCTTTGTAACCATGGTAACAGTCTTCTATATAAAGGACTTCCCAGAATTTCCATTCCTATGGTAACCTATGTACCAATGTTTTTAATAGAAGTGGTACAGAGTTTAAGATAAACCTGTGAGAACAGAAAAAAGAGATCCACCATTGCTGACCCTTCAAAGGTTTATGCTCTGTAGACTTTATCCTGATCTCCACTATCTGGAACCTGGAACAAACATGTGGCCCGAGAAGTCTAAAAAGTCTGTTAGAACCATAAAATAAAGGAAGGGCCTCATGGGTTTGTCACCCCCTTCTCCCTCAATCTACATTGTATTTTCTCCCTTTAACACTTTAATTCCAATTAAAGTGTATCTCTAGGCAAAACTTTTTTCTAGTTTTGGCTAGGATGTGAAAGAGTTAGATCCTCTGACATGTTTTTATTGCTATCTGTGTTCCCGTTAGGGAGATTTATCCCACTATTTATACTGGTAATCATTGTTATCTAGAAAGAAAATGAGAGGTTTGGGGTATACAGACACTTATAGTATATAAGAGTGCTAGGAATGTAGGCTGGCCTGATAGCTTTCTTTTTATTTATTTCAGGGTAAAGTCTGCCCCGGGTTGCTGGTGAGAAGCTGAAAAGGGCTTAAGCTGCTGCTAAATAAAGTGAGACACAGCTGATCACGGGATTGGTGACTGACGTTTTGGCATGAAAACCAACATCTAATAACAATGTACTCATATAATTTATTCAGAGCTATCAGTGAGGCCTTGTAGCAGTTTTATTTACAACAACAAGCTGCAAATCTTTCCCTGCCTGTCTACCCTGTTTATCCTTATCCCTTACTAATATATCCTTATTGATTTATAATGGTAAATTCTATTTGATTTACAGGCTTTTGAGAAGCATGGTGGCTAGGTAATGTCACCTACTTTTTAGGTGGACAGTGGTTCACATGATTTAAGATGGTCAATTCTTTTTTATTTTATGGTGCTTGAGTCTTGAATACTAAGGGGAATACGATTTCCACAGCCTGGTGTTATGTTATTTGTTTTTGTGCATTTTGGGGTGGTGTGGGGTGATAGTGGGTGTGTACAATCCCATGAACTACCATTCTACATGCATGTTTAAGTTCAGTGATTCACTAGTTAATGATGACCACCACAGGGCATACATCTGGCAACTCCCATGTCCCTTTCATTCATTGAAGGACACAGTGGATATCTTAATCTCTGTACTGATGGGCTATACCACCACTTGCAGAAGTAGGATGCTAGGTACAAAACTGAAGGAAGAAGCTCTGCTCTGGGGCGGCTCCTGCTGGTGGCCACACCCGCATCCAAGGCAGTTTCCGAGTAGGGGGCAATCTCACTGCGAGTGGAGTGTGTGGCTGTGGTGCCATTGACTTCAATGCACTGCCACGCACCCTCCCGCCCCTGAATGGTGGAGTACATTTTTACCGCAGCTTAAGAAAGGTAAGGAACCTAGGTGTACACAAGGCCCTTCCTTTTAGCCGCAACAATTTATTTTTCATCCCCAAGGGTCCTCAGATAAAAGTCTGGTAAGTCCAGCTTCTCTTGGCAGCCTAAGTCCGCTGAGGAGCTCTTCCGCATGAGGGCTTGCCCCCACCTGCCCAGCTAAGGTGGGGGGACACTTACTTCTGTTTGCGGACCTGTGGTTGTCTCAAATTTCAGACAGTTGTGTTCGTAAACTGGCTTTATCGGGTTACAAAATAGTTTAATTCTCCTACTCTAGCTCGGTCCTTTCATTCAAACCTTCAGTTAACTCAGTTTTGCTAAATGATTTATGATCAGCTGTAAGAAATCCCACCATCAGAAGAATTCAAAGGATATTATTCAGATTTTTCACGGGGCCCCAAAAGGATGAGGTTCATTTGATTTTGGATCTCAAAGCCCTGAACACCTTTGTCAAGGTCTGCAAGTTCAAATAAAGTCAGTGATCCCTACTCTTCATCAGAGTAGAAGTTCTAAAGAAATAGCCCTTATCTGTCTGGACGTAGTTAAGGCGGTGAGAGTGTATTTATCTGCTACTGAATCTTTACATGAGTCAAATTCTCTTTTTGTGATTACTGATGTCCCACGGAAAGGAGAAGCCGTTTTTACAGCTACAATTTCTTGTTGGCTCATACAAGTTATTGTTTGGGCTTTTGCTCTTATAGGATAATCTCCACCTTTTCCAGTTACAGCTCATTCTACTTGTGCGGTTAGCAGGTCATGGGCATTTCAACATCAAACGCCTGTTTCTCATATGTGTAAGTTGGCTGCCTGTATCACGTATCTTAGGCAGAGACCGGAAGATGAGGAGGCTTCTCTTTGCAGCTCTTGTCCCGCAACCACTATGGTTGGAACAGAAGGCTGCAGGACAGGGAGGAGCACGAGTGCCACGGATGGAAGCAGACACCGTGCAGGAGACGTCTGGTAGTGAAGTCAGCAGGCCAAAGGTCAAAACCGGGCAGGCAGCGTGGGAACAGATTCGGGAGACAGAAATTGTGGTCCAGAAAGCCATGGGTCAGAGCCAGCCGGGCAGCAAGGTACCGAATCAGAAGGCAAGAGCGAAGTCCAGGAAACAAGCCAAGGTCAGGTGCAGGCAGCAAGCTGTAGAGTGGTCCACGACAATCCAGGTCAAAACAGGTCACAGGCAAAATCAACAGTAAACAGGAAGCACTAGCTGACAAAACCATTAGCAATGTTGTGAGCTCAGGCTTGTTCTTATATAGCCACCTATGAGGTAAGATGTAATTTCCTGTGCACCTGCTGTTTGTGCGTCTTCCCCCACACCTTCGGCTGTGAACGCATCCGCACTATGGTTCGTCTTCCGAGATAGGATCTTTGCGCGGCCTCCATTTTACCCTTACAACCTGGTACACACTTGATTCTTTAAAAAGGATACTGTTGCATCTGCGGCTGTTTCCTCTGGGCACAAAGTTTTACAGGAGAGCTTACTTTGCGTATGCCAGGGTTTTTGTTATTCAAATTTTTATTGTTTCCAACCCTCAGTGTACACTGCTTTTAAACGTCCCATTGGTACAGAGATCAAGATCTCCGCTGCATCCTTCAATAAACAAAAGAGAAAATAGGATTTTTCTTGTATGTAAAATCCTTTTCTCTGCCTTCATTGAAGGACACAGCACACAGCACCCTCCCTTTTTTTTGGATCTTTTTCTGCCTTAGTTCTACTGCTTTTTGAGTAAATGAGCGACCTTGGATGGGGGTGTGGCCGCCAGAAGGAGCCACCCCCATAGCTGTGCTTATTTTTTGTGCCTAGTGGTGGTATAAATCATTGGTACAGAGATCAAGATCTCCGATATGTACTTCAATGAATGCTGAGAAAATTATTTTATGGTGAGTACAAAATAATCCTATTATTTTTATACTTTCAGTTTCACTTTAATGTCAAATTACAGTCAACAGGATCAATAAATGCCCACTGTAGGAGTTTTAACTTTGGTAAGAGCCTTTTAAACACTCTTGCACACCTAGAGAAATGCTAGGGCTGCAGCTTAATTTATTACAGCCGCAAGATTGATCATATCATTATAATGAAGGCAGATCCCTCACTTAAAGTGGAACTACAAGCAGTAACAAGCTATAATCTTAGCAGCAGCCTAAATAACAACTGCTTAACAGATACTCACTTGTGATAATGTTCTCCCCATGCACAGATTATCTGAGAAAGCAGTAGTTATCTAAATAAACTGCACAGTAATGATGGCAGCATCTTTTACTATCAAGAAACTCCACTTCCTGCTAATGTAAATCTGCCTCCCCATGCCCAGACAAAGTGCTGCACATATGCAGTTACTGGAACTCCATAATCCCAGCTACTAAGACATCTTGATATTACTGAAGCTGCTGCCATTGATGTCAACACAACAGTAAGGGGTTATGGTTCTTGTATCTTAGTAATGCCTAGGATGAGAGATGTAATGCACAGGATCAGCTAAGATTCTTGATTTTTATATACGGACGCTCGCTGGCTAGACTGTAGCTTTTCTCCTTTTCTCCTTCTTAGCCCCCTACGTGATAGCAGTAAAGTTAAGTGTAAAAAAAAAGGTTTAAAAAAATTAAAGAATAAAAAAAATAAAATCACATAAAAAAATTACAATTTTTTTTAAAGTCCCCTGCCCCGTTGGGCACAACTTGCCGACTTCCGCCATATTTTTTGGGACCGCCCGGGGATTGCTAGATACTGGCAATTGGTCACAGAATTTATCTCACAGGTGATAGCGCTTCCTGTTCCACGAACTATTTCGGTGTGCTTACTGGGGCTTACTGAGCAGGTCGCCCCTACTACTGCCCTACGCATACTGACTGGGGTATTGCTATTCTATGCTAGGAAGTTGGTGGTCCTGCACTGGAAGCGGAAAGACCCTCCATCCCTGGCGGAATGGAGGGGCATTATCGACTCGTCCCTGCATCTGTACAAAGCAGCTTACATTGGCAGAGGATGCACGAGGAAGTTTAATAAGGTTTGGGGTGGTTGGACTGCCATAGCCTGATGGGTAGGAGTTGGGATTGAAACCACCTGGAGAACTTAGTAAGACGTGGGATGAGATGGAGGTTGCCTTTATTGAACGACTCATCTTCAACATAACGTTCTCCACCATTACTGCTTAATTTATACATGGGTGGGCTGTCACGTTGTGGAGCAGCTACTACAGGATACCCTGCAGGTACCCACCCTACTGTGTTCCGTATGAGTTAAGGCCTAGTGGCGCACCTTACATTGGCAGGGGTGGATGCCTGGTCATTTTCTTTCAGTTCATTTCGTTTTAGGGAATATACTCGGTCCGGGGGCTCGATATGGCACACATTTTTTGGGGTGGGAGGGA
>NW_017306436.1:402632-433326 GCF_000935625.1 Nanorana parkeri | reverse complement strand
GGGGGGTTGTATGCAGGAGGAGGTAGAGGCAGAGTTATGTATGTTATAAAGGTTGTAACTAAGTATGTACCCCTAGTGCTGTAGGAGGACCTGTTAATGTGTATTCTATGCAAAACTGAATAAACAGAACTTTAAAAAAAAAAGAAGTCCCCTGCCCCCACATACACACGCAAATATGCGTGGGGTGCAACTACGTGTGAAAACGATTGCGCCCATTGTGTCACACATGTTACATATCACCATGAAATAATTATAGGGCCATCAATCACTGATACCACGAACATGATAAGCGGTAAAAGCTTTTAAAGCATCGACTATGGCCAATTTTGGGTGTCATTTTTTTTTTTGCAAATTTTGCGGGCGCATGCCATTTTAAGGCTTGACATGTTTGGTGTCTATTTATCTGACGTGACCCTGTCTTTTATATTTTACCAAAAAACTGGGGTGATAATAAATGTGTCATGACATTTCGTAGGGAAACAGGTTTTTTTCAAAATTTTCTGTACTTTTTTGTTTTATAGTAAAAAAAAAAACCTTAGTGGTGATTAAATTCCACCAAAAGAAAGCTCTATGTGTCCACAAAAATGGTATAAAATTCATTTCAGTACAGGGTTGCATGACGGAATAAATGTCAGTCAAAGTACCGCAGCGTTGAATACTGAAAAATGGCCTGGGCAGGAAGGGGGTTTAATACCCTAGTCTTTAAGTGGTTAAAGATGTGTAATACGTTTTCCAAAAAATTATTAAACGCAAAATAATTGGGGAATTAGCTTTTTTGAACCCAACAAAACTGGAGTTTGCCTTTCTGTATAGTTATTGTTTATGGTTTAGATTTCCTTTATTTGGTGGTGTAGTAAAAACATTTTTAACTGTGAATTTCAGGGAAATCAACGCTGTGTTCTTAAATATTTTCCTCTATGATCTTTATAAACTGTGGGACTTTACTTTAAGCCTAGTTGCAGCAAAATAAATTATACTACATAACATAAGCAAAAAGAACATTCTCTGCTATATATGTAAAATATGGTAGGTGTTGAAGGTCAACGCAACACAAACAATAAATAAGTACATATAAGCAGATCTAATGAACAGTAATATTTGTAGAGTCATAAACAAGATTACTTTTTAAGCTATAAGTGAAATGTTTCCAATAGTACTGGTGCAATCAGTTTAACATGGCTAGAAATTGGAAGTATTTTAAAGTACTATTTAAGTTTTAAAGGAAGATTATTTTCAAATTAAGTTTGTCTTCTAGCCTTTTAGTCACTATGGCATAAATCAGAAAAATTGGAGTGCTGTAAAATACATTTACCATGTTCTCACATTATCCCAACCTTTTCTATATACTATATTTTATAGTGCAAAGCTTTTATTAAATGTGTTTCTATGGCAAGATCATGGGTAATCAGTGGATATCTCTTGAATTTGTTCTTTTTCTTTACAGAATTACATTATAAGAATGACTGGCATTTCAATGCATAATATATTTTAAGTTGCTGTAAGACTATATTATGATTGGAAACCCTGCGGGCATAGTAAAATTACTTTTAACTTACTTTCAAGAAATCTAAGACATCCAGGATTCTAGAGAAGGAAGGAATATTGCAACTGATCCTGTATCTCAAAACGATGTACAGGCTAAATACTGTGAGAATGTATTAGAAACAGAAAAGGTTATCAGAAATATATGTATGCCATCATAGTCTAGGCAGCCTAGAGCAGGTGTAGGCAACCTCGGCACTGCAGCTGCTGAGAAACTACAAATTCCATGACCAATTGCAAGACAATGTAAGCCACAGGCATGACTCCCAGAGGCAGAGGCATAATGGGATTTGTTGTTTCCTTACAGCAGGAGTGCCAAGGTTGCCTGCCCCTGGTATAGAGGAAGCTTATGAATGATATGCTTACATGGTAGTGGAACACAGGGCGACATCACTACTTAAATACTGTATGTCCCAGTAACTATGCTGCCCACTAGTGCTTGTTGTATAGCTATGCACAGCTGGTTTTGCCTCGATGAAGATCACTATCAGGTGGTTGGGAAATGCAACTGGAAGACCACTATAATTCTGTATTTAGAGTCCTTTTTAAAGTATTAAAGCCCATTTGTGGACATGACAGTCCTCCCCATTCCACCCTCATGTAACTTCTCAGCCATTTACTAGTTCTAAATAAAAACACTAATTGGCATCCATTGATGCAGTGTATGCCCAATGACTGTTTGTATCTTCCTGACATCTCTCCACACCATCCTGAGAGGACCCCGCTGCTAGACAGCCAATAGCAAGTATCCATGTCACCCATGCAAAGAAAGGCCCCTCCTGCACTGCAAATCATAGAGAAGTCTTTGGGACTCAGAGTGTCATGTGATCATGGATTTAGGTGAGTATTTTGATTACTTTTTTTAACATAAACCCAACAATTAGTTAGGAGCAAGGGGGAGGGAGAGGCGAAGTTCCTAGATATTAGCTTTAAAAATATTGATATTGTCAAATATAATCTTTCTGCTTGACATCTGCTTTAGGCTTTCTCTTCCAAGAGATTTTGGCTAATAGAAATGCTAATTAAAAGAATTAGTGAATGTTCACTTAGAAAAGTCACTATTCTCTTCACTTACAAAAAAAAGTGAAGCTGTGTTCATTTCATTCATTCTATATTGTTCAAGGTAAAATCCTGTTTTTCTTAAATTCTCCTGCATGTTAGGTTATTTAAAATAACCTTAGATCAATGTATTTATTAAGCTAATTGAACCTTCACTTAGCTAAGTGAATATTCTATACTCTTAGTAAATCAACCTTAGCATGGGCAACTTTGGCCATCATCCAATCTCACCTGCTGATTGTTAGAGTAGCTTCTCAGCCAATCAGTACTGTCAGATTTTGGCCAGTCTATTGGCTCCCTCCCATTGCTCACCTTAATTTAACTCTGTGCAGTTTACAGCTTGCTGCCTGAGAAACACTATCACTAGCTAGATGCCATGCCCCAGTGCTTTGTAATGCTGTCAGCTATTGCATTCTCTGTGGTCAGGTGCAAGGCTTTAGCTAATCAGGGCTTCACAAGTGCATTGCCTTGTGGGACGCTCGGCAGGCGAACAGTGCACCAAATGCCCTGACAATTCGTGTGTCCGCCGAACACACGACTTGCCGATGTTCGATTCGAACTCACGCTCAACTCCAACAACGAGCCCATGACTACTGAACACCAACTGACCCTTAGACTCAGTGCCCCTGGGATCCCATGCTACCTGTTCCAGGTTGGCTTCCAGCTGCCCCTTCCTGTTCCACATCTCGAGTTCATAGTTGTATCCTCTCCTTTGACCTGTGGCTGTTGGCCTGCACTGCTTGCACACATCCAATCACTTAATGTGATTGTATCCCTGCAAGTATAGCTATGGTCCACATCCTTGAGTTCCAGACAGTATGACTAAGCAATGGACATTAGATATAAACTCCAACTTCATTGGTCTATGTACTCTATATAGCACTGCAGAATTAATTGGTGCTCTACAAAAAAACATAAACATACAACCAAACAAATAGATTTGCCTTTCACTTCTAGTGATGCAAGTGACAAGGCAGCCACCACTTATACCCAAAGAGAAACCATTTTGTCCCCACTTCCAGAAAACAAAAGGTTTTCTCCTGTAAGGGGGGTCATATATTAGATTTTCTTCCATGGGAACTGGTAATTCATGGTAAAAATGAAATATGGGTTGGATTCCTTTCTTACTGGAAATGGCATCTCCAACTATAATAAGTAGCATTCAGTTGATTGAGTGGAGTGATTGACCTGGCAATTAATCAGACTGCACAAAGTATTTCAGTGCATTGTGAAGATTGATTGACATATATAACACAATTCTTCTGCGCTCAAGATCCCTCCCTATATATTATAGCCTGCTAGCTCTCCAAATGTGTAAATACATTCACAAATATAAAAAAAAATCAAGTGCAGCAATAATCTGTATCTAAATTGAAAGATAGATATAGAAATAGTGTTATACTTGTGGATAGTTGAGGATATTTCATGTACTAAGGGTAAAAAATAGCCAGGGCTGTAATTTATCCCCCAGGTAAGAACCATATATTGTTCTATAATAAAAAAAAGTGTTCTATTCTTGTGGTAGATGTTATGCATGTAACCATATTAAACACAACTTAAAACTCAAGTATACAGTCATTACTTAAAATTCCTACAATTATAAAATAAAAGATTTTGTCTCTTGTAATACTCAACGGGTAATATACATGCTGCATTTCCCATGTGGCCTGTAGTATGTAGGATGCATTATCAGATGCCTCCAATGAAGACTAAGGGAACATGTATACAACATAAACATTTTAAAAAACACAATGGGGGAATTTATCAAAATTGGAGCAGACAGAATCTGGAGCAGTTGCCCATTGTAACCAATCAGCTTCTCTATTCAGTATTTTCAGTTGTTTTGAAAATGAAAGAGATAATCCGATTGGTTACTATGGGCAACTGCTCCAGATTCTGTTTGCTCCAGTTTTGATACATTCCCCTCAATGTATATAAGCACTTTGCAACATATGACAACAAAGACCCACTAGGTCTACATTTTTGGGAGATAAAAAGTTACATAAACACTGAAGAGAATGTAAAAAATAATAAAATGGATTGTGAGTTGTAAACATTAGTTACTATGATATCACACCGGCCTCTCTGTTTTCTCAGTGTGTAATGACAAATGATCGTTCCTGGTTACCTGGTAACCAGGAGCGCTATCTGTCATTACTCTCCCGAACGCTCTGGGAGTCTAATACGGCTCCCAGAAAGGTTCACTCTGCTCGATCGAGCAAAGTAAACCTTTCCCTGCTCGGTTTCTTTTTCTTCTGACATCGGAGCCGTTGGCTGCCGTCAGAATAAAAAAAAAATCAACATAGGAATGCATAGCTAGATTCCTATTGGCTATTTCAATTTGCAATAGCCAATAGCAAACTAGCTATTGCACCCACCCACTGCTGCTGTCAATCAGCAAAGGGGTCCTGCAGTTCTCCATCAGGTCCCCCTCTGGTGATTGACATCAGCAGAGGGCGGGTACAATAGCTGGTTTGCTATTGCCTATTGCAAAGTGAAATAGCCAACAGGAATCTAGCTATGCATTCATATGGTGATTTAAAAAAACCAACAGTTGGGCGGAGCTAGCTGTCACTGCTAGCTCCGTACAACCGTTTTCTATTTTTTTTCTACTTTTTTAACAATTTTTCTTTTCTGCTCGGTACCACAGAGGTACCGAGCAAAATAGCCGAGCCGAATGCAGCCTAGCTGCATTCGGCTATTTACTCACTGCTGTTCGGCATCTATGAGAATAGACCGAACAGCAGCGAGTAGCCTGCTGGGGGTTCGGCTTAGCCGATCCAGATGTTGGATCGGCTGAGTCGAACTCCTTCTGCACTTCAGGTCGGCCGAACATGCTGAGCATGTTCAGCTGACCCAAAGCCACGCAAAGCAAGCCGATGTACGGCTGATTTCAGTAGGTGTACTGCACTTCGGGTCGGTTGTTCACTTGACTGCCTACGGCAGCATAGTGAATAAACCCCTTAGTTTCACCAATTACGGTGTGTGGAATATTGAATATTGGATTGGATGTGCCATCACACAGTATTTCTGATTGCTGGCTGAAGTGAATCTAAGTACTAAGGCATATTAGACATTAACCCTTGCAGTGGGGCTACCCCCCATGCTGCAAGGGTTAAGTGCAAGGGTCTAAGGTCTAGAATAAAAAAGATTTACTCACCTGATCCTCTGTGCCACCTGGCTGCTAGTCCTCAGGTTCTGACAATCAAAGAACATGTGACATCATCAAATCCATTCACTTGAGTTGGACATGATAGGATATTCCACATGCAGAGCAAAGTGAGAGAGAGATGAGTGCTCACTAGCACGGGACCGAGGAATGGGTGAGTATATCTTTTTTATTTTAGACCCTACAACAAAATGAGCATTTAACCCTTGCAGCGGGGCTACCCCCACACCTTAATGTTTAATATGCCTGGAGTTATTCTTTAAGTCACACCACTAAGGACTAATATGTATACACATTGTGACTGATTTATGTTGCATATATCTGAATTATTGAATGTATAGAAGTGACATATTTTGTAATATAGCATATTAATCTGAGGTAGGTTTTCCAATACACTGAATATAATAGAAATATAGAGCACACTAACCACTGCAGTGATAATGTTTGTGTTAAGATTAATTGACAGATGTTTTGCTTAATTATTTATTCATTTTGCTTCCCCTTAATTACAAATAATAGAACAGTATTAGAATGAATGTGATTGATTTTGGAGTTACTTCCAGTAACTTATGTGTTACTATGTAAAGATTACAGGTTCACAGGCACATGATTTCCATTTTGTGCAGAACTAGTGGGAATCATCTTTCACTGTCATTATTTAATCTGAGAGAATGATTCCCATTCATTTTCTGCAGCAGAAGGGTTAATTAACTTGAAGAGCACTGTGACGTATAGCCTTATCAAAGAGAAGATACATGTCTCCTAATAAATACTTCGAGATCCCCATATAGTCACACAATGTGACTTCTAGATCAATTTATGTACTGTAAAATTGAGCTTGATGAGTCAGAAATTCCCTTTGTAATGTAATGTAGTAGATTGGGAAAGGTGCCAGAACCAAGTTTAATGAAACAATAGATGTGAATGGAATTATGAAGTATGTCTCCTTCCGGTAAGTCTATGCTTTGATTTGGGATCCTTGGGCCTTTGGTGGCTACTAACCAGATTGTAACATGGTGAGATGATGAAGTGCAACAAGAGGAAAATGTTATTATGTTTTGGGAAACAGATGAACTGTTTAAATGTAGAAATAAAACATTCTCACACGTGACTGAGTTTTTTAATTTTAATTAGGTTGTGTAAACGTATTTTTTACCCATCTTCAGGGCCAAATTTTCAAAATGGTTCCATGGATCCTATGCCAGGGGCAGTATAGTAAAAAGGAGGAGTAGCACCAAAATGCATCATTTACAAGTTCTCTTGAGGTTTTCTTTCTTTACTCCTACTTTTTCCTTTGGTCAGCTCTTGAACACTGAAATTAAGCTTACCTGGAAATGCATGCACATACCTTCAGAAGTCTACAAAAGCAGTACATAACCATCAAAACCCGGGGTGCTATAATCTGCAAGATTTGACACTTCCTAGAGCAACTGTGCTGTTAACCAATCAGTACCTATTAAAGTTACTGGCCAGTAGGTGAGGGAAGACCAGCCTTTGATGTTAACCGAAAGCATCAAAGCCTGCAAACTGTAATACCCTGGATTTTAGTGTCCTGTGAAGCTATTTTATTCTTTTAAAGGTATGGTGCCAGCACCATACCAATGAACTAGAGAATGTTCATTTACTAAATATGATGAACCAATGTTCCCTTTCGGTACTTAATCATGTGCAAAGGGGGAAATAAAGAATAGTTGCTTAGTGGCCTAGTGGTTAGCACTTCAGCCTTGCAGCACTGGGGGTCCCCACGACGAAATCCAGTCAGGACACTATGCAGGTACTATACGCAGGTCTCCCTGTGCTTGCATGGGTTTCCTCCAGGTACTCGGGTTTCCTCCCACACCCCAAATACATTATGGAAGGTTAATTGGCTTCTGTATGTGTGTGCAATAGGGATCTTAGATTGTAAGCTTTTTTGAGGGCAGGGACTGATGTGAATGTGCATTGTGTATATATACTGTATACTGTAAATACCTGTAATAAATTTAAAAAAATAATAAAAATTAGGAAGTAGCTATTTACTAAAACTGTGAATTGAAGGCCTTATATGTTCCTATAAAAGTGTAAAAAGTTTTTTGGGTAAGCCAAATAAGCACAAAGTTATTAAGAGGTTAACTAATGCATACTAAAATGACTAAATTTAGCCTGGGCATCCAAGTTCCAATGACACGGATGGTCATGAAAGGGATAACATCTCTAAAAACATGAAGACAAAAGGTATTAAATAGTAGCTTAAAGTGTATTTCCACTTTTGCAGTCAAATTTGAGAAAGCCCCTCTATATGTTTGTTATGTGATCCTTTTCACACAGCATAAAGTTAAATAATGTAATAAAATTCTTACCTTTTAGATGTTTTGTAACAGCAGACAAGATGGCCGATTCCAGGTTATTTACCTTCACAGTGATCTGTCCTAATGGAAAGACTTAGGACTGAAATTTGAGAATTCTGTTTCTCTCATTCATTTAATTAACATACAATGGACAAACCACCCTAGACCCCTTACCCCTTACATCTTCTCCTAACATTGCAAAGAAAGATAAGTAAGTAGAAATGTTAACTCTTAAAATCCTAACCAAAGAAAATCAGTTTAAGCATTTTTTAAAATATTTTTTTAGTATATGCTATGTGAATAGGAACATGTAATACATGTAAAATAGGTGTTATCCCTATTTGGCTGCAAAAGTGGAAATACACTTTAACAGTAAAACATTTATTTTGCTTAAACACTATTGTAAACATTTGGCATGCTTTTTTTTTTACATTAAATAGTTTTCACCTATTTTCATCCTCTTGTGCATCTTAGCACTGCTGATCTTCTCCACCCTGTTTTAACCTCTTTTTGTTTATGTGTACTCATTTCAGCATCAGCGAAATTTCATTGTTCTGACAATAAAAAAAATCAAGAAATGCAGCTGCAGTAACAGAAAAACTTCAGTCATGAAAGGATAATAACTTTGCCACAAGTAAATACAATGATGCCAAAGGACAGTTCAACTAGAACATACAAAGTAGATCTAGTTCATGTAAATCTAGTTCATTTTATATATATATGCCAATGGAAGACAAAACATAATAAAAGAGCCAACTAGCATAGTGAAGTATTTTTAATGAACCATAAAAAACAAAAATGTTAATGCACTCAAATAAAACACATGAAGAGCAGGCACAAAGAGTGACTATCAGCAGACTCCTCTCTCCTGCTTCATGGGACTTCCGCAAACAGGACTTGCCCTTTTGTCAGGCTTTGTCAGTATCTGTGTAAATCACTGTATTATCTTTTATTAAATAAACTAAGTGAGATACTATGAATATCACAAAATTAAAATTAGACAATCTAGTATAAAGAGATAACAAGAAAAAAAGTACAATTTTGCACAAAGTCCGCTGAAGAAAAAAAAAAAGCGTGAGGTTTCCCCCAATTGATACCAGACCCTGCAGGTCTGGTAGGAATGTTAGGAGGGACCCCCCCAAGTAAAAATTAAAGAAAAAGTTTGGGGGTTCCCCCTAAAAGTCATACCAGGCCTTTTAGGTCTGGTAGGAATTTTAAGGGGGAACCCAGCCCCCCGAAAGTAGGGGGAAAAAACGTGGGGGTAAAATTCCTAACAGACCCTTGATCCGAGCACAGGCCCCCCTCCCTGCACCCTTGCCCCATCAGCATGCGAGCACCCTCCCGATGCCAAGAGCATGTGGCCTGGTGGTTGTGGGGGTCTGCGGGTAGGGGGCTTATTTGCATTGGCATACCCCTTTTTCAAAATGTGTGGTGTGTTTATAAACATTTACTTTTAACGCTTTAGTGAATGAGCACCCCTTACTCATTTAAGGGGGGGTGACATCTGGGTACCCCCTTAATTAAAGGGGTACTCCAATGCAAATAAGCATCCCTGCTCACAGACCCCCACAACCACTGGGCCAGGGTTGTGGGGAAGAGGCCCTGGTCCCTATTGGCATGGGGACACTCTCCCAATGCCAAGGGCATGTGGCCTGGTATGGAGCAGGGAGGGGGCGCTCGATTGTCCACCCCTTTCCTGCCCTGCCATGCCTGTGGTCAGATTAAGTGTCTGGTAGGAATTTTAGGCCCACTTTCTTTCCCCATTTTTTGGGGGTGGGGTTCCCCCTTAAAATATCTACCAGACTGGGTATGACTTTTGGGGGAACCCCCACGCTATTTTTTTATTTTTAACTTGGAGGGTCCCTCCTAACATTTCTGCCAGACCTACAGGGTCTGGTATCAATAAGGGGGGAAACCTTACACTTTTTTTTTCTGTGGACTGTAAAAAAAGTATTTATTTTTTCCTTTTGTCTAATGTCACTATTATTCATAATGAAAACTTGTGCATACTACCACTAATGAAATTAATGAAATCAACTAAATTAACCTCCCTGGCGGTATTCCCGAGTGTGGCTCGGGGTTAAATTTCCTGACTAGGAGCGGTAACCCCGAGCCACAGTCGGGAATACCCTGAATTCATCCCGTTCCTCGATCCCCACGGTGTCCGCTCGTCTTCTTTGCCCGATGCCGGCATCCGTCTCCAGCGTACGCTAGCGTCAGCATCGCAGGGGGCGGATCCGGTGGAAAATTCAAACGTAAAAACACCTAAAACACACATAATACATTGTATTACATTGCATACACTGCTATTACATTGCTGATTTGAATTATTTCACCTCAGCTTTGTTCCTAGAGCTTTTTGCAGTGCCCTGCCTGCACTTTTACCATTCTTTTTGCCTGTAAAAATTGAGAGCGTCCATCATGGCATCCAAAAAGCGTCCGCTGAGGTCAAAAGCGGTTTTTGAGCAGCTTGAAAATAGCAATAGTGATGTGGAATCACTTATAGAATTGAGCGACATTGATTCGTGGGGAAGTTCGTTGTTAGACACTGAAAGTGACGAAAGCGATGATTCTGCGACCGAGCTAAGTGATGTGCAAACTTGGTGTTCTATTGACTGTGGTACGGATCACGCAGCGCCCCCAAGATTCCCATTTACTGGACCATCTGGTATGAAGGTAGAGGTTGAACATGACAACCCCTTGGCATACCTAAAATTATTTCAGACTGATGAGGTTATTGATGAAATTGTTACCGAGACAAACTGGTAGAATGAACAACAATCAGCTACTCTGGCCAGAGATGACATCTGGAAGTTTCTGGGCCTAATAATTCTTCAGGGAGTGGTGGGAAAACCCCTGCAGAAGTGGTATTGGACAACCAATACATTTCTTGCCACTCCATTCTTTGGCACGGTCATGTCGGAGTATAGGTTTACCCTCATCATGAAGTTTTTACACTTCACAATGAAGAATTCGATGAAACCACACATCCTGCACCAAAAGGGAAAAAATTTGGAAGGTATCCAACAAAGCTATGTGCCAGAAAGAGACATCACCATAGATGAAAGTCTAATGGCCTACCAGGGAAGGCTCAGCATCAAAGAGAGCACGATTTGGCGTCAAAACCTATATGCTATGTGAATAATCAACTGGCTACATTTGGAACTCCGTGATATACACTGGAAAAGGAACCAAATTCGATCCCAAATACAGCATCTATGGAATGGCAACATCTTCCGTTCTTTCTCTCATTGAGCCATTGCTGAATCTGGGATATTGTGTAACAACGGACAACTTTTACACACCTCCAGAACTTTATAACTTTCTTTTGCAGCAATAAACGGATGCCTATGGAACCATTAGGGCTAACTGACAAGACATGCTGCCAGTGTTTGGCAATAAGAAGCTGAAGGCTGGAGAAATGGTTGCCTGGCAGAAAGGAAAAATGATGGCACTGCGATGGCGCGACAAACAAGATGTGTGCCTAATGAGTACAGTGCATAACGCCTCCACTGCTATGGTACGCACGAAAGGTGGGAGAGACATCATGAAGCCACAAGTAGTAATGGACTATAATAACACCATGGGAGGTGTCGACAGAGCCAACCAAGCCATGACATTCTACCCAGCAATGCGGAAACAGCAGAAGTATTATAAGAAGATCTTCAGGCATTTTCTTGAGCAGTGCTTGTGGAATGCCTATGTTCTGCTCAAAAAACAGAGTGACAAGCCTGTGACCCAATCGGACTTCATTTGGAAAATTTCCAAACAAATCTTTTTGAACAACCAAACGCCATCAGTAAATAGATCTGGACGTCGTGCTGTTGGCGTTGTCAACCCAGAACACCTGACTGGCCGTCACTTCATGGACCACATCCTGACAACAGAGAAAAAGTTAGCACCTACAAGCATGTGCGTGGTTTGTTGCTCGAAGCGCGATGGCAGTGGCAAAAAAATAAAAAAATAAACCAGGTTCCAATGTCCTGATTATGACGTCGGACTTTGTGCTGTCCCATGTTTCAAAGTTTATCATATGCGGGATGTTTACTATTTAAGTAATATTGCACCCTTGTTTGGACAGATGTCAGTGTTTTTGGTTTGAATACATTATTTAATTAAATGTATTATTATTATATTATTCTTTTGTGTAATTATTTCTAATTATTTGTTGTATTATAATTTATGATTTCGTGTTTCAAACTTTATCATACCTGGGATGTCTACTGGACTCTTGTTTGGACAGATTTAGGTGAGTTATTCCCAAGATTTACTAAGAATTACAAGCCTACAATATAAAACAACAAATTTCCATGAAAAACAATTTACCGCATTGGCATGCTAAAATCCTGTATAATCATACCGCCAGGGAGGTTAAAGGAATCCAAATCCCAAAACGAATTGACTTTCAGACCCGTAAAACAAAAAATAATGAAAAATCCGAATGAAAGGGAAACTAAACACATTTTTTTTCTTGGTGCACATGTCTACTTGGTATATAATAAGATTTATAATCTTGGTATATAATAAGATGTATAATCTTAAATAAAGATCATGGCAGAAAATAATATAATTACATACTGTACATTTCTAATGGCCTACCAGGGAAGGCTCAGCATCAAAGAGAGCACGATTTGGCGTCAAAACCTATATGCTATGTGAATAATCAACTGGCTACATTTGGAACTCCGTGATATACACTGGAAAAGGAACCAAATTCGATCCCAAATACAGCATCTATGGAATGGCAACATCTTCCGTTCTTTCTCTCATTGAGCCATTGCTGAATCTGGGATATTGTGTAACAACGGACAACTTTTACACACCTCCAGAACTTTATAACTTTCTTTTGCAGCAATAAACGGATGCCTATGGAACCATTAGGGCTAACTGACAAGACATGCTGCCAGTGTTTGGCAATAAGAAGCTGAAGGCTGGAGAAATGGTTGCCTGGCAGAAAGGAAAAATGATGGCACTGCGATGGCGCGACAAACAAGATGTGTGCCTAATGAGTACAGTGCATAACGCCTCCACTGCTATGGTACGCACGAAAGGTGGGAGAGACATCATGAAGCCACAAGTAGTAATGGACTATAATAACACCATGGGAGGTGTCGACAGAGCCAACCAAGCCATGACATTCTACCCAGCAATGCGGAAACAGCAGAAGTATTATAAGAAGATCTTCAGGCATTTTCTTGAGCAGTGCTTGTGGAATGCCTATGTTCTGCTCAAAAAACAGAGTGACAAGCCTGTGACCCAATCGGACTTCATTTGGAAAATTTCCAAACAAATCTTTTTGAACAACCAAACGCCATCAGTAAATAGATCTGGACGTCGTGCTGTTGGCGTTGTCAACCCAGAACACCTGACTGGCCGTCACTTCATGGACCACATCCTGACAACAGAGAAAAAGTTAGCACCTACAAGCATGTGCGTGGTTTGTTGCTCGAAGCGCGATGGCAGTGGCAAAAAAATAAAAAAATAAACCAGGTTCCAATGTCCTGATTGTGACGTCGGACTTTGTGCTGTCCCATGTTTCAAAGTTTATCATATGCGGGATGTTTACTATTTAAGTAATATTGCACCCTTGTTTGGACAGATGTCAGTGTTTTTGGTTTGAATACATTATTTAATTAAATGTATTATTATTATATTATTCTTTTGTGTAATTATTTCTAATTATTTGTTGTATTATAATTTATGATTTCGTGTTTCAAACTTTATCATACCTGGGATGTCTACTGGACTCTTGTTTGGACAGATTTAGGTGAGTTATTCCCAAGATTTACTAAGAATTACAAGCCTACAATATAAAACAACAAATTTCCATGAAAAACAATTTACCGCATTGGCATGCTAAAATCCTGTATAATCATACCGCCAGGGAGGTTAAAGGAATCCAAATCCCAAAACGAATTGACTTTCAGACCCGTAAAACAAAAAATAATGAAAAATCCGAATGAAAGGGAAACTAAACACATTTTTTTTCTTGGTGCACATGTCTACTTGGTATATAATAAGATTTATAATCTTGGTATATAATAAGATGTATAATCTTAAATAAAGATCATGGCAGAAAATAATATAATTACATACTGTACATAAGTTCACAAAACCTGGGAAATATTTTAAGATGATAAGGAATCATGCGGTAGCACAAAAATAAAGTGCACAAACTTCACATACATGGAATTACACTAGAAGTCTTATATAATGTTCCAGATAAAGTTCATAAGCATCACATAATATAGATTTTAATACCACAGTTGTCAACCATTGCAAGTCTATCATGGTTGATAGTATCTGCCATCCACAATATTGCCCTTGGGGGGCTTTTGTTTTGCTCTTCACATACAGTATATTAAATCCTGGAAGCCCTAAAATCAAATTTGAATTCAAAGTACTTCAAAGTACAAAGCATGCAGTCTTATAACTGTGCTAATGGTGCTCTGGAATCTTGGTGCATCTAATTTAGAGTAGTTGACTCTCTTATCAATATGTATTTTTTGCTTATATTCACATACAGAAAATGAAAACATGAAATTTCAATAAATTCTGTAGATAATGCATTATTATTGGGTCAAGCTGGACACATGTGATTTTATTTAAATTAGTATGGAATATATCATTTTAATTGCTGCAGCTCAAGTCCCAATAAAGGTATTTTGTATAAACCAATTATATTTGCTGCTGAATTATAATGATAATAATTTAGATGTAAGCCTATGCATACAAACTCACTAATTTATGTAGCTTTGACATCTTTTACACAGTGCTTTACAGAGAATATTGGTTCATTCACATTAGTCCCTGGCCCACAAAAAAGCTCACAATTTCATCTCCCTACCAGAGTCATACACACACACACACACACACACTGGAAGGCCCAATTTGTATGAAAGAAAATCCATAAACATACAAACTCCATGTATACAGAAAGCCAAGGCCCTCAGTGATGCAAAGTAACATTGTGTTGGCCCTTGACATTTTGCAAGCAAGTAAAAATTATTTGTTCACATTAAAGTTGATATTCAGTCAAAGCACAAGTTTTTTTTATAGTTTCTAATGACATAGCTGCTTGGATCTCTAAATATAATCAACTAACACTTTGTTTTTGATTCTTTTTTAAACACTGGAAAGGCTTTTAGAGCGTTTACTTGGTATTAACACAAAGTATGTTCAGTAGGTTCAGGCACGTACTGAGGTTACCCCTGCAGGATGTACTAGTGTAGGTGATCAGTTCTGACTCAGCTCCTAAGAATCAGTCAACTGTTTGTTTGCTACATGCTTATACACTATGGCCATCTTGTAAGTGTTTCTTTTTATCCCTTATTAAACTTGATGTGATGTACTTCACTATTGGAGTTCTTTCTTTTTTGGGTATGGTGATGGTCCTGTGTGGCATCTTGGAGGAATAGCCTTTTTGTTTATCTGAGGATCGCTCATCATCTCCTTGTTTGCACTGCCTGCCATTCTGATTTATATGAATCATTGAGAGATCTGTATATATTTGCCTAATATCTTGGAGGAATTGCTTGAAGAATTGTTTGGACCAGATGATTTCATAAAGATTATTTATTATCCTCTTATTTATACTGCTCACGCTTTGTTTTTTGTTTTTTTTAGGAATTGTAATCATATGTCTTATTAGTTTGATGAGTGGATTTTTTTCATTTTTTACACGATCACTGTGGATGATTTTGTCACTTTCTATATGGACATTTATGATAATTTTTATATTATTATGTACTATTAGTTTTGTTTTTTTACACTACTTGGTTACATTGTTTTTTATGCTCTAGTGCAATTATTTTCTATTTCTAATATTTATTATTAGCACAATTCATTTAGGATTATTCATTTTCATTTTTAGATTGAATTAATAGCACAGTGTATCATTATTCGCCTATCATCACTTTATTAGCACTGCAGCTTGCCCACTTTAGGAATTTATTTAGTTTTAGTTCTACTACCAGCGCGGTATACCATCTTTATCCAAGTTAAAATCTAAGCCATCATGAAATAAAGACTGGACACAACTTTTTTTAAAAATGACATGTACAGTATGCACTGGATTTTTTTTCTATGAAAATAAGCAGTAAAAAAGGGAATGGTGACCAAAGACTTTTTGTGAGAATTGTGATGTTTAGTCATATTATACTGGTATATGTACACTGATTATTGCAAATGTAACTGACAAGAGGAGGTGGCTCTAAGGGAATCATATGTAAATACATCAATCACAATTAAACCCTCAGAAAAAAAGTAATAATAAAGTGTTGACAGGTTTAAATCAATAAGCTAGAATGTGTGAAAGGCTTTTATGGAGAATGTTAAAACAAGTTGTCTGTGGCTAAGGGCAGATGAGTTAGAAATAAGTAGAATTATTGATAATAGTAAAAATACAAAATATTGTATATGTGTATATATTTATATACACATGTATATATATATTGACAGTTGTCTGAAATCTACGCCACTTGTCCCTAATGTTCCTTATTGCGGAATGATCGATTTCAAACCATCTTTTTTGAATCAGACTAATAGGCACATGCTAGGTACTGAAACAGGATTTTAAATTAAAAACTACACTTTTTTTCACAATGCTCTCTATGTAAAGGTAGTTATAAAAACACATACTAGCTAATGCTTACAGTCAAAAGTTAGCAGTAGAGAGGAGTTGCTTTTTCGAAGTGAACAAAGGAAACATATAAACAAAGTACATAAAAACATCAAAATTCAGTACATGTTTTCATACCCAAAGTAAAGATATAAGAAAGAATTTAGCATAAATCTGGCACAAGTTCATACAAGATATGGATGGAAAATGGCTAGAAACAATATATGTAATACAGGAGGCAAAATGCAAACTCAATAGTGTTGTCCATTTGATTTTGTATGGAAGCTTTTTATATAACAAAATAAACTTACATTTGAAGTAGGTGGTAGAGATCAAATGAACTCCTATTGTTATAGACATGTTGCATTTGAATGCAGTAGCAAAACAGAGGGGATACATTTTTGAGTAATAGGTAGAATACTCCTAGTTTCAAGAAGAGTGGATATTCTTAGGAGACCTGTATGCAGGTTTTACCTATGATTAAGCCTGATACTATGACAATGTTTATATTGATATAAACTTGTGATTTTGTTTTATTAGAGAAATTAAATGCCACCACCACACCTTATATACAATTAATTAGTAGAAAAGTAGAAATGTTTTAAACTATGTGCAGAACTTTAAAGAGGCTGTGTCACCAACTTAAAAAAATTCCATCCGAAAGCCCACTTAAAGCAAGTATTTTAAATGCTTACTGGCAGCATTTTTCCTTTTTAATGAATTCTCTTTTATTAATTTGCAAAGTGCCTCCAAACTTGATAGCACACTTGACTACTTAATGGACACCTCAATAGTATTGGGAACTATGATAACTGACAAGTATTGTAATAATATTGGGAACTGTGATACTGACTGGCACTGTAATGTTTCTGGGAACTCTGATAACTGACTGGTACTGCAACAGTATTGGAAACTGTGATAACTGATGGGCACTGTGGTAATATTGGAACTATCATAACTGAAGAGCACGAAAATAATATTGGGAACTGTGAGATCGGACAGGCACTGAAATAACGCCTCATTGTCTAAAATCAACTAATAATCTAGAACACATTAAACATTACCAGACTATAAACAAACAATAGCTTGAAAACAAGTAAATTAATTAATATAGTGCACATCCCCATTAGGAAATGGTTGACATAACTCCCATGAATGGTGATACAACACCTGTTCCATATATCTGCTCCTTAAGCAATCGTACCGGAGCAAATATTGTTGTGTGAGATGTGAGATAGTTGTTTGTTTAGTAGCCCAGATCCTGGATCTAAAAATCAACTGACGACACTGAGGAGCATCAACAACATAGAGAGGAGTTTAGACCTTACGCATCAGGTGCTGGCTGGGGCCAGTATAGAGGAGGGTTGTGATATGCAAGGGTAGGCTCCAGAGGTAGATTACTGGGTCACTGTCAGAAAGCCAGGACTAGAGGACGAGTTTCGCCGTTCGCGCATGCGCCGGTGCCTGTTGTGGACCATAGGGCCATAATAGGTGCGGCATTGCGTGAACGTGCGCGCGTGTGTACGCGCCGTGCGCGGGTTCGTGCGCACATGCGCACGGGCACGCGCCGACGTGTTAAGTGAACAATTGGCGGCAACTGGGCTATAAAGGCTGTGTACTGATATCCTGCATTGCTGTCTGCTTGTCAGCTTTCTGTGGTTTGTTCCTGATTCCTGTTTTTGACCCGGCTTGGATTTTCTCTATTGGTGCTCTCTCCTTGTTGACCCCGGCTTGTTCTTGACCCTGATTTTGCCTACTCCTTTGTACTGCGTTGCCCGCTCATTGATGACCTCGGTTTGCTTGACCATCTCTCTGCCTTGTGATTCTGCTTCCAGGTCCTGTCAGCTCATTGGTTCCTCCTTGGAACATCTCATCCTGCTTACTACATGGATCCACACATTGCATCTCACAGCGGAAACAGGCTAACCAGCCTCTGGCACCCTTGCCCCTCTGCGGCATGGTGCCCCTGTAACCAATCCAGGTGCTCCAGGACCGGAGCAGTGAGAGAGGCCGCCCTCATCAACTCAGACTCCCCTAAGGTACGTGACAGAAGCAGACAGCCATTATGGAGTCTGATAGAGGGGTCTCTATGTTGGAGGAACTATGCCAACAAATGACAACCATGACCCAAGCGGTGAAAGCACTACAGGAAGGTTACTTTCAGATGGAAAGC
This sequence comes from Nanorana parkeri, assembly GCF_000935625.1. Classification (NCBI taxonomy): domain Eukaryota; kingdom Metazoa; phylum Chordata; class Amphibia; order Anura; family Dicroglossidae; genus Nanorana; species Nanorana parkeri. Next base: position 414,436 of record NW_017306436.1, on the reverse strand, counting down.
AGATTGGAATCTTTATCACAGAACGCAGCCCCTCTTCCACCTGCCCCTCCAATCAATCCACCAGTCACGGGGGTTATTGCGGCGGAACCAACCACTCAGTTTCCCCCTCCGGAACCCCGAGTTCCTGTACCAGAACGTTTTTTTGGAGACCGCAGCAAGTTTCGTGCATTTCAGGACGCATGCAAACTTTATTTCTTGTTACAACCTCGTACTTTTTTTGTTGAAACCACTAAAGTGGGGTTTATCATATCATTACTGTCAGACGAGCCTCAGGCATGGGCTCATCGCCTCCTAGAACAAAATCACCCACTCTTGAGTTCGGTAGCATCCTTCTTCGAAGGAATGGCATTGCTATACGATGATCCTGAACGTGCTACCACAGCTGAGACTACCTTGCGCTTTCTCCAGCAGGGCCGATGACCTGCAGAAAATTATGTCGCCGAATTCCGGAGATGGAGCATAGATACCACCTGGAACGATGCGGCTCTCCGCTACCAGTTCCGTTTTGGACTTTCTGATGCAATCAAAGATGAACTTGCACGTACAGGAGTTCCTGGCTCACTGGAAGATCTGATCAGACTTACAATCCAGATCGACCGTCGGCTAAGAGAACGCAGAGCGGAGAGAGGCGGCCAATTCCGTCCTACTTGGATGTTACCTAGAGGGCCTTTTTCAAGTGGCTCCAATGGCGTCCCACCAATGGGTGCTAACTCTGTCTATACAGAGGAACCATCGGAACCGATGCAACTTGGCCTTATGCGAGCTCCATTGACTCTAGAAGAAAAGAACCGACGATATGAATATCTAGTTATGCCATTTGGGCTCTGCAATGCCCCAGCCACCTTTCAACACCTAATTAATGATGTTTTTCTGGACTTTCTGGATCAATTCGTAATGGTATATCTAGACCATATTCTGATTTTTTCTCCCTCTCCAGAGCAGCATCATTTGCTTTTCATCGTTTTCTCAGAATGACTGGGCCTCGCTACTTCCTCTGGCTGAATTTGCGTACAATAATTCGGTTCACTCTGCATCTAACCAGTCTCCTTTCTTTACCAATTATGGATTTCATCCTGCCTTTCTTCCTCTTGCATTGCCTGACTCCGCATTACCAGCGGTCCAGAACACGCTGGAATTTTTTCATGTCAACAACCAGTTGTTGAAGGATACAATTGCCAGAGCTCAGGGTGACGATAAGAAAAATTTCGATCGGAAAAGGAGGGGGAATTTGGATCTGGAACCTGGAGATTGTGTCTGGCTTTCCACAGTCAACTTGAAACTTGCTTGCCCTTCGAAGAAGTTGGGTCCAAGATTCATTGGTCCTTTCCCTGTGGAAAAGAGGATTAATTCTGTGGCCTATAAGTTGACACTCCCTCCTACCTATCGGATCCATTCAGTGTTTCATGTCTCACTGTTGAAGAAGGACATCCCCAACTCTTTTCCTGACCGTGCTGCTACAACTCCAGAACCTGTCCTGGTGGATGGTGAGAAAGAATTTGAAGTAGAGTCTATTATGGACTGCAGGAGACGGGGCGGCTTAACCCAATTCTTGATCAAGTGGAAAGGTTATGGTGCGGAAGATAATTCTTGGGAACCAGAACCAGAATCTAGCATTCGTGCACAGGAATTGTTACGGGACTTTTTTCGAACCCATCCTGACAAGAGGCCTGTAAAGGTCATCCGGAGGCCGCCCCTTGGGAGGGGGCAATGTCAGAAAGCCAGGACTAGAGGACGAGTTTCGCCGTTCGCGCATGTGCAGGTGCCTGTTGTGGACCATAGGGCCATAATAGGTGCGGCATCGTTGCGTGAACGTGCGCGCGTGTGTACGCGACGTGCACGGGCACGCGCCGACGTGTTAAGTGAACAATTGGCGCCAACTGGGCTATAAAGGCTGTGTACTGATATCCTCCATTGCTGTCTGCTCGTCAGCTTTCTGTGGTTTGTTCCTGATTCCTGTTTTTGACCCGGCTTGGATTTTCTCTATTGGTGCTCTCTCCTTGTTGAACCCGGCTTGTTCTTGACCCTGATTTTGCCTACTCCTTTGTACTGCGTTGCCCGCTCATTGATGACCTCGGTTTGCTTGACCATCTCTCTGCCTTGTGATTCTGCTTCCAGGTCCTGTCAGCTCATTGGTTCCTCTTGGAACATCTCATCCTGCTTCCTACCTGGATCCACACATTGCATCTCACAGCGGAAACAGGCTAACCAGCCTCTGGCACCCTTGCCCCTCTGCGCCCTGGTGCCCCTGTAACCAATCCAGGTGCTCCAGGACCGGAGCAGTGAGAGAGGCCGCCCTCATCAACTCAGACTCCCCTAAGGTACATGACAGTCACTGTTAGAAGATGGGGCAGAGGGAAAAGCACAAGAGAGGCTATTCCTGAATTGTTACATCTCAATAAATATGACCAGCTGCATGATGTTGGGATATCAGTTCAGGGGTAGCATTCCTGGAGCAGAATATCTCCTACAGCTGCCAGGGGAGGAACTGCCCCAGTATGGAGGAGAGAAGGTGCATAACTGAAGAAAGGCAGATTCTGGTGGTGGTGGCCTCCATTATTAGGAGGACAGGCAGGGGAATCTGTCACAAAAACCATGATCACTGAACAGCTTGTTTTCTACCAGGCGCTCAGATTGCAGATTGGATTGACAGTTTGTTGGGTATGTGCCTGTACTAATGACAAGGTTAGAGGAAGACGGGATCAGAAAAGACCATGCCAGTCACCGAGCAAAGATCAAAGAGGTCACAGACCATAAACGTGGGTGAAATAGAAGTAAAAAGAGGGATCATATGTATATCTGACTCCAATGCTGAGAGTGTGAATGAAGCATATTGCAGCCAGATTGTGAGCAATGAAAAAAAACCTAAACGCTGACAAAAAACTGGAATATATGTTCACGAATGCTAGAAGTCTGACTGACAATGGAAGTGCTATAACTCTTACTGCTTGCAAATATTGGTGGGGTACAATTTATTTTGGAGGGACAGGGAAGGAAGAAGGGCTGGTATGCATGTATGTCAGGAAAAATCTGATAATAAATTTGTGCGATGACATCACTTACAAGACGTGTGCAGAATTCTTATGGCTGGCGATGAGAATAAATGATACAAATATAAAATAATTGATGGGAATATATTATACGCTCCCTAACATAGGGAGAGGCATTTTAACTACTCGCACAAATTAAGATGGCAGGGAGATAGGGCAATGTTCTTATAATGGGAGACATCAACTATCCTGACATTGAATGGGCAAGTGTAACTGCCCGCTCAACAAAGGCCCATCATTTCTTGAATTTTTGCAAGAAAATGCCAAGGGTTAAATGGTGGAAACTCTAACTAGAAACAATAATCTGTTGGATTTACTATTTTTTTTATAAGTCAGAGCTGATCCAAGATGTGGATATAAGGGACAATTTGGAGAACAGTGATCATAGGGTAATAACATTCATGATCTTTTCCAGGTAAGAGAGACATGTTGGTGTGACAAGAACACTAAACTTTAAAAAGGCTTTGAATCTGCCAATGCATTCCATTAGCCAACAAATTTGAAAGAACTAAGTTAAACTGAAAAGTTAGAAAACTAGAAAAGTTAAACCGGGGTGGTTAAATTCTAGGGTAAAAGGACTAATAAATGAGAAAAAACAGGCCTTTAAAAAGTATATGATCGAAGGGTCCTCACTGGCATTCAAACACTACAGGGAATGCACCAAAAAACCGCAAAAGTGCAATAAGGAAAAAATATGATACGAAGAACATATAGCTATGGAAAGTAAAAAAGACCCTAAGAAATTCTATAAATATATAAATGGTGAAAGGTAAGGACATAACACGTAGTCCCCATAAAGGATGAGCAGGGAAAGCTGGTTATAAGTGACATGGAGAAACCAGAGGTATTAAATACCTTTTCTATTAAATCTCTTCCCTTTATACGGATAAGAAAGACAGTTATAATAAACAAAGTATACACTCTATTAACAATGGACTAAAGGAACCCCAGTGGCTGGCAGAGATTGAGGTAAGAAAAAAGCTAGACAAACTAAATGCTCATAAATCCCCAGGACACTTTAATGACTGGAAAGGTACTGGCTGATTGGCGATAAGCAAGTGTGGTATTGATGTTCAAAAAAGGTTCAAGATGTTTACTGGGCAAGTACAGGCCAATCAGCCTCACATCAAGAGTATTTAAAGTATTTGAGGGGATGGTAAGGGGTTATCTTCAGCAATTCGCATTGTCATCAGTAACAACCAGCACAGATTTATGAAGGATCAACCTTTTGAAATCCTATGATGAAATGAGTAATAATTTGGACTGAGGAAAGCCAGTAGATGTGGTTAACCTGGACTTTGCTAAGGCATTCCATACAGTACCCCACAAACATTGAATTTACAAACGACTAACGGCACTGAAGAAACTGTATGCATTGTATGAAACTGTATGATAACCAGCTCATTCTCTAAATGGTCCAAAGCTGTGAGTGGAGTGCCTCAGGGTTCAGTCTTGAGACCAATACTGTTTATCTTATTCATAAATGATATAGATGTTGAAATAATCTCAGTTTTTCCCGATGACACCAAGCTATGTAAAACCTCAGATACAAGATACTAAATCACTGTAGTAGTTTCAAAATGCAAACTTATGCACTTGGGAGCTAAGAACATGCACACAAAATACTCTTTGGGCGTTGCTGTGCTGGGGAAGGTGGTGACTAAGTACCTGGGGGTCATCATAGACCATAGACTCAGCAATAGCATGCAATGCCCGGCACAATACTTTCTTGCATTAAAAAAGTTTTTTTTTTCAAGGGATAGAAATATAATTGCACCACTTTTTAAAATACTGGTTCGGCCACATCTTGATTACGCGGTTCAGTTTTGGTAATTTCTGTAACTATACTTCTGTAAGAGTCAATTTCCTAGCACAGCCCTCTCCTCGTTTGCATGTCATAGCTTTCTTCTTTAACAGTGCATTGCTTCTCACATTTTTAAACAGCACGTATTACAAGTTAAAATGGAAATGTATTGCTGTACAGCTATTATGGGGTACTCATTAGGATAGTGCATGTGTGTGCTGCGATTAAACATGAACTACATTTTTAATCACTGGACATTTTGGCAATATGGTATATTTGGAGTTATGGCAGAGAGATAAAAGGCGACCCTGGGATGGCAACGAAAATATTATGATCTGACAATATTTAAGCAATACGGCCTTCAAGGGTTTAAAACAGTAGGAGATATACTAAGGGTTATTTGATTATCTGAAAAGAGTGTAAGCTGATTCTATTTGAACTTTTGGATGAGATAATAAATATTGTTGTGGATTGGTCTTCTTCAGCCAGTCCATGTGTACAGGAGGTTTGTTCTTTATCGTGTTAATACAATTTAAGATGTATTTCCACTTTTGCATTTAAATTTGAGGAAAACCCCTCTATATATTAATTATGTGTTCCTATTCACACAGCATACAGAAAATTAATTTTTAATAAATGTTCTTACCTTTTAGATGTTTTATTAATCAGGCAAAATGGCTGATTCCAGATTTTTCTTAGCCCTGACATTGGTCTGTCCTTATAGAATGACTTTGGCCTAAAATGTGATGATTGTGTTTATCTGATAAGCTTCTTTAAGAATAAATGAGCAAGCCAACTTAGGCCCCCCACCACTCACAGCCCCTCCTCACATTTCAAAGAAATAGAACCCAGAATACATTTTAACCTTTAATACCCTAACCCATGTAAAAACTATTTAAATTGCAAGAAGCATTTTCTAATTTGTTTGTAGCTTGTGCTATGTGCATCAGAACATGTAACAAATATAAAATAGGTGTTATCCCAATTTGGCTGCGAAAGTGTTAATACACTTTAAGATTGACAGGTCCTGTTTATCAAGTGAACCCAACAAGTTGTGTACAGTGTAGTAGTTGTTATACAAAAGTGGATACTTGTAATGGGTACATAAAGTATTAACCTGTAATAAATACTAGCCTGAATAGTTGATGTTTTTGGTCAAAAAGGTATTTTCCATTCAGGGCTATAAGAATGTATATAGAAAACATGTAGTGACTATTGCTATAAAGTGTTTGAATTTAAAAGAACATTCTCTTGCCATCACTTCAACTTATTTTCCAAACTATGATAACTTCTGGCTGACAAGGGTTTATGTAAAAATACTGAAGCTTTTACATGATAGTCTGAATATATAACTCCAAGGCATTTAAATAGGTAGATATGTTCTAGTATCCTATAACCATTTGAATCATTCATCTCTGCTACAAGCTGTCATGCTGTCATTTATTTAATTATATACATATATTACACATTTGACATACTTAGCCTTGTATTTGAAGCAATATTTGCTGCAATATCTGTTTCTTGGGCGGGTAAAGATTTTCATATGTACTAATGTTGAGATTTATGAACTTTATGATATGCTTAGTTTTATTATATGCAACAGATGTTGCATCACTACTCAATATAGGCTCCCAGTTTTTCTGTGTGCAGAAGAGAGAATATTTCCTTTAACTGTAGTGGAAAACTGGCATTGTGTCAGGTGGTAAATAAGTATGTAAGACCCCCCATTTCATAGTTTTAATGCAGAATTTCATATTAGGGAAAATTGTTATCATACTTACCGTAATTTTCTTTTCCTGGCTTATACTCATGTCAGCATACCTACGGGTCAGCTCCTCCCCCCTGACCACACAGGACCACCTTTAAACTAGCTAATAAAAGACAAGCTCCCTGCCCCAGTACCTGTTCAATAACAAGCTGAGCGACAGGCCACCAGGGAATGGAATGTATGCCGACATGAGTATAAGCCAGGAAATGAAAATGACGGTAAGTATGATAACAATTTTCCTTATTCCTGGCTCAACTCATGTCGGCATACCTGCGGGATATAGCAAGCAAACTCCCTCATGGGCGGGTAAATTACACCATAAAATCACACAATATAACACCCATATGCTGCAAGTAAAAAATTTATTATTGCGACAGAGCAGAGGAAAGTACGGCTGAGCCAACGGTGGCCCACCTGGACGTCGCCACGTCCAATTTGTAGTGCCGCACAAATGTGTTCTGCGAAGACCACCTGGCGGTCTTGCAAATGTCCTCAATCGAAACCTTGGCCATACGCCCTGTTGAAGGAATATTTACAGAGGACTAGTGGCTTCCGCAGATCTGATAGGTTGTTCATACTGCCTAGAGGGGCAAGGAGAGGTTTGGAGGCATCACCAAAGATCCTGTCTACATGGATTCAAGCAAAGATCAAGTCAGCATATACTAGTCAGGGCCTTACTCCTCCAGTGGAAGTTTGTGCGCACTCGACGAGAGGGGTGTACATGCTGAGGACGTTGACACCCTTCTCATCCAGAGCGAGTAACTGGTCCGCCCCTGCACTTTGCTGCAGATTCTTACAGCCGGGCAAGATGATCTCCCAATCGGAATGGAAGGCAGAGGCAACCTTTGGCCTAAAGTCCGGAGATGGCCTTAAAATCACCCTGTCCTCTAACAGGATACAAAACGGTTCTTTATAAGATAGCGCAGCCAACTCCGAAACACGTTTAGCCGAGGTTATGGCTATTAGGAAGACAAGCTTCTGCGTAAGACTCCATAAGGTGCATCCACTGTAAGGATTGTAAGGAGGAGCCGCCAAGGCTCTTAAGACTAAGTCCAGGTCCCAGGATGGGAAGAGTGCCTTCCTCGGAGGCCTTATCTTCAGTGCTGCCCTCATAAACCTACGGAGAAGAGGGTTGTCTGCCCACTTGACACCTGTAAAGGCCGACAAAGCCGATATCTGCACTCTCAAGGAAGTGTATGCCAGTCCAATATCCAATGCTGATTGTAGGAAACTCAATACATTTTCCAGCTGAGCCTGTAAAGCCGGGAATCCATTCAGCTATGCGAATGAAATAAATTTCTCACAAATCCGGGTGTAAGTGGCGTTGGTAGACAGGCCTCTTGATTGTAACAAGGTGCTGATCACCTGGCTTGACAAACCCTGGGTCCGCCATCTCGAGGATTCAGCAGCCATGCTGCCAGATGCAATCGCTCGGGATTAGGATGTTGCCACTGCCCCTGGAGCAGGAGCTCCTCCTTGCTCGGAAAGAACCATGGAGGTACCACCGCCATATGTTGCAACAACGGGAACCACGGCCTCCGCGGCCAACAAGGTAAAATTAGGATCATCCGCCCCCCGTCCCGCTGAATCTTCAGTAGTACCTTGAGTGCTAATGGTAGGGGAGGGAAAAGATATGCCAGAGAGAAGTCCCATATCATGGAGAATGCATCCTGGGCTATCGCATCATGACAGTTGTGTCTGGACACAAATCTTGGCACCTTGGCATTCTGCCGAGTCCCCATAAGATCGATCAGTGGTGTTCCCCATTTCCGGAACACAGGTTTCAGGTATCTTGCGTTCAATTCCCACTTCCCGTAGCTCGGGAACACTCTGCTCAGTGTATTGTCTACCCCCGGTAGGTAGGCTGCCATCAAGTCATGCACATTCTTCTCGGCACACAAGAAGATCTCGTTCGACAGACACAGCAGGGGCAGGCTCCTGGTCCCGCCTTGCTTTCTGATGTAAGAGACATCCGTCTTGTTGTCCATCATCACCTTGACTTGTTGGTGCTGAAGTAGAGGTTGAAAGGCCCTCAGAGCCAGAGAGGTCACCCTCAATTCCAACCAGTTGGACTGTGTCGACAACGGGCCTTCCCATCGACCCTGGATCTGATGTCCCATACAGTGCGCTCCTCAGCCCTGCAGGCTGGCATCTGTAGTCAGGGTGACCCAGTTACCTAGACCTAGAGGGAGCCCTTGGGAGAGCCACGGGGATTCCTTCCACCAGAATAACTTGCCCCGCATTACTGAAGGCAGAATTATCATCTGTCCCAAAGCTGCGTGATTTCACTGCCGCAGAAAACAAGCTTGGAACTGCCGCATGTGCCATTGCGCCCACTGCACCACTGGGATACATGAGGACATCATCCCTAGCAGAACCATACATTCCCTGGCCTGCAAGGTCCGTACAGTGATAACTTTGCCGACACAGGCGGAAATCTCCGCCCGGCGCCGCTCTGGAAGAAATGCTCTGTTCCGCTCGGAGTCCAGAATGACCCCTAAATATTCCATCCGCTGAGTCGGGACGAGATGACTTTTCTTGGCATTGATTAGCCACCCAAAGCGGGAGAGGGTCGTCAGAACCAGATCGCGGTGGGCAAGTAGAGTGTGGCTCGAATTCCCCAATACCAGGATGTCGTCCAGGTAGTGGGATACTTTGACTCCTTGGAGCCGCAGCAGTGCTATAACTGCTACCAACATTTTTGAGAAAGTCCGTGGAGCTGTTGACAGGCTGAACGGTAGGGCACGAAACTGAAAATGATGTCCTGCTATCGAGAATCGGAGATATCGCTGATGACAATCCGCTATTGGCACATGTAGATAAGCATCCTCCAAATCTACTGATACAAACTAGACATGTGCACTGCCAAAAAATTTGTTTAGTTTAGTTTCGTTTTAAATTCGGATTTGTGTTATTTCGTTTTTCGCGATTCGGGTGTGAAAGTCAATTCAGATTCGGAATTTGGATTCGGACGAAATTCGTTAGCGGTAGTTCGTTCGACCGTTCGTTCGTTTGCAGCAGAGTGGCATTTGAGGGGGAACAATGTTTTTCTCCTTTGTTCCAACGAACGAAACGAATAAGAAACGAAAACGAAACAAACGTTCGAACGAACTACCGCTAACGAATTTCGGAAACGGAAATTCGGATTCGTTTGCATTCGTTATATCTGTAATTCGGAATTCGGATACATCCGAATGTCCGAATTACCGAAAATTCGTCCGAATTTCGATTCGGAACGAAACGAATCGCACATGTCTAATACCAACCATTCTCCTCGCTGAACTATCAAAATAATGGTCTGGACAGACTCCATTTGAAATGGGCTCACGTGAATAAAGGCATTTAACCGCTTCAGGTCGAGGACCGGCCATGAGCCTCCTGCGGCTTTTTTCACTAAAAAGATGGGGGAGTAAAAACCTTGACCCCACTCTTCTCGGGGCACCAGGGCAATCGCCTGTTTGGTCAATAATTATGCAATGTAGTCGAGAAGCAATTTCTTCTTCAACCGCTCTCGCGGCACAAGAGTGCTTACAAAACATGGAGGGGAAAGACTGTTGAACGATATGCGATATCTGCTGCTGACAATAGTCTTGGCCCAGGAATCCCTTATCTCCCCCACCCAGGTATCCCTGAAGGTCAAGAGTCTCGCACCTACTGTTTGTCTGCAGCTTTGGCCGCCTAAACCGGATTTAGCTTTAACATCTCGCATGAGAGACGACTGAGCCCCTCTCCATTGGGGTCTTGAAAACTGTCTCCCGGGCCTGTATGCCCACGCATCTCTGAATCTCTGTGAGCCTTGGCTAGGCCGAAAGGGCTGCTGCTTCCGTCTAAATCCCTGGGGAAGGAGGCCTGACTTGCCTCCAGTCACCCTCTTGATGGCGTCCTCCAATGTCTTCCCAAATAGATTTTTCCCATCATACGGAATAGAGCACAACGCCTGTTTGGAGGCCGCATACGCCGTCCAATGCCGTAGTCATAATGCTCGCTTTGCCGTCACTGAATGCCCCATTAACTTTGAAGAAAGGCGGACTAGGTCAATTGAAAATTCGGCAAGAAAATCCGCAGATAGATTCAGCTCCTCCAGGGCGTGCACTATCCGAGTGTTTTCGACTCCCGACTTAAGAGCAGCACCCAAAACTTCAGGGCTTTTGAAAATGAGGTCAGTGCTAAAGCGGGGCGTAATGCCCAGCCAGCCGAAGAATATATATTTTTCAAATCTGCATCTATGCGGCGGTCCATCACATCTTTGAAGGCCACCGAGTTGTCCAGTGGCAGGGAAATGTGGCGCGCCAAGCGTTGCAATGCTGCATCAACCACAGGGGGTGTGTCCCAAAGTGCTGCGTCTACTGTATTGAGAGGGTAGAGCTTTAGGAAGCGATTCTGGAAATGTAACTTCCGATCCGGGTGTTTCCAATCCTCTCTAATGAGATCCTTAACTTCTGGTATAACCGGGAAGGTAGGACCTTCTCGCGTTAGGCCTGGGAAATACTTAGGAGCCTCCTTTGGTGGTTCGTGATGAAGGGCTTATCGAGGCTAAAATCAAAGGAAAGGAATTCCTGCCCCTCTGGGATAGAGGAAGGGCCTAAAAACACCTCCCCCTCATCCGAAAAACATTCACCGGCCTAGAACCTCTAGACCGTGCTGCGGTGTCCTGAGAGGTTGATGCCACTGCAGGAAGTAAATCTTGCAGACTGTCCTTCACAGCTTGATGAATATAAGACTTAATCTCCAATGAGTCCGTCTCTCTGTCCCTGGCCACCTCCTTAAGGCATGCCCGACACACCATTCTCCCTGGGAGGGCTGGTGAAGAACATGACCAGCAGGAACCTGGTGGGAAGTCCTGACTTTTAGCCAGAGGGGAATCCCGTATTGATTATGTATTGGGATCTGCTGAAATTTTACCATATGCCACCACTGTGGAAATCTAGCCTAGATGTCTATCAGATCACTCTATGTTATATATTCAGCTTACTTTGGGTCAACAATTATCCTTGTTGCCATATAAAGTTTTGCTTGTGTAATATATTAATTAGATAATATAATATATATATTTGACTGCATCTATCGGCATGTTATGCGACTCTCAGTTCCTAAATTTGGTTACTGTGAATCTGTCTGCTTTAAAGTCCTAGCTATTGTTTTGTTTGCTTATCACATCTCACGGGGGGGGGGGGGGGGGGGGGGG
>NW_017306436.1:393460-401584 GCF_000935625.1 Nanorana parkeri | reverse complement strand
GGGGGTAAACAGCAACCTTATTTAAATCCTCCAATCAGGTTACGCCCAATGTACATTTGCTAGCCACTGTACAGAAAGGAGGGTATGTAAGTTATTGTTGCGGGGGATCTCTTTTACCTGGTACACAAAGGCACTCAGTATGAACAGGCGAGAAGGTAAAACTCCACTACACTTGTACTGTACATTGTCTAGTAAATATTGTTTTATGTGTTGTTTGTAAATATGTAACCCTACCAATAAATGTATATTGCTGATTGAACTACTTCTTTTGTATAAGAATCCTCAGATCTAGGGGTGTTTATGTGAATATTATTGTAGTGATTGAAATTTATTTACATATCCATTTCACCTGGGTAACATCCTTTACCTCTTGGCGTTTAAATCCCTTCCGGCTATCATTGATAGGGGAATGTGCATCATTGGAGGATGATATTTCCTCTTTTTGGGCTGTTAATGTAGGCTCTGCTTCGGGATTGGTGGTATGGGATACCCTGAAGGCCTACCTTTGAGGTCTGTTCATCAAACATGTTAGTCATATTAAGTCAGCCTCTAGATAACGAGAAAGCCTAGCTGAACAGGCAGTTGCAGATAGTGAAAGGACATTTATATCTCAACCATCGGATGCTACACAAGCTGCTTGGACCAAGGCTACCAGTGACCTTACATCTCTTGTACATTCAAGGGCACAAAACAAATAATTTTTTATGAAGAGAGGCTTCTGGTTTAGATTTATTGCTCTCAACAAGCACCATCCTATATTGGGACCATTAGGGACTCTTCTGGCTCTCTTTGTACAGATAATTAACATATACTGAATGTTTTTTCTCAATTCTATGCCTCTCTGTATACCTCTAAAGCAGGGGTCGGCAACCACTGGCACGTGTGCCCAGCTTGGCATGCGAGGCCACATCTGCTGGCACCCAAACTCATTTATTTGTTTGCATTTGACAGCTCGCTCGAGCCGGCTGTCAGATTGAAGTCCCACCCACCTCCCTGACGTGACCAGAAAACATTTGTGCGCGGAGCCGCGCTGAGGAGGCCCTCAATGGTCTGTTCGAGGTTCTGCCTGGCGGATTCTTTACCTGCAGCAGGCAGGAGGAGAATCGCTCACCTACCTGCCGGACTAAGAGGATCTTCTGTTCCCAGGCCCGGATTTCCCACAAGGCCACAGAGGCCCGGCCTCGGTGCTTGTCTGAGTTCTACCATGTATTGGTGCTGATGGAAACGGATCGTGACAATATAACATTGCAGGAGGACCCGGATAAAATAGTGGAGTGGATGCTAATGGCAAGGTAAACACATTCAAATAATTAGTGAGTTTAACTTATTACTAGCAGTACAACTGAGTGCAAAAACTAAAATTTGCTAATACTATGGTGCACTATTGTTCAATGGCACTCAGTTGTCTGATGGTTGCAAAACTGGCACTCGGTGTGTAAAAGGTTGCTGACCCCTGCTCTAAAGCAACATATTCCGATGTTGATTTAGCAAGGTATCTCTGAGGTATAACTTTGCCTACCTTAGCTGCGATGCCTTGGACCTAGAGGCCCCTATTACTATGCAGGAGATGGAACAAGCGGGTTGTAGCTTCCCAAATGGTAAAGCTTTGGTCCAGATGGGTTGCCAATAGAGGTCTACAATAATTATAAACAATCTATCCTACCTCTCTTACTGCAAACACTCAATAGAGCACTAGACTTGGGATTTTTCCCAAGTACTATGGTATGTATTAGGGCACTATTATTGTGCTTCCTATAAAACATAAAGACCCCCATTCAACCAAAATCCTATAGACCGATCTCACTGTTGAACAGTGATGATGAAATTCTAGCTAAGGTGTTGGCTAATAGGTTGTCTACGAAAATGTAATCTATTGTGCAACCAGGTCAATCTGATTTTCAACCTAATAAATCCAATGCTATTAATATACGAAGGGCATATCTGAATATGCAAGTACCTATATTACAGTACTGGTAATAGAGCATTACTGGTATTAGATATCGTGACGGCATTAGATAGCATTGAAGGGAAATATTTAAGGGCCATTCTATCCGTATCTGAGTTTGGACCTCGATTTAGTGCTTGGATAAACTTATTATATCATACTCCCTCCGCCAAGATTAGGATAAACAATTCTCTCTCCCCTGGTATTTGTTTACGGAGGGGCACCAGACAAGGTTGCCCTCTTTCTCCCTTATTGTTCGCATTGGTCAATGAACCTTTAGCTGGCATAATTAGACAGTCTCCAAATATCATAGGTTTTAAAAGAGGTATGGAGGAAGAAAAACTTGCACGATATGCTGATGGCACCCTGCTTTTCCTGGCGGATACTCAATCTTTCTTGCGCAGTGTTATGGTACATCTGTCGGATTTTGCTATATATTCCGGTCTTTTAGTAAACTGGGATGAATCCACTTTACTTCCTATAGACCTTTTACCAAACCCATTGGCCGTGGATTTGTCTTGTATTTCTATATGCTCCCGAATTACCTATTTGGGTATCCAGATGTCTCCGCAACTAGCAGACTATGCCACACTTAATCTATTTCCATTATTGCATAAATTTAGATCTCAAAGCGATGCCTGGCTCAAATTACCCCTTTCAGTGGCTGGGAGAGTCAATCTTATCAAAATGATCTGGATGCCACAATTGTTATATATCTTGTACAATTCCCCAATTTGGTTCCCCTCAAAAAATTTTAGGCAAATCGACAGTATTTTCAGGGACCTCATTTGGAAATTAAAGCAAGCCCAATTGAAATTAGTGACTCTACAAAGACCTAAGGATCTGGGAGACATAGCTCTTCCTGTCAGGGACCCAGGGGGGCCGTTCCTCACCAGGCTTGCCAGTGCGGGCATCAGACGCAGGCTCCTCCTGGCAGGCCATCTGGTTCTGGGTTTGCCGGTGCGCATGCGCGAGATGCGGGACGCATGCACGGTACGCAAGCAGTGAGCGCATGTGCGGGAGTGCGCCACTCTGCAGCCAGGTGCTACTTAGGCTGGGGGAGGTCATCAGCACTCACCACCCGCCTCTCAGCCTTGCTATTGGCTCCTGACTGAGGAAGCTTCCTGGTTGCCCTGGCATCCAGGGGGTGGTCCTGGGTTTCCCTGTGTATATAAAGCTGGTCAGAGCCTTGACTCATTGCTGAGTTATTCTACCTCATGGTGAACACCCAGCCCCCCTGTATGAACCTACCTTTTGTGATTGATCTGAACTCCCGGCTACCGACCCTTTCGCCTGACCCCACGCCTGTGAACCTCGCTGCCTGCCACTACCCGGACTTGACTATTCTTTTGGATTGCCCTTTGATACCTCGCTCTTGGACTTGCTTTCGTCCCTGCCAAGGGGTTCCACTCATGGCCCAGCCATCCAGCCTGACACTTCCTAATCCTTGGCTTTATTTTCTTGCCTCCCAACTGTGAGGCGATGCATGCACAATTGTTCCGTTCTCTTTAGTATCTTTTTAAAGGCTATGAGCCTTTGGGTACCTTAGAGAAGGACCTGTCCTCTAAAAGGTTTGCTATCTTGCCACAGTCAGTTTAATGGAATGTGTATGGGAGATGGCTAAACAACACCTACATACTTTGGGGTATACTAGATTTACTCCGATTTGGAACAATAATAGACTTCCAGAGCTGCTTAAGCTGCAGGGTTTCAGGAATTGGTGGCAGGCTGGGGTCATCCAGTCGCTCAGCTGTATGAGGATAACACCCTTTGTTCCTTTCAACAACTGCAATCCCAATTTGGATTGCCTCGAACTGCCTTTTATCAATATTTGCAACTTAGACATGCTCTGACGACCCAATTTGGTAATGTTTCTCCACACTTCAACCCAACACCGGTCCTGGACAACCTTGTTGCGCCTGCAATATTAAGGGTATTATTTCTTATTTATATATTTGCTTATTAACCAACTCAACACTACAATCCCCTTTCAGTGCCAGGAGTAAGTGGGAGAACGACCTAGGCCCTATTACAGACAATGACTGGATGGGTACTGTGAGGGCTGTTCTCTCTTATTTTGTACAGGACCTACCGTGCCCCTGAGTTCCTGTTCAAAATAGGTGCCAAGATTGACCCTTCTTGTCCAAAGTGTGGTTTTCGCCAAGGACCCCTGATTCACTTAGTGTGGAGATGTCCCAAATTGGTCCGATATTGGGGTGCAGTGCTTAAGGTTATTCATTCTGTCTCCTGTATCTTGTTAGATAACACACCCAGAGTCTGCATACTTGCACATTTTATATCCCTTGGATGGATTTGTACCTCAAATTGGCTATACACAGAGACTTATTTAACTTTAGAAGACTGGTGGCAAGGAAATAGATATCCTCCATCCCTCCCTCATTATCCGAATGGATCTCTGAGTTAGATAAAATTGTAATGTTTGAACACATTACCTATCAATATAGAGAGATTGGTGAAGATAATATTTTTTTACTCTGGTCCAGATGTCTACACTATTGTACACATTAAGGGCACTCTAGAATGTCTTCATGTTATTATTATTATTATTTAGACATATGGGGTCGTATATGTGAGCTCAATATATAATTTGAATAATCCAGTTCCAAGTCTCTATGTTTCTTTTTGAATTACATCAGTGTTGTAAATGTTTATATGTGACTAGGTGAATTGACCTAAATTCCTGGACACTGTTTTATGGATATGTGCATAAGGTGGATGTGGGGTTTCCTTTTTTTGTGTTGTTATTGGTTTTGGTTGTTTCTTATTTATTTGTGTTATATTTGTTGTAATATATATTTTAGTTAAAACCATAAAGTAAAGCACTCCCTCTCAAACTGATGTGAACTATATACCTTTAGTTTAGAAGTATCAGGTGCTGGCAGGCTTCATTTGACAATAATATTCTAAACAGGAAATGACTGCAGCTCAGATATTTTTTTTTAGTCATTTGTGTGAAACATGTTAGACGTTCGCTCAGCATTCAGCGTAACAAGGTTTTAAAATAGAATGTCTGAGCAGAATTATGTTGTGAGCTTGTCTGCTTTAAAGTCCAATTAAACTTTCAGTTTAAATCAGCATAATACATTTGAGGCACATCAAAACAAAAAGGTGTGCAAAGTCTTACCGTTACTTTTCTTCAGAAAGCAGTCACAGTCTGAGCAGAGAAGCCTTTCCCCAGCCAGCATGTTGCAGTGTGGGACCCTTGCTCTCTGTGTGAAATCAGTAGTCTCTTTGCAGAGGTCTGACACACCCCGTGAGTCATAGCTAGAGTTCTCCAATTAACAAATACTCTTTTGCAGCTTATCAGGGTATACAAATGTGTATGCATTGTATTGTAGATAACTCAATACCTAAAGTAGTATGTTTTTCACAGTGTGATAAAAGCAGACCTCAGAAAAATCAATGTGGCACTGCTTAATCTAAGTGGTACCTTTTGCCACTGCTGTACCTCCCTTCGCAGCTCTATTTTGAATATGTATAATTGATTTCAAAGTCAAATTGAAATAAAGTGTAAAAAAGCTAGGTTATGAGACAAAGACTATTACACCAAACACAGCCACACTGGAATTGCCTACAATTTGCAAGTTAAAAAAAATTACCAAAAGAATGGAATACATTTCGTTGTCTGAAAATTAATTCACAGTATGATGTTAATGTAAATTATTAACACATCTCTGATGGCCATTATAAACTTTGCAACTGGTAAGACTAGATTTTATATATGCGCGTATCATTTGCTTGCTTCTGTTTCTATAAAATCAGTATCCAACTTAAGTGCAGAACTGATTCATTATTACTACAAAATACCTATTTTTACACTGCCTGATTAAAATAGATTTGCCTTTCACTTGCCAAATGTGCAGGGTCACTTTACATTTCAATTTATATTGTTTTTTTTAGGATATAAGTAAAACAGATGTCAGGCTTACAATAAGTCATCTACACACTTGCTTTAACTTTTGTGCATATACTTCCATAATGTCCCTCCTCAGTCTTTATAGCAAAACAAAAATATTATAATTATCTAATTAGCTATCACAGCAACTTACTCCCAACTATTTTCAGCAGCTTCTCTGTCTGCCTTTCCTTTTTTCCCCTTCCATCTCTGGCAGCTCCACCCACTTTCCCCCATCCACACTGTGTTTTCTGGCCCCTCTGCCCCCACCATCCACACAATAACCTTCGGTGGCTTTCCACCCACCATCTTCACAACATT
This sequence comes from Nanorana parkeri, assembly GCF_000935625.1. Lineage (NCBI taxonomy): Eukaryota > Metazoa > Chordata > Amphibia > Anura > Dicroglossidae > Nanorana > Nanorana parkeri. The sequence continues at coordinate 395,402 of NW_017306436.1, read as the reverse complement.
CTCCCCTAACTGTCCACAGTAGCTTCCACCACACGTTCCACTGACTGTCCACACTACACCACAATCACATCTTTGCCTGTTCACATGGCTTTCCCCCCCTAATCTTGCTCCACAAAATCATCTGCTGTATTCAGCACCACATGCACGTCGATCCCTTGTGCTTTGAGTAGTACTAGAAATCTGATTTCTGTGTCTGTGTCCTTGACAATGCTTCTGTGATCTTGTGCCTTTAACATTTTGCGCTCTCTATTTTCTACATTGTCACCTGACTGCCATGCTGAAAACAAATTCTCAAGGAGATTATTAAACACCAGCCATTGTCGTACATGTGTCATGGCTGGTTCAAATTGCTTCACCATGACTTCACTTTCATGGTTTCTTGCACTGGGGCCCTGAAGGTTCTAGTTACGCCTCTGACAGGAGAGATACAGTTGACTCGCTGGATGCAGGGATTAATAACGCACCGGACGCAGGCCTTGTTCACACCGAAAGCGTGTGCGTTCCAGAGCGGTAGCCGCGATCGCTGAGAAACTTCCCCTCGCGTTTTGAGGCGGGAGGGGGCGTGGTGGTGCATTGAATTCAATGGCAATGATGGTGGTGCATTGAATTCAATGGCAATGGTGGTGGTGCATTGAATTCAACGCAAAAAATAGAGCATGCCCTATTTTTTGCATTTGCAGTGGAACGGAATGCTGGCAAAGTTTTGCCACGCGCCCGATCGCACTGCCGGCACACCCCTCCCGCCCCATAATGCGAGGGGAAGTTTATCAGCGATCGCGCTACCGCTCCGGAACACACATGCTTTCGGTTTGAACAAGGCCTTAGGGATTAGTGACGCGCTGGCTGGACACAGGGATTAGTAACGCGCTGGACTCCGTTCTGTGTGTGTGTCTTTAACAGGACACACGCGGCTCGCTCGTCTGTCAGCTGGAAATGGGGGCGGGGTGGATCTCTGCTGTTCAGCCTGGCCAAGTGGCTGCTCTGTGCTACTGATAAACGGAGCACAGAGCGTGCCATCGGGCATAGCGGACCGGCCTGAACACAATCAGATTGATTGTGTTCAGCCCGGCCCGGTCCACCGGGCAAGTGCCCAGTTTGCCCTATGGCCAGTCCGGCCCTGACTTCACACATCAAGAGAAGGGGTATAAACTCCTGTGACACTAACAGGAGAGAAAAATGACTAATCATACATGACCCTCCCCTCAGCCTCCAATTAGCTTCCCCCATCCCTGATAGATATTTTTTACTTTGAAAGAACTGGACTAAGGAATTGTTTATTTTCTTCATAGAAACAAGCCCCTTAGCAATAGAGTGAAACTAGGATGTAAAAGCATGCACTCTTTCAGGTGTTCTGTTTAGCATTTTATTATTTTCATTATTATTATTATTAAGGATTTTTTCAGCCAAACATTTTGTGCAGCTCTTTACAATATAAAGGGAAACAATCCAGCTAAAGTACAATTCAAGACAAGAGGTCAAGGGAAGGGCAAGTGATTCAAAGATAGAAACTGAGGGAATGAGTTGATGGAGAAAATAACATTGAATTTGTTAGGTAAAGGTGGGAGAGGAAGAGATGAGTTTCCAGGGATCACTAAAGATAGATAGAGTAGGAGACAGTCATACAGATTGGGGTAGGGATGGTTGGGACAGAATAGGAGAAGTCCTGGAGGTGAGCCTTCAGAGAAGGTGATGAGGGAGCATGAGTGCAGTTGCTTATGTAGCTGGGAGCAGAGTTCTGGATAACTTTGTATGTTGTTGTTAGCATTTTTAATTTTATTCTTTGGGTGTGTGAAAGCCAGTGCCATTTACATTTAACCCCTTCATGAACAGTGACATACATAGTATGTCATTGGCAGTGGACCCATTTAAACAGACTTCTGGCGGCTGTTTAGCTTTGTAAAGTCAGCTTTACAATAGAAGCAATTCTGGCGGCGCAGCTGCC
>NW_017306436.1:380663-393427 GCF_000935625.1 Nanorana parkeri | reverse complement strand
AACAAAATGAAAAAAGGCAGCGAAAGGGTCCTTATGTGCTTAAAAGCATCATTTTTATATTTTATTTTATATTTTAATATAAAATGACTGATAAGTTTGTTTTGAAGAGTAACTATTACCTTTTTTTAAAATTGTTTTTAGATATACTTGTGAAAAGATCAGCATATTGTAAATAATTGTCAGTGTGTGTTACAAAATACTTCTAGACAACAAGTGAAAGCCTTTGGGGGGCTACTAATGCTATCCTGTAAACACTTTGTAGGCATGCATGCCCTAAGGCTTGCTTAAACGTGCAGTTAATTTTTTGGTTTTGCCAGTAGGGTTAGCTTAGTGACTCCCTAAGATGTCTCATTTGCCAGACTCCTATCAGGTGGAGGCACTGCCAGAGGGATTTTATTGGGCTCTCGTACCCCCACCTTTGAAAGCTCAGCCCTCAGTTACCACACAGGTGCTTGCTATTTTAGCAGCCTGATAGATAGACATCCAAAATGTTTAAAAACAAGGCCACAACTGTAACTATACTAAATGAAAAAATGAACCCTTTATTGTTTGCAGAATAACCACATACATGTTAATAGAGAGTCAGTAGGAGAGCAGCAGGAGAAGAAAGAGTGTAGTTCCTGATGCCTGTGCTGTACAACTTCCATTTTCTTTCTGTATCTTGTGTAATAATCCAATTAAAACATCCAAGGCAGGTTTTAGCGTGATTGGTGGATGAAAGTTTAAAACATCAATCTCTTTAAGAAACATCTTAGTACTGGAGTTTTTTCACAATATGCTTTCTATGTAAGAGGGTCATCTTGGAACGTGTTCCAGAATCACCAGAAAGTGTGTTTCAGGATCACCAAATTACAGATATATTGTAAGGTAGTGGAGTGGATTGCTGTAGTAACAAAATGTCTGAACAAAAAACTGAACTACCCAGCAGGTAGGCTATACTCCCTGTGTGCATCTCAAAGTTTACACTTAAGTTTTTATTTTAGTTTACCTTTTGTGTTTTTTAAAACTGTCTTTCTGTGTATTGTTTGTATTAATATGAGATTAGGGGGCAATATATGCTAAATACATATGCATGCTCTGCTTCAATTTTGTGCCTTGCTAATCCTCTTATCTCACTGCAAATATACCAGATATGGTCTGTCTGAATGCAAACAACAGAATCTATGCATTCTCCAGTGATGTTACATTCTCACAATGCTGCTTTCTGAAAATCATACAATCTTTTGTCTAGGCTTAGGTCATGTGAGGGAACTCGGGAGTGCAGTTATATTTTATTCCAGGCAAGAAAAAAGTACTTTTTTATTGCAAATAATAATATAATTTGTTTATGGTGTTCTATTTTTAAGAGACCGGTTGTTCTTTTTTATTGCATAGTTGTTGGACATATAACAAAGATACAACCTTGCAAATGTGGTGTATCTATATTATGTTCTGTGACTGCCTGTAGAAGACTAGAATATCAGGGTTTAATTGTATCAGGCGTAATTCTTGTAAGGAGAATATTTATAAACCAGTGAGTGTGATCTTCACCCAACATTCACAGGTGGATAATTATTCCCTGTAATTTAAAAAACTTGCTCAAGGAGAATTCCCCTACAGTGAATATTTAGTGAATGTTATATTCACATGCTCCGTCTTTTTTGGCTCCATTAAGGATATGTATCTCAATACTAAATAACAGACTCAATCTGTAATTTGTGGGCAGAGTATGGAAAGAAATATGGGACAGATGAATGTGACTAGGCTGCCTTTAGGTAGAACAGGCCTAATTCTTCCTATTTATTACAAAACAGCTGATGAATACTCTTGCCTAAAATAGATACTTGATAGTGAGATTGAGAAAACCTGAGAAAATGTTCTTAAAGAGAAACTTATATGCTAATTTTTACTAAGCCCTACAAATTCCTATAGCGATTATAATAAATCCTATTAAAAATTAATGAACTCACATGGTGAACTCACAAATTTCAGATCCCCCAACAGAAAACATGCTTTATAGAGACTGTTTAATTATGCGCATACAAATGCAAAGTTAAGTGTAGTGGATTTCATTAGTGGAATGGAAGATTACCTTTTCATTTCACCTACTATCAAGTCAAGGGATTTGCAAAGTATGCTACTAAAGCACACAATTTAAAGATGCATTTTTTTTAGATTTACCTTTTCTTAGTTCAAGTGCGGAATAAAATAATGTGATGGCCAAACAGTTTCCAATTAACATGAGAGCTTCTTTTATTTCAACAACACTTTACTATCATTAGTTGTTTAGATGTTTTCTTCATTTGTATTACAGTACACTATTTATATAGTCGAATTGACTACTTTTTCTCCTCCCACTCCCCGCTCAGCTGGCACCAAAATCTCACAGAGGCCCAAAAATTTGGTCAGATAATTTCCCTCTTTTTTTCTCTCTCTCACAGTCCCGTATAACTCCAGACGTCTTCCCACTTGCCACTTGGAGGTTAAATGAAAGCTTGCTATGTGACCCTCTAGTAATTTCAGACCCCCAACAAACCATACACTATTTCCAATTAACACATGTTCACCCTTCCTCTCCTCCAATTTGCTGAGAGGCATTAAAGCGTGTAATAAGAGGCATCCGGATCAAACATGGGGCACGCATTAAGAAAGCCAAATCCCACCAAATTTCTACCCTACTCTTGGAAATGCAAAATTCAGAGAAGTCTCAAAAATCCAAATCTAATCAATCACTTTATCCAATACTCTCGGAAAAACACTGAATTGTTGTGATTTGTTGCCCTCTTCCATACCCGCTACGCCACTCTTTGCACCTTTTACGAATTTGTAAATAAATGTAGTACATTTTTAGCCAGCTCTATTACAAATAAACAAGATCGTACCTGTGTCCTGCCCCACACAGGGTTGGGTACACACCTCTGAGCACATAGCACAGGCCTTCCACAAATACTACTCGTTTCTATGTAATATTTCCCAATCCTCTCCCTCTAGGAATCTCATTGATGACATTTGCTTCTATACTCGCTCTACTAACTTACCCAGACTTTATGACTCGGTGATTACTTCCCTTTCTGCTACATTTACATTACCTGAAATTAACACGACTATTAACTCCTTGCCTGCAGGCAAAAGCCCTGGCCCTGATACATATACATCCTTTTTTGCACTCAGGTACAAGACTCTCTGTTCCCTATCCTATTGGAAACCTTAATGCAATATCCCTCTCTAACCCATTCTCAGGCAAGCCCAGGAAGCACACATTACCATAATACCTAAAGAACATAAGGACCCTTCGAACTGCTGTAGCTACAGATCCATTTTCCTCATTAACGTTGATTTAAAAATATACGCTAAAATTATAGCTAACCGTCTTAAAACTTTTATCCCCACACAGATCCAGCTTGATCAGGTTGGATTTGTTCCACATAGAGAGGCCAGAGACAACACAATCAAATCTCTAACGCTTATTTCCTAGGCCAAAGGATTTACTATCAATTGATGCTGGAAAATCCTTTGATTGGCATACTCGATTTATTTAACCTCACTTTAGATGACTTGATCCGTTTACTTACCCTTCATATGCCATTGTTCCTGATTATACGTTTTTGTTTATAACTGATTTGTAATCCACATCCTACTGAATTCTAAAAGCAATTGCATTCGTTTTTTATTTGTATTTTTTTTAAATAAACCTCTAATCTTTAAAGAAAGAATGGATTTTGGGGCATTGATATTTTCTTTCATCATTATGGGCAGTTTTGAAAAATATGTTTACAGTTATATTTCTTATTTAGTTGTGTGCTATATGAAAAAGCACAAGCTGAATTGTATACACACAACTGGGATATTGTATACACACAATTGAGAATTACTCCTATCCTCCACCTGCCCTTTCTGCTCAACCATTCTGCAGCCCCACAGAGTTTTAATTAGAGAGAGAGAAAAACTCCAAAAGGAAACAACTTCTGCTTTGCTTTCCCCCATAAAGATCCGTGACTTCTGCGTGGCTGTATCTTGTAATGTTTGTATTGTTGGTTGCATTCCTGCACCCTGCATTGTTTGTATTGTTGTCTGCATTACGTTTAAACCCATTATAGTTTATTTTTAATAAAAAGCTGTGCATAATAAAAATACATGCAATACTCAAAAGCACTGTTGTGTCTTCTATAAAATAACAGAAATTGTCAGTTTAAATTGCTTATTTCATTACATTGTGCAAATGTATTTTAATGCTGACAGTAAAAAGGAGGATCCCTTCCTGATGTACCTTTTCATGCCGTTTTGTTTCTTTAGAGAAGCAGCAAAACTGTCAATGTTTATAAGCTTATAGCAGTTTTTGGATTAAATGTAGAGATGCAATAACTTTGAATGTGAATTAAAGAAACAAAAAAAGTAGACTTATTAAAGAATTCCAACTGAGAACAATATCAGAATACATCATACTTGCTGTAATGGAAGGAAACAGATATATGGTTCTACAGAGCTATAACGACTATATAACAAGGTTATTTTTTTGTATGCTTAATTAAAATAAACAACAAAATTGCTTTATGAAGGATGAATGGGTATTAGCTTTTTTTTTTTATTCTTGCATGGACATTTTTGCCTATATTTTACAACAAAAGAAAAGAATTTAACCCAAAGGCACAATGTTTATAAGAAAATTAAATCAGTAAATTAGGAATAATAGACAAGTGTCCATTCACTAAACTGCATGTTATTTTGTCTTATTTTTTCTTATCGAAAAAATGTAATTCACATACAAACATTTTGTATAGGTATTGTGGCAGTGCGTGGCAATGCCACTATGTAGAATGGCAAAAGGGTCACCCAGGGCTCTCAGCCAGAGGGGCTGAGCAGTTCCAGGGCAGAAATACTTTTACCAGGAAAGAGCTGGCTTTGAAATTCTTTCCGGGTTTTCTAAATTATAACTGGGATCCTGGAACTGGGAGATTTCTAAGAGAAATGGGAGGGATGAGATCTCCAGTCCTGGGTCTGTGGTTTAGTAGGGTTGAGCACCTAATGATTGCACACCTGTGCACAGCCCTTATGAAAAGGGTGCTGGCGGATGTTCAGGGCCCCCACCTGGAAGACAGGAGAACTCCACCCAGGAGTCAGAGTGGAGGACAGTGCAGCAGGGAGCAGCGGGGTTGTGAGACCTATTGTGCAGGTTTGCACGAGACCGGCAGTGGCCTGAGGCCGGAGCAGCAGTGCTGTGAATGCAAAGCCAGGAGGCTGGACGTGCCTGTATTTCTGTGATAAAGAGTTTTGTGAATGTTCATTTAATAAAAGTGGGCAAGGAAGCCCTTAAAGAAACCTGTGCGAGTGCTCTGTGAGCTCCCAACGTCACAGTATGCAATTGTGACTTTTTGCACAAAATAATTATTTAACCATTGAAATTAAATGTTGTTGAATATATTATAAAAACAAATTTTTGCATGAATTATATTTCTTCATTTATGTTATATTTCATATAGTTTAAAAAACATTACTAATTACATTATAAAACATCTGTAATTTTTGAGAGGCAGTATCTACAATGTTGGTGGTACAGCCTGCTTCTGATCTATTCATAAAATTATAGGTAAATGATAAGGTAAGTAAGGCAATGCTACCACGGCTTCTATGATGGTATTTCATCCACTGCTTATCTCTATTACAAAAGATACCCAAAAAAGGCAAACATGAATGGGGATTTGCAGTTTCATACTATTGTAGTAGTAACAATAACAGAATTAGCACACAAACATACTTATTCTTTAGTTGATATCAAGTGTGATCTACTTCTTGTTTCCTTTTTTTGCAGTTTAAATGGGAGAGCTGCACAAGAACTACACTGCTTTATTTAAATACTGTAATCGTAGTACATTTGCTTCAAGTGCTTATTTTTAGTGATCTATTAATCCTTTGCCTAAAGGGATTTCTTCCTTTCTTGTTGGACTTTTAGAGATTTGAGGGTGTAATTCATCCAGACTTGATACTTTGTTCCCTTTTAATAGTTCTAATTGCCTAATTATCTGTCCTAGTGCAATCATAAAGGCTTCTAGCATTTAATTTTACCCTTAGGAAAATGTATCTGAACATTCCGGATTTAGCAGTGATATGAATGTCCACAATGTCCATAGCAAAGAAAAAAAGGTCTCTTTTGACTATTTAAAATCTTATACCATCTAAAGAGTATGTGTCACATAGAAATATACAATATTATATTACCTTGTAGCCTGCAATGACTTTGAATGTTAGGCAGTTATTGTAATCAGATGTGTCATTAATTCTTTAGTCATCAGTTAAGGTGGCAAACTATTTATGGGATTACATTTTTTTAAAACTTTATTAGATTAGAAATCCCTGCTACTTGCTTAAATGAATGATACCAATCTAAGAATTGTAAATTATTGCTATAAAATTGCTGTCTTAATTGACATTGCCCTTCTTGGACTTTATATTATACATTGGCTTTTCATGAATATAAATTCTTAAGTGTTTTAGAAAATGAAATATCCATTTAGAATCAAAGCATTGTAATGAGCAGATGATACATCAGAACCATTTATCAATGTTAAACACAAGAGAACGGTAGCAATTAAACCTTCAGAAAACCATGTAGTAGACATGTAAACCCACTAAATAATGTTTTCGTTTTGTTTCAGATCCATTCAGATTTTTTTTTTTAATACTCGGATCCACTCGTTATTTGTATTCGGAACAAATCCGAATTTTAGTTTTTTCATTTCGGACATTCGGAGGGTTTAAAAAAAAACAACTTTAATAAAAAAAACCCAGCCTCTGTCCCGCTCCCCAAATCATACCACGCCCCTTAGATCTGGTAGACATTTTAATGGGGGATTCAATGCCGAAACTCCCCCAAAAAAGCAGGGGTCCACCCTAATATCCCTTACCAGACCCTTGATCCGAGCAGCAGCCCAGCAGAGCAGAAAAGGGGGGGCGAGCTTGTGACCCCCTTCTCTGCACCATATCAAGCCTCTTGCCCTCAACATAGGGTATGATCATGTTGATAAGGGCAAGGGCCTGGATCAAGGGTCTGGTAAGGGATATTAGGGGGGTATTTTTTCTTTTTGACATGGAGTCCCCGATTAAAGTTCCGAGTAGATCTAAAGGGCCAGGTATGGATTGGGAGGGGGATTGCACACTGTTTTTTTTTATTTGAACTGTGAACAATGAATATAACGGCAGTTGAACATCCAGATACATCTACATAATTCAGATTCATTTGCATTCAGTATTTTTTGTATTCAGACATTTGGATGCATCCGAATGTCTGAATTCACGGAAATTCATCCGAATTTGCATTTGGCACGAAACTAAATTTATATGTCTACAATGTACTAATCTATATAAAAATTGTTCAAAACAATACAAAAAAATGGAAGATGATCCATTAATTTTCCTCATCCTTATTAACTTGAATATTGATTAAAATGTTTTTTTAAAAGCTGTTGAGAAGTATTATGGATTGGTGAGATGTGAACATGTTTGTCATGCTTGTAACATGCCAGTCAGTCATGACTAGGTTCTAATAAACTCAAATTTGGCTTAGTTATTTATTACTTGTATGTAAAGTATGTGAATACCTTCTGTTTTTAGAAGGGTTTTCTGTGATATGTAAATGATGTAAGACCAAAACTTTTTTTAGTTAGGATCTAAACAATAAACTGGCAAAACTGCGGAGCATAAACAACTTGGAAACGAGTCTGGACTTGACGCACCAGGCTCTGGTGGAGGGCGGCATAGATGAGGAGAGGGGTTTGTAGGAGCAGGATCCCGAGGTGGGTAGCTGGGTTACCGTTAGAAGGTGGGGTAGAGGGAACGGTGTGAGAGAGGCCAGTCATGAATTAATACACCCCAATAAATATGCCAGGTTGCCGGATGTTGGGGATGTTAGTTCAGGGGTGACATTGCGGGATCAGGACGCCTCCTCTATCAGCAGGGGGAGTGACTGCTCCAGTAAGGATGGGAGCAGGATGGAGGGACATGAAAGACAGATTTTGGTGGTGGGGGATTTTGGTGGTGGGGGTCTATTATCAGGCGTACAGACAGGGTAATCTGCCATCGGGACTGTGAGCGTTGAACAGTCTGTTGCTTAGCGGGGATTCGTGTTCGACACATTGCGGAATGGATGGACAGGTTACTGGATGGGGTTGGGCATGACCCAGCTGTCATGGTGCACATCGTATGCAATGACAAAATAGGAGGCAAATGGAGGGTCCTAAAAAGCGAGTTCAGAGACTTAGGTGCTAGGTTGAAGAAAAGGACCTCCACGGTAGTATTCGCTGAGATACTGCTGGTGCCAGGAGCCATTCCAGAGAGACAACGAGTTGAGAGCACTGAACAAGTGGCTTCGGAGCTGGTGTCGCAAAGAGGGCTTTGGGTTCATGGAGAACTGGGCTGACTTCTCAGTCGGCTACCAGCTCTACTGCAGAGATGGGCTGCATCTAAATGGGGAAGGTGCAGCACTCTTGGGGAGAAAATGGTTAAAAGACTGGAGGATCTTTTAAACTAGATAATGAGGGGAGGAAATAAAAACCGATATAATAAATATAGTGCAAGTAACTTCAGGGGCGATTAATATTGGGGGCAGTAATACAAACGTGGATAGAGGGCTCACTCCAGTGAATCTAGTTAATCTAATGACTCGAGTTAACCTAATAAGTAATGTATCAGCCATACCAAGGTCTAATAAAAATAGTAGTGGGGCTCCAGAAATGAGTAATAATAAAACCAAAACTAGCACCAAACTAAAATGTATGTACACCAATGCCAGAAGTCTAGCAAACAAAATAGAGGAGCTTGAGCTTTTGCTACTCGGAGAAAACTTCGATTTAGTGGGAATAACAGAAACTTGGCTAGACAGTACACATGACTGGGCAACTAATGTACAAGGGTGTAACCTGTCCAGGAGGGACAGGGTTGGTAGAAGGGGTGAAGGGGTATGCATTTACGTAAAAAACAATCTAACTGTGCACATATGAGACGACATCACAAAAGATAGTTGCGTTGGTGTTGAGTCTTTGTGGCTAGAACTAGATAAGACTAAGACTGATGCTAGTCGTAGACTAATTATGGGTGTGTGTTATAAACGCCCAAACATAGGGGAAGAGGAGGAGGTTCACCTACATTCCCAAACAGAAATAGCTAGGAAGCAGGGAAATGTTATTATAATGGGTGACTTCAATTATCTGGACATTGATTGGTCAAATGGAAACTCTCATTCTATAAAGACTGGCCTTTTCTGAACCTGTTACGGGACAATTTCATGGATCAGTTGGTTGATGTCCCAACCAGGAAGAATGCTATACTAGATTTATTAATTTCCAATAATGTGGACTTACAGTAGTTGCAGACATAGCGATTAGGGATACATTGGGTAATAGTGATCACAGGATGATTACTTTTAATGTAGGGTACAGAAAAGAGAAGTGTGTTGGTTTGACAAGAACACTAAATTATAGAAAGGCAAACTTTGATAAGCTGCGTGACCTAGTATGCAACACTAAATGGGACAACTTATTTCTAACACTGACGAGAAGTGGGACTGTTTTAAAAATACATTACATAACACTATTATCAAGTGCATACCATTGGGTAACAAAAAAGCAAGACGAAGAACTAAGCCTGCATGGTTAAATAAAACAGTAAGACAACACATCAAAGACAAGAAGATAGCATTCATAAAATACAAGATAGAGGGCACTGCATTGGCATTCCAGAGCTACAAGGAATACAATAAGAGATGTAAACATGAAATCCGGGCAGCTAAAATAGATTATGAAAAGCATATCGCCACAGTCAGTAAAAAGAATCCCCAAAAATTCTTCCAATATACAAACAGTAAAAAGGTAAGAAAAGAGCAGGAGGCCCAATAGAAGATGAAAATGGGAGATTAATCACAAACGACGGGGAGAAGGCTGAGGTATTGAATTCATTTTTCTCCTCGGTATACACTCAGGAGAAAGACAGGTTTAATGAAGATAAGAATGTGAGTAGCTTAGTGCGTAAAATACTGCAGTGGTTGACAGTACCCGGAGTTCAACAAAGACTTGAAAAACTTAATGCAAATAAATCATTAGGACCAGAAATCCTGCACCTAAAGGTACTTAAAGACTTGACTTGACTACATCGTCAAGGACTCCATAATGACTGGTAAGGTACCAATTGACTGGCGGAACGCTACAGTAGTACCAATATTCAAAAAAGGTTGCAGATGCCAACCTGGGAACTATAGACCAGTCAGTCTAACATCAATAGTATGCAAACTGTTAGAGGGAATGATAAAGGACTATTTGGTGTTTTTTGTTCATGGCAATGGTATAATAAATGATAATCAGCACAGATTTAGGAAGGACCGTTCTTGTCAGACCAACCTACTAACATTCTATGAAGAGGCGAGTAGAGAAACCTATACACCCAAAGAACCTCACAATGTCTGAACTTTGATAATGCTTACAACTTTTTCTGTGTGCCTGCAGAATCCCTCAAACCCAAAGGTGATCAAATGTAGGTCTTCACCTGTTCCCTGATTCAAAGCCTGAAGAACCTCAAAACAAGAGCCTCAGTGGACAAAGATTTTGTCTACAACATGGTTAATTTTTCAGAGATGGAGACTTGAAACTTAATTTTGTGGCGTGGTAAGCTGAGTGAAGGAGCTCGGGTGTCCTCAGACAAATACAAGTATACTGGGCTGGAGTTATTGAAAGTGGCCAACAAGAGAGTTATCAGTGCCACTCCTTCTACTACTAAAGTTTAGTGTGGGAAATAAGATCTCCCATGAGTGATTTTACCATGACCATGTTACTTTTCTCAGTGTTTATAAGTACTTGCAGTTATTTATTTGTTATCCCATCGTGTCTTGCCTTAGTCATACCTGTGATAATAGTATTATTTTTTGTGATGGGGGAATGAACTGCTTAGTGCTTTGGAAGGGGTACACAAAGAGAAAGGGAAGCAGCAGAGGCTCTTCAACATTGGAATATTGAATAGTGGGGGTTTATCTTGGGGGGGTGGATAAAAGTCAAAACCTATGCATTGACAGGGACACAGAATAAAAAAACAAAACCTTTTTTTTTGTAGACTGGGAAAGGGTAGAATCTTTGTCAAGTTTTATTGTTATCTGTTTACATTCCCTCACTCCTGTCCTGGTGACCACATCTCCAACAACTACCAAGAATGTGGTATAAACCCTTTCCTATTTTTAATCCAAAACTAAACAGAACACTTTGAAGGAACTACAAAGGCTGTTGTTTATGTAGTGGTGCAATATACCTGTTACACATTGGTGCAAGATAATGCTCTAGCATTTGCATTATGCTTTCCAAAGAAATTAGATGTTTGTCACCTAATCTGTATTATAATGGTTGGATTAGAAAAACTACTGTTTTTCTGTAGATATTCTGCAGTTAAACGCCAGATGGCCCTCTGACTGAAATTCTTTTTAAGACAGTCACTATTGCTCCCCTAAAATAAAGCTGATGCCAGGGGTATCTGAAATGTGTATAAATATAGATGTATGTGACATGAAAGTATCATCAGTCTATAATATTTATCATATTATCTATGTCATTTGTCTAATCTTCCTATGAGTCTAAATTCTTTTTTTGAGAACTGAATCCAGAATAATGCCACATATTTCCTAAATGTGACTATGCTTAAAACAACCTGTGAATTCTGTGTTAGTCTGCTGGAAACAAAAAAATGTATAATTCCTAGAGTAACAAAACTTGGTTTTCTAAGGATACCATCTGCTTCAATGTAATTTTTTGAATGCTTAATCTAATAAAAGAAGTTTCCTAAAACATAACATGAGTTTATTAATAATAATTAATGTTTTTTTCTGTATCTGAAAAATATTAAATGGTATAATTTAGGGGGTTATTCACTAAGCTGCCAAAGGCAGCCGAGTGCTCGAGTTAAGGTGAGCCGAAGTAAAGTGAGCTGAAAGCTGTTCGGCTATTCACTTCGGCCCTATACAGCTGAAATCAGCTGTACATTGGCTAGCTTTGGCTGGCTTCGGTTCAGCCGAACATGTGGATCGGCTAAGACGAACCTCCAGCAGGCTACTCGCTGCTGTTCGGTCTATTCTTATAGATGAGTAAGGCATTCGGCTCGGCTGTTCTGCTTGGTCCCTCTGTGGGACCGAGCAGAACAGAAAAATAGTTAAAAAGTAGAAAAAATTAAATAGAAAACAATTGTGCGGAGCTAACAGTGACAGCTAGCTCCGCCCAACTGTTTTCGATTGGCCTGGCGGTTCTGCTGCCGTCAAAAGAAAATCACCAGACGGGGACTTGATGGAGAACTGCAGGTCCCCCTCTGCTGATTGACAGCAGCAGTGGGTTGGGTGCAATAGCTAGTTTGCTATTGGCTATTGCAAATTGAAATAGCCAATAGGAATCTAGCTATGCTTCCAATGGGAAAAAAAAAATGAGCAGGGAAAGGTTTACTCTGCTCGATTGAGCAGAGTGAACCTTTCTGTGAGAAAGTGTTTCTCTCCCGGGAGGCCGGGAGCCTATTAGACTCCCAGAGCATCCGGGGGAGGAATGACAGATGCGTTCCTGGTTACCAGGTAACCAGAAACGACATCTGTCATTACACACTGAGAACATGGAGAGGCCACTCTCAGTGTGTAATGACAGCGTCCCTGGTTAGCTGGTAACCAGGGACGCTGATCTCTCTGCAAGTGGCCGGAGCCAGCCGTGAGAAGACGGCTGGCTCCACCCAGCTGTCAGAAGCAGGCTGTTGGCCGGCCAATGGCCGGCCATTCGGCCAGCTTC
>NW_017306436.1:378324-380242 GCF_000935625.1 Nanorana parkeri | reverse complement strand
AAAAAAAAAATGAGCAGGGAAAGGTTTACTCTGCTCGATTGAGCAGAGTGAACCTTTCTGTGAGAAAGTGTTTCTCTCCCGGGAGGCCGGGAGCCTATTAGACTCCCAGAGCATCCGGGGGAGGAATGACAGATGCGTTCCTGGTTACCAGGTAACCAGAAACGACATCTGTCATTACACACTGAGAACATGGAGAGGCCACTCTCAGTGTGTAATGACAGCGTCCCTGGTTAGCTGGTAACCAGGGACGCTGATCTCTCTGCAAGTGCCGGGAGCCAGCCGTGAGAAGACGGCTGGCTCCACCCAGCTGTCAGAAGCAGGCTGTTGGCCGGCCAATGGCCGGCCATTCGGCCAGCTTCAGTTTTCAGCGCGGCTCAGTCGAGCCGAGGAATAGCCCGTACAGCAGCCCTTCGGTTCTACTGAACCGAAGGGGTCCTGGGGCCGAAGCAAGCCGAAGGATCAGCCACAGCTACAGCTAGATCCTCCGGTTGCTTCGTGAATAGACCCCATAGTCTTTTTGAGAAATGTATGGTCCCACATTTATTTTTGTGTACTGTGGCAGTGTAAGCCAATGCCATGGTGTAGTTTGGCAACTATGGCACCCAGAACTCTCAGCCAGAGGGGCGCAGAGGGTCCAGAGAGTAAACCCTTATATAAGGAAGAACCTGGCCTTTCAGATTCCTCCAGGTTTTCAGAATTGTAGCTGGGATCTGGAGCTCTGGAGATTTCTTAGAGCTCTGGGTGGGAGAAAATCTCCAGTCCTGGGGCCAGGTGTTGCCAATGACCAGCCTGGGCTGATCAGGTGGCTGAGAGCAGCCTCATTAAGAAGCCAGCCCAGAGCTCAGTGTGAGAGTTGTGTGGGTGCGGGAGGCACAGGGCCACAGCAGACTCAGGTGCTGGACACACATGGAACAGCCAGGGGAGGCTGGGAGAGGTCGGGAAGGTCGTGACCCTAGGACCTGTTGGAGACACTGCTGAGAGAGCAGAGTGAGGGCTCACGAGGGTTGAACAGCGTGAGTTTCACACAGAGGTGTGATGAGCTTCTTAGGAGCTGTGGAAAGCTACTGAGCAAAACTAAAAACTATAATTAATGTTGCTGCAGGCAAGCTGATTATTATGAGAATGTTGGCTCTTCTAGTGTAACAGGGGAGGTCTACCCTGTTGTCGGAAAATACTTTTTGTGTTTGCCCTTAATAAAGCTGTGTTTTACCTGAATTTCCTGACTACAGTCGAGTGTCCTTGTTACAGTACTTTCAGTACTTTTCAGCTGTCAAACAAAAACAATACTTTAGCTACCTACTTGAGCCTATAAAGTGAGTTTTTGCTTAACCTAAAAACTCACAGTCTGAACCCTCCAAGCACTCTTGCACAGTCTGAACCCTCCAAGCACCCTTGCACAGAAAAAATGTCTGTCAGTTCACCAATCATATAATTCAAAACTCCATAGCACAGTCCTTTCCCATGAGGCTTCCCAGTCCTTCCATAATGAGCCAGGTATTCAACTCTTTCATTAATGGATGCCTTAATACTGAGGCATCCATTAATGAATGGTAACCGCTGATTCTCAGCGGTTACCGGCTGATTCTCAGCGGTTACCGGCTGATTCTCAGCGGTTACCGACATTCCACAGCCCCACACAGTATAAGTGATCAGTCATTTGGTCACTTTGTGGCAGGGAAGTACAGTGTACATTACCCATCACGAAGGGGTTAAACTCAAGTACGGAAAAATAACTGCTGATGTGCCAGAAATATAGTGTGCTCCTACCCTCCTCTTTGACATGACAACACAGTGTTTTTTTGGCTCTAAATTCCTAGGCATGTGTTGTCATCTCTGTCTACCCCATGTGTAATGCATTACAAAGGACACAGACCTCTCCTTACCCCCCCCCCCCCCACACACCCCCCCCCAAAAACCT
>NW_017306436.1:374528-378284 GCF_000935625.1 Nanorana parkeri | reverse complement strand
CTTGTACATAGGCAGAGAGCACAGGAGATTGTCAGCTCACAAGAATTTTGACAAAATAAACAGGTATGTTTGCTCTTATATAACACAACACCTTAAATGGCTTATTTAGCAGACCAAAAAGGAGCATATAACAGAAATGTGTTGTTAAGGTTAAAGTACAGTTTAAAGGAAATATGGAGTTTGCCAATGCTTACTTACTTTTGAAATGCTAATTTCCTGGTTGTCTTTGACACACTAACCCAAAGACAGCTTGCAGATTAGGAAAGTCCAAGTGATGTTTGAGCTGAAGCCATTGGACCAGGAAACAAGCTTTTTTATGAGTTGAGGTCAGCAATAGTGGCCTTTGTACTTCTCAGTACAGCTGTCCTTTAGGGTAGCAATCCATTTGTTTCATGCGGCATCAATCACATGAATAAAAATACATTTGTTTTGCCACTGGTGTTCCAGTCATTCCATTGTCTCTTGTTTGATACATCCTTCTGGAGCTTTGAAATATAGAAAAGAGAAAGAGTTAAACTATTCTGTAATGAAGAGTTTAATAATGTAATACAATAATTTAACACTGCTGAATATGACAGCGTCCCTGGTTAGCTGGTAACCAGGGACGCTGATCTCTCTGCAAGTGGCCGGAGCCAGCCGTGAGAAGACGGCTGGCTCCACCCAGCTGTCAGAAGCAGGCTGTTGGCCGGCCAATGGCCGGCCATTCGGCCAGCTTCAGTTTTCAGCGCGGCTCAGTCGAGCCGAGGAATAGCCCGTACAGCAGCCCTTCGGTTCTACTGAACCGAAGGGGTCCTGGGGCCGAAGCAAGCCGAAGGATCAGCCACAGCTACAGCTAGATCCTCCGGTTGCTTCGTGAATAGACCCCATAGTCTTTTTGAGAAATGTATGGTCCCACATTTATTTTTGTGTACTGTGGCAGTGTAAGCCAATGCCATGGTGTAGTTTGGCAACTATGGCACCCAGAACTCTCAGCCAGAGGGGCGCAGAGGGTCCAGAGAGTAAACCCTTATATAAGGAAGAACCTGGCCTTTCAGATTCCTCCAGGTTTTCAGAATTGTAGCTGGGATCTGGAGCTCTGGAGATTTCTTAGAGCTCTGGGTGGGAGAAAATCTCCAGTCCTGGGGCCAGGTGTTGCCAATGACCAGCCTGGGCTGATCAGGTGGCTGAGAGCAGCCTCATTAAGAAGCCAGCCCAGAGCTCAGTGTGAGAGTTGTGTGGGTGCGGGAGGCACAGGGCCACAGCAGACTCAGGTGCTGGACACACATGGAACAGCCAGGGGAGGCTGGGAGAGGTCGGGAAGGTCGTGACCCTAGGACCTGTTGGAGACACTGCTGAGAGAGCAGAGTGAGGGCTCACGAGGGTTGAACAGCGTGAGTTTCACACAGAGGTGTGATGAGCTTCTTAGGAGCTGTGGAAAGCTACTGAGCAAAACTAAAAACTATAATTAATGTTGCTGCAGGCAAGCTGATTATTATGAGAATGTTGGCTCTTCTAGTGTAACAGGGGAGGTCTACCCTGTTGTCGGAAAATACTTTTTGTGTTTGCCCTTAATAAAGCTGTGTTTTACCTGAATTTCCTGACTACAGTCGAGTGTCCTTGTTACAGTACTTTCAGTACTTTTCAGCTGTCAAACAAAAACAATACTTTAGCTACCTACTTGAGCCTATAAAGTGAGTTTTTGCTTAACCTAAAAACTCACAGTCTGAACCCTCCAAGCACTCTTGCACAGTCTGAACCCTCCAAGCACCCTTGCACAGAAAAAATGTCTGTCAGTTCACCAATCATATAATTCAAAACTCCATAGCACAGTCCTTTCCCATGAGGCTTCCCAGTCCTTCCATAATGAGCCAGGTATTCAACTCTTTCATTAATGGATGCCTTAATACTGAGGCATCCATTAATGAATGGTAACCGCTGATTCTCAGCGGTTACCGGCTGATTCTCAGCGGTTACCGGCTGATTCTCAGCGGTTACCGACATTCCACAGCCCCACACAGTATAAGTGATCAGTCATTTGGTCACTTTGTGGCAGGGAAGTACAGTGTACATTACCCATCACGAAGGGGTTAAACTCAAGTACGGAAAAATAACTGCTGATGTGCCAGAAATATAGTGTGCTCCTACCCTCCTCTTTGACATGACAACACAGTGTTTTTTTGGCTCTAAATTCCTAGGCATGCCCTCCCCTTCCCCCCCCCCCCCCACACACACACACGCAAACACCTTGTACATAGGCAGAGAGCACAGGAGATTGTCAGCTCACAAGAATTTTGACAAAATAAACAGGTATGTTTGCTCTTATATAACACAACACCTTAAATGGCTTATTTAGCAGACCAAAAAGGAGCATATAACAGAAATGTGTTGTTAAGGTTAAAGTACAGTTTAAAGGAAATATGGAGTTTGCCAATGCTTACTTACTTTTGAAATGCTAATTTCCTGGTTGTCTTTGACACACTAACCCAAAGACAGCTTGCAGATTAGGAAAGTCCAAGTGATGTTTGAGCTGAAGCCATTGGACCAGGAAACAAGCTTTTTTATGAGTTGAGGTCAGCAATAGTGGCCTTTGTACTTCTCAGTACAGCTGTCCTTTAGGGTAGCAATCCATTTGTTTCATGCGGCATCAATCACATGAATAAAAATACATTTGTTTTGCCACTGGTTTTCCAGTCATTCCATTGTCTCTTGTTTGATACATCCTTCTGGAGCTTTGAAATATAGAAAAGAGAAAGAGTTAAACTATTCTGTAATGAAGAGTTTAATAATGTAATACAATAATTTAACACTGCTGAATTCAATAAATCAGTTTCTAAATAATGCTAGCAATAATAACATTATGAATAATTATAGAAATGATGTGTTCTATGATCAGGTTAGGTATGATAATAAAACATTCATGCATATAAAGAATACAATTATGGTGGAAATTAAAAATTATCCAGAGACTAACATAACAATAAACAAAGTAAAGCAATTTAAAACTTTGGTAAGAATAATGTAACACATTGTGTTGTTTTGATCCAGTTAAAGGATACTTTAGAACTGAAATTAGTCTTCAATGTTTTCATATTTTTTTTGCTATTATTTGAATATATCATTTTGTTTGGAACTTTGACGACTCTAAGGTCCCATTCACACTTGAGCTGTTCCATCTTTGAATGTTTTTTGCATGTTTTTTTAATATTTCTACAGGCGTTTTTGTTTAAGCGTTTAAGGCTTAAGCGTTTTATTTAATTTTTATTTTTAGCCAATGTAAAGTTAGTTACTAGGCATTTTTCACATTTTCCATGTGTTTTTCTGGTACTCCCATTGTAGTCTGTTGGGGCCAAAGCGCTTGACTCTGCTCCAAAAGAAGCGTATGTATTTTTTCCAGCTACAGGCTTCTTCTACAAGTGACAGAATGCTCAGGTGTGAACAGAGGACCTCTGTTAAAGAGCCATCTATTCCAAACTAATAATGTTGAATAAGGAAGTAGGCACATAGTACATTGCACAATATAGGTTTTAGAGAGTTATTTCCCAATAACCTCCTAGTAATTCTTTAGGGAACTGTATGTGTCTATTTTGCAAATGAATTACTCAGAACTCAGATTAAAGGAGAAGTATGAGGTGAGTGCTTTTCACTCACCTCATAGTTCTAGCCGACCTGTGACAAAGAGACTGTCACAGGTCGGCTCAGTAGATCGGGAGGTGAGCGAACACATACCGGCGTTCGCTCACCTCTCGATCCTGTCACGACTCTCTGCTGTGACAGGGG
>NW_017306436.1:371759-373773 GCF_000935625.1 Nanorana parkeri | reverse complement strand
CGAGCAGCAGCTTGCGGTATATTGCGGCGTCTCAGTATACCGCGAGCTGCAGCTCGCGGTATACTGAGCTTAGGGTAACGGGAGGACGCTAGTTTGTGTCCTCCCGTTACCCTAAAGAGAACTATAGGGAAAAGACTTAGGGGTCTATTCACAAAGCTGCCGAAGGATCTGGCCGTAGCTTCGGCCGATCCTTCAGCTGGCTTCGGCCCCAGGAGCGCTTCGGTTCAGGAGAACCGAGGGGGTGCTGTAGGGCTATTCACAATAGCCCGTACAGCTCCCGATCACGGCCGAGCAGCTCAGTCGAGCGCTGAGCCGTGCTGAAAGCCGAAGCTGGCCGAGCGGCCGGCCATTGGCCGGCCGACAGCCTGCTTCTGACAGCTGGGCGGAGCCAGCCGTGATCTTACGGCTGGCTCCGGCCACTTTCAGAGAGATCAGCGTCCCTGGTTGCTAACCAGGGACACTGATCTCCAAGCATCTGACTCTCCCTGGCGCCCCGGGAGTCTCCTGCTCCCGGCCGCCAAGGAGAAAAACCCCGCTCTGTCTTTTTTCTTTATTCTGACACGGAGCGATGTCAGAATAGAGAAAAAAAAAAAGTCCCATTCAAAAGCATTGGGACATTACTATTGGCTATTTCTATTGCAATAGCCAATAGTAAACTAGCATTGTACCCGCCCTCTTTTGCAGTTCCCCACCAGGTCCACCAGCAGAGGGCGGGTACAATGCTAGTTTACTATTGGCTATTGCAAATTGAAATAGCCAATAGTAAACTCCCAATGCTTTTGAATGGGAATTCGTCTTTTTTTTTTCTCGATTCTGACATCGCTCGTGACAGAATAAAGAAAAAAAAAGACACAGCGGGGTTTCTCTTCTTGGTGGCCAGGAGCGGGAGGCTCCCAGAGCGCCCGGGGGATTTTTAACATTTTTTTTTTTTTTACAGCAGCACAGCCGCCGGACAATAGGAAACTATTGGGCGGAGCTAGCTGTCACTGCTAGCTCTGCACAATCGTTTTCTATTTACTTTTTTCACTCTTTTTCTGTTCTGCTCGGTGCCTCTGAGGGACCGAGCAGAACAGCCGAGCCAAATGCCGCTCGGCGGCATTCGGCTATTCTCTCACTGCTGTTCGGGATCTTTCAGAATAGCCCGAACAGCAGTGTGAAGCCTGCCGGAGGTTCGCCTCAGCCGATCCAGATGTTGGATCGGGTGAGTCGAACTCCTGCTGCACTTCAGGTCAGCCGAACATGCTAAGCATGTTCGGCAGATCCGAAGCCACACGAAGCAAGCCGATGTACGGCTGATTTCAGCCGATGTACGGCTGAAATCAGCCGTACCAGCCTGAAGTGAATAGCCGAACAGTGTTCGGCTCACTTCACTTCTGATCGGTCATTCACTCGGCTGCCCTCGGCAGCTATGTGAATAGACCCCTTAATCCCATAGTTCTCCTTTAAAGTAAATTAAGTAAACATTCTGACTTCAGCACAGTTGCTGTGTTTTCTGAAAAGCCTTAGTAGCACACTAAATGCTTTCACACGTTGCCTTTATTGTTTCTATATTACTGCCAACTCTGATACACTGTAAGCCAAAGCAATAAAATGAATCCTTGTCAAAATCTTCCTTTCTTTTTTGATCAAACTAACCATATATGTTACATGAAATACAATGTAAGAGAAGGAGATTTTACTTTCTATTAAAAGTGATTTGAACGTTCTGCCTTTGTAGAAGTTACCAGCCTAAACCTTTACAAAATTGAAGCATTCCAAAATGTTAACAACTGTTTGTGCACAAAATATTTTTATTCCATGGCCTTCTTTAGGCCACAGGAGATATAGGGGTCTATTCACTAAGCTGCTGTAGGCAGTCGAGTGACTAACGGACCGGAAGCGAAGTGAGCCGAACGCTGTTCGGCTATTCACTTCAGGCTGGTACGGCTGATTCCAGCCGTATATCGGCAGAAATCAGCCGTACATCATTCGGGTGGCTTCGGCTGGCTTCGGGTCGGCCAAACATGCACTGCAT
>NW_017306436.1:365331-371361 GCF_000935625.1 Nanorana parkeri | reverse complement strand
GCCAAACATGCACTGCATGTTTGGCCGACCCGAAGTGCAGAAGGAGTTTGACTCAGCCGATCCAACATCTGGATTGGCTAAGCCGAAACTACGGCAGGCTACTCGCCTATTGTCATAGATGCCGAACAGCCGTGAGTGAATAGCCGAATGCTGCCGAGTGACATTCGGCTCGGCTGTTCTGCTTGGTACCTCTGTGGTACAGCGCAGAATAGAAAAACAGTTAAAAAAGTAGTAAAAATAAAATAGAAAACGATGCAGTGACAGCTAGCTCCGCCCAACTGTTTTGTATTGTCCGGGCGGTTCTGCTGCTGGCAGAATAATAATTAAAAAAAATCACCATAGGAATGCATAGCTAGATTCCTTTTGGCAATAACCAATAGCAAACTAGCTATTGCACCCGCCCTCTGCTGCTGTTAATCACATGAGGGGACCTGATGGAGAACTTCAGGTCCCCTCTGGTGATTGACAGCAGCAGTGGGTGGGTGCAATAGCTAGTTTGCTATTGGGACGCTGATCTGTCTGTGCAAGTGGCCGGAGCCAGCTTCGGCTTTCACCTCGGCTCAGTCGAGCCGAAGCATATGCCTTCGGCTCGACTGAGTCACTCGACCGACCTCGGTAGCTGTACGGGTTATAGTGAATAGCCCGTACAGCAGCCCTTCAGTTCTACTTAACCGAAGGGTTCCTGGGGCCAAAGCTAGCCGAAGGATCAGCCGAAGCTACGGCTAGATCCTTCGGCAGCTTAGTGAATAGACCCCATAGATTTGTACAGTAAGTTCTCAACAATCATTAACTCTGGAAGGATGGAGAAGGGTACAAAAATGTAAGCTTTTACTCATTGATAATATAAATCAAAGCAGATATCAGAAGGGTCAATAGATCTAAAGAAAACTTTAATGGTTTCAACATACTGTATCATGCTATAGAAAAGATCTAACAGACGGACTTGTTTACAAGCATGTTATTAATATGTCTTATCTATTTTATGAGTATTATTACAGAATAACGCATACACAAAAGTGTCATAAGGTATTTTTTATAATGTAACAATGTAACACTGGGTCCAGTTGTAACACAATTAAAGGATGACTGCACTTTTAAAACACGTTAGTTCTGTTGATATGTCTGCAATTAATCAACAACATTGTATGCAGCCTGACTAATTCTGCCGTATAATTAGAGACAAATAGCAAAAAAGAAAAGTATCTGCCCCACACACCTTTTTGATTCAATGAGGTTGATTTATGAAAGGCAAATCAACTGTTCCCTTTAGCATAGTAATTGATGTGAAGCTCTGCTGACTTCTGCCACCCAATCATATGCAAGCTCCTGGCACTGAAGACATTTAATTTAAAATTATTTAGAGCAGATGCCTTCCTTTTTCTTTGTCCTGGTCTACAGTGCAAATATAGACAGGATAAATGTATTACTATATACAATAACTATATACAATAAAAAAGTAAACGTGTTTTAAAAAATGAAGTCATCCTTTAAAGCCCAGGGATTTTTTTAAATAGAATACAGAGTATTGCTTTTCAAACATATTTTGATTGTGATTGTTGATATGGCCTAATGTCACCTAATTCAGAAGGAAAACCATGTTAATAAAATTATATATTTTTAATTTGGGTTCTGTGGATTTATTATAAAGGCATGCATTTTCATGTTTATGTTATAAAATGGGCAAACATATACATAAACATGTATCTGGCAATAATATATAATTTAATAGATATGTGAATTTTGGCTATTTATTAATCTATCCTTATTTTAAAAATACACAATCATAATTATCAGTAGTTTATATAGAAATAGGTCTAATAAAGGGCATTTGTTATAAAAGATTAAGGCATTATTACCATGTGCGTATGTCTATGAGTGTATAATAACTTTTCGTTGAAGATTTAATGATGGCATGGTTAAATAGATTGTATTTATTTGTGTGGAATTGACATTCCTACTGCTTAAAATAGAAAGTAAAGACTGATGTGCAAAATTGAAATACACATAGTACTGCTAATACAGATCTTTGATTTGAGCAAATAATGCAACTTTTGTTGATGTTACCTAATAATGCTTTTATTGTCTGCATATGTAGCTCTGCAATAAGAGGTTTATTGTCCACCTTAATTTACAACTTCCTGGAGCGTTACTTAGAGAAGCAGATGAAATTCCCTCTTCTACCTTCATATCCACAGCTAGAATGGAAAGGATAAGTGTTGAGTGCACATTTCCTATCTCCCAATAGGATTGCAAATGGATGTTTCCAAATAACTGAGTGTCTTCTGGTTACCATCAGGGAATATTTGAAAAAAAAAAAGCTCAAATGGTAAGAGGCTATGGACACATTTAAAATATACTGTATTGGGACTAAAAGTCAGCAGAGCATTGTCATTCACTAGAGTGCAAGAAATTGTCAAGGCCATGGGACTCAAAAATATTGTTGTCAACATGCCAAGTTTCTTATACCACCTTCTTTTTAATACTTGAAGACCTACCTGTAATGATGATCAAACTGTTTACATTAATGTTTATCCTTTCATGCCATGTCTAATAATGTGACCATAATAAACAATTAACTGAGAAAGCATGCTATGTATCTACAAGTAATTTACTGTATTGTACTTTTAGTTATTGAAGCATGTAAGCTGTTAATTATTGATGTATTGTTTTTCTAAATGTATAGCAGATATTGCTTAGTAATTAAATGCATGGGTTCTCTATCTGGAAACACATTATTGAGTAAAATGTAAAGAAAAACAATAACTTATAAAACCCTGAACAGTTTGTGTACACAAGATGACTACCAAAATGTTACAGAAAGAAGGAGATATGAGATGAAAAGCTCTGGGTACACTCCTTATATAGCCACAAAAATGAACATCACCCAAAAAGAACAAAATATACCAAACACAGATCTACAGATCTATTATAAATATATCACAATGTTTTTATTGCCACTCAAAACGTTTAAAATGCATATATATTAAACTTTAAAAATCTCTCCATATTCTCCCTTGAGTGCCACCAACTTATCCTTACATGATTAATGATATAACAATAGAAACAATGATCATTAAATCAAATAATGCACAAACAAAACAAATCAAATTATAATGTATCAAATATAAATAATCCCTATAATTTTCATTTTAAAAACATGGGGAGTTGATTTACTAAAGGCAAATAGGCTGTTCACTTTATAAGGGAATTTGCACTTTCAGGCAGTTTCACCTTAGTTTAGTAAATGGGTGGGAGCTCTGCTGACTTTCATCATCCAATTATGTGCAAGCAAAAATGCTGGTTTATTTTATTTTATTTTCCTTGCACACGACTAGGTATTCTTTGCAGAGTGAAAATTCCCTTACAATGCCTACAGCTTATTTTCCTTTAGTAAATCATCCCCATGAAATGTATAAGATAGATCAGCATGCTCTAACAGTACATTTCATAGTGCAGAAAATCATGATCAAATACTGTAGACTCATAAAGATAGTAATCATAATAAAGGCATGTTTTTCTATGTTATTCATAGAATGGACTTCCTTAACTTGTATTCTTTAGCTATCTACCTTATGGATACACTTTCTGAAAATATATATGTATAGCATCAAAGTGCCCATTATATTTCAATAGTCAACTGTAGCAGATGGCTGAGTGTCAGTCAATACACCAGCATTGAAGGATCCTTATAAATACCCATGCTTCAAGAGGGATCCAGGCAGAGTTCCAGGGAGCCCAAAAACAGCACTTGTGTATTGGGAGAGTGTGGGGAGGCTAAACTGCTGAGACTGTAACACGTTTCATTTCTAGTAATGTGACATTTTCAAGCGGAGGTGGCAGGCACATTAATAGCACATTACATGAGTGGCATTGTTAACTTTACTATGAGGTCATGCTGATCTATCTCACACATATCATGTGTTTAAAACTAAAATTATATGATCTATATATTTATATTTGATACATTATAATTTATTTGGTTTTGTTTGTGATCATGGTTTCTATTGCTGTATGATTAATCATGTAAGGATAAGTTGTTGACACTTAGAGGAGACTATGGGGAGATTTGTAGTTTGGCATATAAACATGCATTTTAAACTTTTTGAGTGGCGATAAGCACCGATGTGGCCTTTTATGTATCTGGTTACCAATTCTGTGTATCAATGTAAACCTATTTAGAGACATTGCGATTAGCAGATTTACTTGTTTTACACATGATCTGAACTCTAAAAGCTGTTACCAAAAAGGGACAATTGACTAGACACTTTGGTCTTTGCAGTTGATATTTTCCCTATAACTGACTTACCATGTCTTGTTCTTTGTCACTGTGTGTAGGTGGCCAACTGGTATAGAGGATTAGAGCTTTGCTTTCTCCTTTTAGAGCTGCCCCCTTAAGACTTTTGGGGTGATGTTTAGGAAGCACAAGGAGAGATGCAGAAAGAACAGATTTACGGAATGGATGAAGGATAAGCAGAGAGATCCTTGGACTGCAGGTCCTTATGTGCATATTCCTCTCCAGCAAGACCAACATTGAGCAGCACAGAAGGGACATCATCAAATCATATGAGACTAGCAGTCAGAGGCAATAGTGCCTTAGATGATCTCACACTACCGGTAAATAACTTCTAGTTTCAAGGCACAGGAATAAAATGCAATTTAATAGGAGGAATTGCAGACAATTCACATACCATATAAGATAGCTGCATTTTTTTCGAGTGCATGTTCACTTAGCATTCTCAGAAGGGGATGTCAACAATGGCAGCCACATATTCTTATAGCACAAATCTCCTTTAAAACAAGGTTCATAGTTTACCAGCTTACAATAGAACTTCAAGGTTGGCAGTCACTAATGCTGTAAAACATTATTTGCACTACAATTTATTATTCTTTGTAAGCAATGTAAAATGTTAATGGATGTATTGTAATAAGGAACACAACTCTTCTTCTGTATGTGTTATAACATGGCATTCAGTTTATGTAATGAACGGCTTGTGATATGGCACTCAGCTCTTGTACTGTATGGGTTGTGATAGGGCACTAAAATCTTGTTTCTGTGTGAGTTGTGATATGGCAAAGAGCTCTTGTACTGTGTGAGGTGTGATAAGGGACTAAGCGTTTGTATAGTATGAATTGTTATATGGCTGTCAGCTATTGTACTGTTTGGATTGTGATATGGCTCTCAGCTCTTGTACTGTATGGGTTGTGGTATTGTAGCTTAGAACTACTTTCCATATAACAAATTAGGCAAACTTATTGTTGGTCTGCAATTTTACTGTAAAGCAAATTTACATCTGCATAAACATGGCAGCGTAAAAAGAAGAATGTGTGTTGCTTTTCTTCATAGGATGTTTACATGTTTCATGTTACAATTTTTTTTATAGTGTAACAGGAAACATGGCCGGGTTCCCCAACCTCCCTACCCTCAAACTACCCCTCCACTTACCTGAACCGAGCGATGATTCTCCCTTGAGCCTCCAGTATTTTTTTTCTAATTTAGCATGGTTGTTTCTGTGTCAGCATGCACAGCCCTGTCATCTATTCACAGGGTTCTGTCAATAGGACATCTACAAGTCCCATCTACCACTACCGCGGAGTGGGACTCACAGAACATGCCAGCACAAGTGTGATGGTATCACTGCACTTTACTCCATTAATTACTTTCTCCAGCCCCACAATAGAAGACCTGTACCTCTCTTCAATTCAAACATTTAATAAAGACATATTTACAACTAAATAATTGTTGGTGTACTTATTAGATTCTTTAAAGAGGTAAGGTGGGAATTCACTAAGCTGCCGAGGATAGCCGAGTGAACAACCGACCCCAAGTGAAGTGAGCTGAACATACGGCTGCTTGTACGGCTGCTTCGCATGGCTTCGGGTCAGCCGAACATGCTCAGCATGTTCGGCTGCCCCGAAGTGCAGAAGGAGTTCGACTCAGCTGATCCAACATCTGGATCGGCCGAGCCGAACATCCGGCAGGCTACTCACTGCTGTTCGGCCTATTCTTATAGATGCCGAACAGCAGTGAGC